>NC_091286.1:31682895-32028395 GCF_032444005.1 Ranitomeya imitator | reverse complement strand
TACATAAACCTCATGCTGTAAGTGCTTCATGGTTGGTTTTGAGGAACATTTTGGATGTATGCCTGGTCTTACAAGTACTTTATGGCTATTTTAGTTCTTCTAAGAACTTAATAATAATAATAATAATAATAATAATAATTTTATTTATATAGCACCAACATATTCCGCAGCGCTTTACAAATTATAGAGGGGACTTGTACAGACAATAGACATTACAGGATAACAGAAATCACAGTTCAAAATAGATACCAAGAGGAATGAGGGCCCTGCTGCTCGCAAGCTTACAAACTATGATGAAAAGGGGAGACACGAGAGGTGGATGGTAACAATTGCTTTAGTTATTCGGACCAGCCATAGTGTAAGGCTCAGGTGTCCATGTAAAGCTGCCTGAACCAGTTAACTGCCTAAGTATGTAACAGTACAGACACAGAGGGCTAATAACTGCATAAAGTGTATGAGAACATGATGCGAGGAACCTGATTATGGTTTAATTTTTTTTTTTTTATAATGGGCCACACAGGGATAGTTAGGTCAATGCGTTGAGGCGGTAGGCCAATCTGAAAAAATTAGTTTTTAGGGCACGCTTAAAATTGTGGGGATTAATCGTATTAACCTGGGTAGTGCATTCCAAAGAATCGGCGCAGCACGTGTAAAGTCTTGGAGACGGGAGTGGGAGGTTCTGATTATTGAGGATGCTAACCTCAGGTCATTAGCAGAGCAGAGAGCACAGGTAGGGTGGTAGACTGAGACCAGAGAGGAGATGTAGGGTGGTGCTGAGCCATGAGTGCTTTGTGGATGAGGGTAATATTGTACTGGATTCTGGAGTGGATGGGTAGCCAGTGTAATGACTGACACAAGGTAGAGGCATCGGTGTAACGGTTGGTGAGGAATATGATCCTGGCAGCAGCATTCAGGACAGATTGGAGCGGGGAGAATTTGGTAAGAGGGAGGCCGATTAGTAGAGCGTTACAATAGTCCAGACGAGAATGAATAAGTGAAACAGTGAGAGTTTTTGCAGAGTTGAAAGTAAGAAAAGGGCGAATTCTAGAAATGTTTTTGAGATGCAGATAAGAAGAGCGAGCCAGTGATCGGATGTGGGGGGTGAATGAAAGCTCGGAATCAAGTATGACCCGAAGGCAGAGGGCATGTTGCTTTGGAGTAATGGTGGAACCGCACACGGAGATGGCAATGTCAGGAAAAGGTAGGTTAGTAGAGGGAGAGAACACGAGGAGTTCAGGTTTTGACAGGTTTAGTTTCAGATAGAGGGAGGACATGATGCTAGAGACAGTGGTAAGACAATCACTGGTGTTTTCTAAAAAAGGTCGGCATGATATCAGGAGAAGTGTATAATTGGGTGTCGTCAGCATAGAGATGGTACTGGAAACCAAATCTACTGATTGTTTGTCCAATAGGGGCAGTATACAACAAGAAGAGGAGGGGGCCTAGGACTGATCCTTGAGGAACCCCTACAGTAAGGGGAAGGTGAGAGGAGGAGGAACCAGCAAAAGATACAGTGAAGGAGCAGTCAGAGATATAGGAGGCTAACCAGGAGAGAACGGTGTCCTTGAGGCCGATGGAGTGGAGCATAGTGAGGAGGAGCTGATGATCCACAGTATTGAATACTGCGGAGAGATCCAAGAGAATTAGCATGGAGCAGTGACCATTAGATTTAGCTGTTAGTAGGTCATTAGAGACTTTAGTGAGGGCAGTTTCAGTAGAGTGTTAAGAGCGGAAACCAGATTGAAGAGGGTCGAGAAGAGAGCTATCTGAGAGATAGCGGGTAAGACGGGAGTGGACCAGGCATTCGAGGAGTTTAGAGATGAAGGGAAGATTAGAGACAGGTCTATAATTAGCCGCACAGTTTTGATCAAAGGATGGTTTTTTAAGTAATGGATGTATGATGGCATGCTTAAATGAGGAGGGAAAAATACCAGAAGAGAGAGAAAGGTTGAATATTTTTGTAAGGTGAGAGGTGACAGCCGGGAAAAGGGACAGGAGAAGTGAAGGAATGGGGTCACTAGTGGCAAGTGGTCGGGTGAGAAGATGCAAGGAGTCAGATTACTTCTTCTTCTGTAACTGGTTCAAAGTCAGAAAATGAACTAGATGCAGTGGGGGAGGGAGGACAGTGCATAGTATGAAGGGATTGAGAGATAATTTCCTGTGGAATGTGGTCAATTTTTTCTTTGAAGTAATTGGCCAGATCGTCAGCGCGGAGATCCATGGTTGGGGCCTGCACTCTTGGGTTGAGTATGTACTGGAAAGAGTCAAAGAGACGCTTAGGGTTATTGAACAGCAAGGTGATGAGGGTGTTGAAATAGGTTTGTTTGGAGAGATGAAGGGCAGAGTTGTATGTTTTTAGCATGAACTTATAATGGATGAAATCTTCGGGTAGATTAGATTTTTCCCACAGACGTTCGGCGCACCTGGAGCACCGCTGCAGGAAACGTGTTTGCAGAGTGTACCACGGTCGTCGCCGTCTGTGCCGAGTTGTTCTATGTATAGGAGATGCAGCTTCATCCAGGGCACTTTGCAGGGTTTCATTGTAATGCTTCAGAGCAGAATCAGGATATAAGATGGAGGAGATTGGGGCCAATGAGGACTGCAAGTTCTTCATAAGTTTCTGGGTGTCAATGGCCTGTATGTTTCTATAAGTGTGGAAATTGGGGGTGACCTGAGCGGGATGGCAGTTCTTGATAGAGAATGAAAGAAGGTTGTGGTCAGAGAGCGGGAGAGGGGAGTTTGTGAAATCATCCACTGAGCAAAGTCGGGTGAAGACCAAGTTGAGGGAGTTTCCATCTTCATACGTTGGAGAGTTAGTATGCTGCGAGAGGCCGAAAGAGGAGGATAGAGATAAAAGGTGAGAAGCAGATTGGGAGAGGGGAGAAGCAATGGGGATGTTGAAATCACCCATGATGAGGGTGGTGGTGTCACAGGAGAGAAAGTGTGGAAGCCAGGTGGCTAAGTGATCCAGGAACTGATGAGAGGGGCCGGGAGGATGATACACCACCGCCACTCACATGGAGAAGGGGATGTAGAGTCTGACAGCATGGACCTGAAAGGAATGGAAGACAAGTGATGGTACTTGGGGGATAATTTGGAAGGTACATTTGGGTGAAAGGAGCAGACAAACGCCTCCACCTGCTCTGTTGGCCAATCTTGGGGTATGAGAGAAGTTTAGTCCACCATATGAAAGAGCAGCAGCAGCAGTGGTGTCTGACTGCTGAATCCAGGTTTCAGTAAGAGCCAGGAGGTTAAGAGAATTAGAAAGGAAGAAGTCATGTATGAAGGAGAGTTTATTACACACAGAGCGAGAATTCCAAAGGACACAATTGAAAGAGACAGAAGGCATGCATGGAATATTAATAAGGTTAGAGGGGTTTCTGAGTGTAGCAGTTGGGAGGTTTGACTGGCTATAACATGTGGGGCCGGGGTTGGGAGAGATGTCTCCAGCGACTAGGAGAAGGAGGATAGAAAGAGTGAGCAGATGGTTAAGTGATTTGTGAGAGAATCTCTTGTGTTGGATGGTGGAACTGAATGGATTTGCACTGTTAAGCAATGTGAACAGAGCATGAGTGCTATACATAGGAGAAGCAAGGACAGAGGGTACATAGGAGAAGCAAGGACAGAGGGGCCGACATGAAAGGAGTGCAAAGAGTTTATGCAAGGGGGCGGTGAATGTGAGAGAGTGCAGTAGCCAGGATATAGATAATACAAATACATATGGTGAGTATTTGTTCTGTTCTAAATGAACAGGGATTAGATTTAGATTGTCTTACCTGTCTCCTGCCCTGTCTAACTGCCATGTTATAACTGCCAGTACTTAGAAAATGTACTTTGAATAATTGTACACGAATAATAGTGCACGAATGCACCCCTGCATGAATGCATCTGGAGCGCCCCCAGACTCAGGGCCGTGAGTACTCGGTACCCGGCCTCTCTGGTTCGGTTCTGAGGCTGTCACGGTGGCTAGACCCGGTCCGCGACCCTGCTAAGGGGCATCCAATAAAGGTGGGTACAGTTTGTCAGGGATTTCGTGACGCCACCTGTGGTATTCGCAGCTAGATGGTGTAATTTCCCACAGGTGAAGTATGTCCCCAGGGCTTCCCAGTAAGGTGGATGGTGATGGTGTGAGGTGCAGACAATAACGAGGACACAAGGTTGCAGTCTCTTTACCTCTTTACTGAAGACTTCAGGATCCTCAATCCAGAGCACAGTTAACAGGCTGTCTGAGACCGGCCGGTCCAATGGCACATCCAGAGTTCCCTTTGCAGGTGGAAATCGTTGCCTACCAATAGCGCCTGTGTGTTGTAGTGCTACCCTGCTAAGCATTCGGTATAGTCCTCACAACTTCTGTTCTAGTTTGTTCGTTCGTTCTTTCTCTTTCTTTCTATTTCGTTCCAGATGTTACTAGTTTCTCGTCCCCCAGATATGTTATGGCTAGGACGCACCCGTATGACGGGAAGGCTCGGAGCTCTTCCGGGACCCTAGAGACACCCCTCTCCACGCGTTGCCCCCTATGTCTTCGTAGGAAATTTAAGGTAGACAGCCAACCTATAATTTACTGTCCAGCGGAGTTTGAAGTAAGGCATAGAGTCAGTTACTTCCTCGGTGTTCCGGCCACCAGCTACGCGCCTCAGTAGGATGTTGCCATTCTCGGGGCACGACTCCTACTGGCTCTCCTTTGTGCTTGATCTCGTTTCTCACTGTTCCACAATATCCTTCGCTTTGTGTCTCTTTCTTAGGATACCGCCGCAAGGTAGTGCAGGCGCGGTTCTGTAACGTTCTTTTCTGTTCGCTAGGTACCTGCCAGGTTCCCACGCCTGACAGGCACCCCCCTGAATCTTCTCCCTGCAACACCCCCTGCCACGGGATGTTGCCTGAATCCAACCCAGTCAGCTTCTGACTAACTTCCTATCCAACCCCTAGTTTTACCAGTGTGAGGAGTGGCCCAATAAATAAAGCCTTTTTCTCCCCCTAGTGGCCGGAGTGTGAAGTGTAATGTGTGCTGGTGATATCTGGTCAGTGGAATTCCTTCAGTGCCATCAGACGTACCATCACTCCCCTTAGCGGCAGAGCGTCATACTGCAACGACCAGGTCTCTGGGGCGCTGCACATCCCCAAAGTATGTCTACATTTATAGAAGGCTAGCTCTTAGATCTCACTTTTTTTTGTTTTCCCTCTCGTTAGCAATCAATCTAACTCAGTTGAGATAGCAGGACACAATAAATGCAGTGAACAGATAAACAAATGTCCAGGTCTACATGGATCATAAACCGCTTTGAATACAGTTATGTGATCTCTCTGCATGAGGACAAGCAGAAGTGAGTTAAATATCTATAGACAAAAACAATTGCTTACTAAGATGGCTAACAAATCTAGAAACATGCAGAATTAAATGCCGAAGATAGAATGACTCAGATACCATTCGGGCTGCTTGCTGTCAGTGACTGGAGCAATAGACATGCAGGGTCAGGGCCGCCATCAGGGCATTACAGCCGTGACTGGCGTATGGGGCCCGGTGAGCAGAGGGGGCCCGCATCGGGTCCCGTCTTATCTGCTCATCGGGCCCCTACCGGCAGCCGCAGGCTGAACCGGGCCCTTAGCGGCGGCCAGCGCTGCAGCTGTTTAACGGCGCGCTATTGACGTGCGGGCCCGCACCCGCACGTCAATAGTTAACAGCCGCCGGCCAATCTGAGGCTGGCAGCTGACGTCAGCTGCAGCGTGCAGGTCGCCGGCGTCTGACGTCATTGTCAGTCGCCGGCGAGTGCACGCTGCAGCTGCGTGGAGAGAGCAGGAGCACGGCAGGTAAGCAGAACTTGTTTTTTTTTTTTTTTTATTGACAGTGGCGATCGGGGAGGGGGGGGGGCCGGGGCAGAGTGCTGGACACAGGGGGGCAGAATGCTGGACACAGTGGGGGCAGTAAAGCTGGACACAGGGGGGCAGAATGCTGGACACATTGGGGGCAGAATGCTGGACACAGGGGGGCAGAATGCTGGACACAGTGGGGCAGAATGCTGGACACATTGGGGGCAGAATGCTGGACACATTGGGGGAAGAATGCTGGACACATTGGGGGGTAGAATGCTGGACACATTGGGGGGCAGAATGCTGGACACAGGGGGCAGAATGCTGGACACATTGGGGGAAGAATGCTGGACACAGTGGGGCAGAATGCTGGACATATTGGGGGCAGAATGCTGGACACATTGGGGGCAGAATGCTGGACACATTGGGGTAGTAAAGCTGGACACAAGGGGGCAGAATGCTGGACACATTGGGGGCAGAATGCTGGACACAGGGGGGCAGAATGCTGGACACATTGGGGGCAGAATGCTGGACACAGTGGGGGCAGAATGCTGGACACAGGGGGGCAGTAAAGCTGGACACAGTGGGGGCAGTAAAGCTGGACACAGGGGGGCAGAATGCTGGACACAGTGGGGCAGAATGCTGGACACATTGGGGGCAGAATGCTGGACACAGGGGGGCAGTAAAGCTGGACACAGTGGGGGCAGTAAAGCTGGACACAGGGGGGCAGAATGCTGGACACAGTGGGGCAGAATGCTGGATACATTGGGGCAGAATGCTGGACACATTGGGGGCAGAATGCTGGACACATTGGGGGCAGAATGCTGGACATATTGGGGGGCAGAATGCTGGACACAGGGGGCAGAATGCTGGACACATTGGGGGCAGAATGCTGGACACAGTGGGGCAGAATGCTGGACACATTGGGGGCAGAATGCTGGACACATTGGGGGCAGAATGCTGGACACATTGGGGCAGAAAGCTGGACACAAGGGGGCAGAATGCTGGACACATTGGGGCAGAATGCTGGGCACATTGGGGCAGTAAAGCTGGACACAGGGGGGCAGAATGCTGGACACAGTGGGGGCAGTAAAGCTGGACACAGTGGGGCAGAATGCTGGACACAGTGGGGCAGAATGCTGGACACATTGGGGGCAGAATGCTGGACACAGGGGGGCAGTAAAGCTGGACACAGTGGGGGCAGTAAAGCTGGACACAGGGGGGCAGAATGCTGGACACGGGGGGGCAGAATGCTGGACACAGGGGGGCAGAATGCTGGACACATTGGGGGCAGAATGCTGGACACAGTGGGTCAGAATGCTGGACACATTGGGGGCAGAATGCTGGACACATTGGGGCAGAATGCTGGACACATTGGGACAGTAAAGCTGGACACAGGGGGCAGAATGCTGGACACATTGGGGCAGAATGCTGGACACATTGGGGCAGTAAAGCTGGACACAGGGGGGCAGAATGCTGGACACAGTGGGGCAGAATGCTGGACACATTGGGGGCAGAATGCTGGACACAGTGGGGCAGAATGCTGGACACATTGGGGGCAGAATGCTGGACACATTGGGGCAGTAAAGCTGGACACAGGGGGGCAGTAAAGCTGGACACAGGGGGGCAGAATGCTGGACACATTGGGGGGCAGAATGCTGGACACAGTGGGGCAGAATGTTGGACACATTGGGGGCAGAATGCTGGACACATTGGGGGCAGAATGCTGGACACATTGGGGGGCAGAATGCTGGACACATTGGGGGGCAGAATGCTGGACACAGTGGGGCAGTAAAGCTGGACACAGGGGGGCAGATTGCTGGACACAGTGGGGCAGAATGCTGGACACATTGGGGGCAGAATGCTGGACACATTGGGGGGCAGAATGCTGGACACAGTGGGACAGTAAAGCTGGACACAGGGGGGCAGAATGCTGGACACAGTGAGGCAGAATGCTGGACACATTGGGGGCAGAATGCTGGACACATTGGGGGCAGAATGCTGGACACATTGGGGCAGTAAAGCTGGACACAGGGGGGCAGAATGCTGGACACATTGGGGGCAGAATGCTGGACACATTGGGGAAGTAAGGCTGGACACAGGGGGGCAGAATGCTGGACACAATGGGGGGCAGAATGCTGGACACAGTGGGGCAGAATGCTGGACACAGTGGGGGAGAATGCTGGACACAGTGGGAGCAGAATGCTGGACACAGTGGGGGCAGAATGCTGGACACAGTGGGGGCAGAATGCTGGACACAGTGGGGGCAGAATGCTGGACACAGTGGGGGCAGAATGCTGGACACAGTGGGGGCAGAATGCTGGACACAGTGGGGGCAGAATGCTGGACACAGTGGGGGCAGAATGCTGGACACATTGGGGGCAGAATGCTGGACACAGTGGGGGCAGAATGCTGGACACAGTGGGGGCAGAATGCTGGACACTGTGGGGGCAGAATGCTGGACACAGGGGGGGCAGAATGCTGGACACAGGGGGGCAGGATGCTGGACACAGTGGGGGCAGAATGCTGGACACAGTGGGGGCAGAATGCTGGACACAGTGGGGGCAGAATGCTGGACACAGTGGGGGCAGAATGCTGGACACAGTGGGGCAGAATGCTGGACACAGTGGGGCAGAATGCTGGACACAGTGGGGCAGAATGCTGGAAACAGTGACAGGGGCAGAATGCTGGACACAGGGGCAGACTGTGAGACCCGGGGGCAGAATGCTGGACATGGGGGCATGGTTGGAGACATAGGGGGCAGAATGGAGACATGGGGCATGATTGGAGACAAGTGGCAGGATTTTAGACATGGGGGAATGGTTGGAGACATAGGGGGCAGAATGGAGACATGGGGCATGATTGGAGACACTGGGGGCAGAATTGGAGACAGATCGTGCAGGATCATGGGGCAGGATGGATACGATGGAGACAGATGGGGCAGGATGGAGAGATCACATGGGGCGATCATATGGGGCAGGATGGGGAGATCATATGGGGCAAAATGGATACTCATGAGGGCAGGATGGGAGAACATATGGCTGACGCCAGGAATGAGACACACGGTGGCCAGGATGGGGAATATTATTACCATCGGGGCTAATTTAGGGATATTATTACTGCAGTGATGTATTTATTTTATTTTTTGTGTATACGGTTTTAAATAAGGGGGCGGTCCTGTTACTGTGTAGAGTGACACTATGTCGCCTCTTTTTCTTTATGTGGTGTAATGTAGAAGTTGGGAAAAATTAAGTAATGTATTCTACAAGCAGAGCTCGAGATAACTGTGTTATTTCCTGCAGAGAGAAGTCCTGGCTGGATGAAATGATGGCGGTCTGTGCTGGATGAAAGATGAAGGACTTCACCTAGAGACGTCACTGGTGAGTCAGTGTGTTACCTATACACTGACACTATACACTGTATACTATATACAGAGCTCCTGTGTATAATTTCACTAGTGATCACTGTATTATGTGTACACAGACACTGCATACTAAGTACAGATCTCCTGTGTATAATGGCACTTATGGTGATAGTATGGTGCTTTTTTTTAAATTACTGATCAGAACTGTAGTATTCAGTCACTATGTGGTGGTAATATGTGGTCTGGACATGGTGTTGCGGTATTTGTTCCTTGTATGTGATATTATTCGATCACTGTGGTGGTAATATGCGGTCTGGTCATGGTGTAGCGGTATTTGTTCTTTGTATGTGATATTATTCGATCACTGTGGTGGTAATATGTCATCTGGTCATGGTGTAGCGGTATTTGTTCCTTGTATGTGATATTATTGGTCATTTTAAAAATTGAAAAATAAATAAAAATATACCTAAATTGTATTGCATATTTTAACAAATATTTAATAGGTTACAGTAGAGTAGGACCCGGCCAAAAGTGTCTACCGTGTTACGGTGGCGGCTTAAAAAATCTTTTGGCCAAAACAAAAGCTGCCGGCTATATGTGTGATCTGGTGATGGGAACTGTTAATGTGCGATAGGTGAGAAGTGGAGTTTTTCCAAGAAAGAGTGGTGGGACTGTGGACAGTTTGAGGGGTGGAGCCTGGAGGCGGGGCTGGGGTGGAGCCTGGGCGGAGTCTCAAGGGAGCCCCGAAAATTTTGCCAGTATGGGGCCCCGAAATTTCTAGTGGCAGCCCTGTGCAGGGTGTTTCACTTCAGAGAATGAATGATAAGTTTACCATTCGTATTTTAACATCCCTTTAGTCCTATCATGCTTTGCATGAGTCATGTCACAATTGTTTCTTGCTACTTCCCTTTCTGCAGATCTTTGGGTCACAATGCAAGTGTCAATGTAAAGATTTTTGGTCACAGATTTATGGATCTTCCCAAACTTGAGTCAATCCTTACTATTTGGTAAGGACACACAAAACGATATCAGTACAATATCGCAGCATGCAAGACAAACCTTCAACAGGCTGAAATTCACATTACAACTCCTGGGTGGCAACATGCAGACACATATAGAAGAAACATCTCCCAATAGAGTATCACAAAATCATATTTCTTGCTAAAATCTGTTCATCTCTATAAGTATGACCAATCTAGTAGGAACTTTATTGACAATAATTTTGGTCTCACCGAGCTGGTTGTTTTCCAGTCTACCAGAGAGGGCTTTACGTTCTTGCAGGTAGAAGTGCTTTGTAGTTAGTTGGGCAGAACAACAGCTTGCGTGGCAAAAATCAAAGGTGATACCAATTATCATATCCTCACCAAGCAGGAAATATATATTCTATAAAGAGCTTGTACTGCTTTCATTGCGGTTCCCCATCATTCTTTACTACAGTGCCAACCATCTACCCCATAGTTAACAACTGACAAGTGTCCTGATAATATTACTGCTTTTTTTACCACTATCCATTCCTGGTGGGATATTAAAATGGCCAAGTGTCCAATGACCTTTGTCGGAGTATTAGTTACAGGTTCTGTTGGGAGGAAGAAGGCAGGAAACTCTCATGCCACCTATTGGATGTAGCAATCTTCATTATTTAAGATAAAAGGACAAACCAGAAAATCCAATGGCAGACACATGTTTCAGGGTGTTTGGCCCTCATCAGTGCAAAGCAGGAGGACTGGTTTGGCTAGGTCAGAGGCTCTTTGGGAGTATAATGTGTAAAGTTTCTTTTTGTGGAACTTGTCAAGTCGGAATAAGACATTAAATGCTCCTCTGGGAATTTAAATAGTATTAAATAATAATAACAATAAGAATTAATATTGTTTAGTATTTAAATACCAAAAGGAGCATATCATGGCTTACAAGTCTCCTTACGCTGACTTGCATGGCCTACAAGTCTCCTTACTCTGATTTAGCAAGGATAAATGTTACCCTATAGAGTATCTGTTGTTTTTTTCTCTAGTTGAATAATTTTTTTTATAGCTTCTGTGTCTTGACCCAGACTGTTCCTGGACCTTGCATTTTGATCCATTCTCTAGATTTTCACTTCTCTTTGTTCTACATTTTCTGACTTCTGGCTCTGAGCTCTTCCGAAGTCTCGCTTCTACACTCTTTTTTGACCTTCTAGCTCTTACCCCAGGCTAAGCTCTTGTCTTGTCTTCTTGCTTATCCAGGCCTCTCTGTTCTCATGGAGTTGACCATTGGCATTGTATGTCTTACTCTACATTCCTGCCATCTAGCTGCCAATTGGAGATTATTTTGGGGACCATAATCTGAGGATTTCCCTGCAGCAAAATTCATACTTTCCTGCTGGGGTTAAGGGTGGTCACCTGGTGATCCCTCATATTTAATAGCCAAGTATGGGCAGTGAAAAACCTGCTGTAGCTTAAGGATCCATTTTCTAGTCTGCTGATATAACAGGCAGCTTTGGCCCAACTGTAAAATGTGCCATATTTGGACCCCCTACATATTGATAAAATGAGGAATTTATCTCAATGTCATGTTATGGGTGGATAGTGCAGGACACAGGCAGTAGAGGAGCCCTGTACGAGCCCTGCATAAGGGTTCCCTCTTATCCCATAGATCATCATAGAGAAACTAATTATTTATCTCTTTTTCCGGGGTCTGGTACTCTCTGTTGTTCTCCACGTTGGGTTTTTCACGCTGCTCAGAGTGGATCAATGACATTGTTTCCCTAGACCTATTTAAGACTCATTGACAAACACACATTTGTGTCTTGAGATTGAGACTTTAGTGTTCCTTCTTTGGTTTGCTCTTTTACCTGTATTATTGTGTTTCAATTCACATCCATTACTGCTGGGTTTCCCTCCATCTGTTCGTCTACTCTTGAGTTGCCAGTTAGTCCTAGTCCCAACTATTCTATGTATCCTCTGGAAGTTGCACCAACGCCTGGAGATCCACCTCACCTAGTGAGCCCTTACAACTCTACTGATCCACCACTAACTGTGTGCTATGAAGTTTATTAGCTTATACCCTTACATACAAAGTAATTGATAATAGGAAATTGCCTTAAAGATGACACTGGGTCCTCGATCCCAGCTGATCGTGCTTCCGTAAACTACTCTTCTGGTGCTCAAGTTGATGTTGAGAACTTTTGCACTTTGGTTGAAGTCATCGGTGTGGGTTTGGGTCCTGAGACTCGAACCGAATGTTAAAACAAAGGGGCAAAAACTTTCATCTTATCCTCGAGCTCGACCAGAGTAACGTATAGACTCAATATAAAGTCTATGGATCTTTACACAGATCTGCTTACCCTCAAGAACAGGCTTCTGCCCTTTGATTTGAGCATTCGCTGGAAGTTAGGACCCAGACTCCTAACGCTATTACTAACATTTCTGTCTCATCCATTTCAGTTGTCTTTCTATAGCACTTCTTTTCAAATAACATTCTCTATTGGACCAATGGCAATTTATGCCTGATGAAGGTCCAAGTAAAGGATCGAAACGTTACAGGTTTTTTTTGGTTGTATTGCCTTCCAAAAAGCCTGAGATAAAATTTCAGCAAAATCTCTTCACTTTGGAGTGAAAATTACTTTTTTATTCACGGATATCAATAGTAAGAAATGCGACTATGTCAGAATTTTTGCAAATGGGGTACAATGAGGTCACCGTCACCCATAAAGGTCATTTTGGAGTCCTACATTAATTTATACTTCTATGTCAAGTAAATCAAAGATGGTAAATGATAACATATAGCTACCAACATTTGCATCATTGACTTTTTTTTTTTGTATTAAAATTTTGTAATTTTTCTTCGTCTCAAACCGATAAAAGATACATTTCACCCGTCCTATTTCATAAAATTTTGCTTTCTACCCAGCACGGCAATAAAATTGGGTTCTACATAGACAACATGCTCTATGAAAAATGCCAGCACTTGTTTTTTCGCCGTTTTGTAATCTTACCTGCTAAGACCCTTATCTTCACAGAACCACTGAGTTCCTGAGTAAATATTCTGCCACAGATTTAAATCTTCAGGGGGATTTGATGTAAGTGGTTGCAGGATTGTACGTCTCAGGAGTTCATATCTAACACAAAAGACAAGCGGAGCGTCTGGATTATCTCGACTAATATTATTAAACAAAAAAACAGGCGGTTTTCAAACATTATTTTGTTTTTACAGCTTGCTTTTTTACAATTGCTCGGATAAACAATGTGGCGGTTTCCAAACATATTTTGCTACAAATTGCAAAAACGAACAAACCGAAAAAAAATATTATTTTAATAAATCCATTAACATAGAAAATCTACTAGAGGTCTTTATCGCGGCAATTACATCTAGCGGCACTATCACACCTCCGCCTATATCTCATACGCTTCCGCTCTTTCGGAGGCACCTACGGTATTTTAATCTGTGATAATAAATGGCGCACTAGTCCCGGGGAGGGTTAAATGATGCTTTACATCTTATTGCATTCTGCAGTTTCTCATGTCCATGGTATAAGGTGACTGTAGAGATGCTGGAGATATTTTTATCCTACGTATGCAATCATTCATTATTTAAGTTCCTACAGGATCTCATAGAAAGTTCTCACTAATGACAATTTGCATTAATGTGAAAGTAGCATGGCTTGGTGTGATGTGCTGCCGAGGCGCGGACTCGCCTTCCGCATATCAAGGAGAACTGGTATTTATTTTAAATATATTTCATTAGAATGAATGAAACTATAAGAAATATGGAAGATATGAGATAAATACATTTCAGCTTCCTGGACCCTAGAGATCCTCACAAAGATGGTGCCTTCCACAGTACTGGTAACACCATAAACAGGCAGGACAGGATTGGGACACAGACTGGGGCAATTTTTTTGGGGGACACATCATAAAGCATTTTTTTTATTCTGGAGCGTCGTTTTGAGCATATATTTTTGTTCATAGGCATATTTTTATTAAGGGGGACTGTGTGGGGCATTTTTTCAATCGAGGGCACAATGAAGAACTTTGTCCGGTGAACATTGCCAGATATTACTTACTGATGGGAATTCCATAGGGAATATTGTTATTCATGGAATACAGTGTTAGATATAGTTTTTTTTTTTTAGTGGACATGTAGTATATATTTATATAAAAGACATTGTTATTACCAGGGGCAAAGTGTGATAATCAGTTGAGGAGCTAAAGACGTCTGATCAGAAAACCCCGGAGAGACGAGTAGTTGCTTTGAGATATCATCATGGCAGACCGAGCAGAAGAAGTAAGAAAGAAAAGAGAATGACATTTATGTGAAATGACGTCACGCGTGAGTCGCTGAGATTAAATGTTTATTCTGCCCTGTCCTTGTCTGATTTGTGCTGTAGTCACAGTATACTCTGCTAAGTGAGATGGTGGTAACATTCTTGTTTGTGAAACACAACCACTCGAATTCTGTTACCATACGAGTATGAGTATGTCTCAATGATATTGAGGTCAGGAGACTGAGATGGCCACTCCAGAACCTTCACTTTGTTCTGCTGTAGCCAATGACAGGTCGACTTGGCCTTGTGTTTAGGATCGTTGTCATGTTGGAATGTCCAAGTAAGTCCCATGCGCAGCAGTATTTGCTGATAACATGCTGCATTTATCTTTCCTTCAACTTTGGCCTGTTTCCTGTGCCTTTGTATCTCACACATCCCCAAAACATCAGCGATCCACCTCCGTGCTTTACAGTAGGAATGGTGTTCCTTTCATCAGAGGCCTTGTTGACCTCTCTCCAAATGTAACGTTTATGATTGTGGCCAAAAAGTTTATTTTTGGTCTCATCACTCCAAATTACCTTGTTCCTGAAGTTTTGAGGCTTGTTTCTGTGCTTTTTTTGAGTATTGTAGGTGAGATACTTTGTGGCGTTTGCGCAGTAATGGCTTTTTTCTGGCAATTCGACCATGCAGCCCATTTTTGTGCTGAGTTGTGTTTACAAAAATTCCGCGGGGTATGTAAACTTTTAATTACAACTGTATAGTACTAGTATGATTCTCGTTTTGTATTTGTGTATTAAGCTTGGCTCCAGTGCTGTATTTGTTATAAGCTACTGTAGTTATTTACTTACCGTAGTTTAGTTCTACTTCTATATTCATGTAATGAGCTTGGTTTTACTACTGACGTTACCTTCTAAGCTTAGTTCTGATTCTTATGCTTTTATGAGCTTGACAGTAGTATTATTTGTTTTTAGTTTGGTTCTGGTGCTGTATCTATGTTATGAGGTCCATTTTGGTGCTGTATGTGCTGAGATTAGGTCTGGTATTGTATTTATATGGTGACCTTGTTTTTTTTTGCTATACTTATGATAGGAGCATGGCTTCAGTACTGTATTTACGTATGTGTTTGGTTCTTGTCTTGTTTTTACATGATCATAGTTTTGGTGATGTATTTATGTTACGTGTTTGGTTATGGTACTATATTTATGATTTGAAAATTATTCTGGTACTGTTTTTATGTCATGAGATGGTTTTTGGTTTTGCATTTATGTTCAAAACTTGCCTTTCTTGTGGTTTATATTTTGTGAGCTTGGTGCTGTATATATGTATTCAACTTAACTTGCTTGAGTTACAATGTTTATTATATAACTGTTTCTGATATGGTTTTTTAGCAAAGAGTTTGGTACTGCATTAAGTAATGATCTTTTTTGTTGCATTTATATCATTAGTTTGGATAATATAATGTATTTACATACTGAGCTTGGTTCAAGAGCAAAATATGTAAGATGAGGTTGGGTGCTTTATGTATTGAGGTTTACTTGTGCTGTATCTGTGCTTGTTTCTGGTACTGTATTTTGCAGATATCAACCATTTTTGGCAGAAAGAGACTGGGCACTGGCAGGAAACAGCAGCAAGCTCAGGGATCTCATACCAGAATTCAAGATTCTGAATACGCCAGTGAATAAATAAATGTCTCATTTGTGTCTTTTGTGTTTCAATGTTCAAGAGGTGTTCTCACTATGAAATGTCAGTATCGTATGTCTCACAGAAGTAATATGGTTTCAGTAAATTATATTTATTGTGATAGAAGAACTACAACAATTTCCAATTTTGCTTTGAAATAGCAGCACAAGGCAACCGTGGTCCATGATGTCATGATGAGAAATAAGGTCCTATGTCCTGTCTGAATAGATGGTGGTCTCATCTATTAAAAGAAACAATGGAGAGATGGAAAGGCATGACTCTATTCCAATTTATGGAAATGTCAGAAAAAGCAAATGCACGATCGCTACCATTCATTCTCCATGGAGATGCAACTGCAATTGGTCATCTTATCAAATTTTACAGGTTTTTATAAGTTACATGTGACCTTTAGATATAAAAAATAAATAATATGGGAATATCCCTTTAAATAGTCACTTTAGTGACTTTATTTGATACATAATATTATAAATAGACAATCTGCGAATAAATGTATTTATATTGTTGTCTTAGCCATAAAACATCCCTCCAAAGTGACGGCCACTAGATGTAACTTGCTGTCCATTGCCTATTGTAAAAATGGATTGCACTTTACAACAGGCAGTAGACAGCACATTACAAAGAAGGGAGGCAAATAGTGGTCGCCACTTTGGAGGGATGTTTCATGGCTAAGACAACACTATTTATAAATAAAGTGATTTGCAGATTTTCTATTTATCACATCATCTGTCCACGTCTTCTCCACAGGTACAATTGTCCACTGCCTGTTGTAAAGTGTAATCTACCTGAAACAAAAGTGTAATCTACCAAGAAAATATGGGAATATCCCTTTAAATAGTCACTTTAGTGACTTTATTTGATAAATAATATTATAAATAGACAATCTGCGAATAAACGTATTTATATTGTTGTCTTAGCCATGAAATATCCCTCCAAAGTGACGGCCACTAGATGTAACTTGCTGTCCAGTGCCTATTGTAAAAATGGATTGCACTTTACAACAGGCAGTAGACAGCACATTACAGAGAAGGGAGGCAAATAGTGGTCACCACTTTGGAGGTATGTTTCATGCCTAAGACAACACTATTTATAAAGTGATTTGCAGATTTTCTATTTATCACATCATCTGTCCACGTCTTCTCCATATGTACAATTGTCCACTGCCTGTTGTAAAGTGTAATCTACCTGAAACAAAAGTGCAATCTACCAATAAAAGGAGACAAATTACAGAAAGTGGGGCAGATCTTTATCTCTTTGAAAGTAGGATCTTTTTTTCTTTGCTACTATTCCTTCTGTCAAATTGCCTCCAGCCATAACAGAAATGCAGGTCATAGGAAAATGGCCATTACAATAAATCCTGGAAAGTGTGAAAAAGGAAGAGAAACTGTTCACTTAAAAATAGTGAAGGGCAAATCACCTAGCTTGAAAATCATGCCAGTTCCTAGACTTAAACTGGTATGTGCACCAAAAACATCTGTAAACAGTTTTGCAGGATGAGGTCAGAAAGTACATGCTTTTAGTCTTTGGCAGAAGGGCAGGCACATTTGAAAACTTTTTAACAAAGTAGATCATTATAAATAAGGCGGATTTGTCACAATACCTTATATCTGGTCCATTAGGCCGTAGAGGAGATTGCCATGAGATAGCAATGAAATTTTCGCTAACCGGTATCACTGACAGGGGCTGGATGCCTTCAGGAGGTGCGGGCTGTGTGGTCCTATATGTAGGCAAGCTCTCGGTACACCCTCCATGATGGGTCGCCCCTCCGGAACAAGCCACAATGGTCACAGAATACTTTGTGTATGGGATTAGGCCTGACATTATATAGCTCATTACAGTCGGGTCGGTCAGAAGGATCCGAGGTTCTGGCATGCGAATCTCGTAGCTTAGTATGTTTCCATTAGGTAGGAGTGGAGGAATCCAAGCGACCTGAAATAAGGAGAATGATGGAGTCAAGACAAATTAGAGAAAATACAATTCCTCGTCACTTTCCGCGGAGTTACTACATAACGATTTTACAAAAAGGACAGTAATTTTATACAAAAATACACAGTATATACAACAATTAAATTGTAACACCAAAAAGATAAATTTGTGGGATAATTTATATCACAGGATGGACGGACCAGTTACTGGTATGTAAATGATAAAAAAGGCAACTACATTTTAAAACCATTTCAATGTATCCAGTGTGAAGCCTGAACCACACACAGAAATCCCAGCACTTACAGCCTCGGCTGACATCACTGAAGTTATTAATGGTCGTCTGATGAAGGTCCTGACGTGCTGAATGCACTTGGACAAATCATCAAGATCCGCTGCTGGCAGATCAGGTGCAATTGGACATGGGCAACAACATGAGGAGGGCTTCATGAGGGAAAGTCACACCAGTCCTACTCTTGGAATAATGGTGTGGGCCAACATAATGCACAGCAGCCGGACGTCTCTCGGCTTCTTTCAAGGTAGACTAACAGCTTGGCGTTACGTTGTTTTGGTGGTGGAACCAGTGGTGTGGCTATTTCTCCAACGTGCCCCAAGTGCCATCTTTCAATAGAACGACTCCAGGTCAAATGTTATTTGTGCTACTGTGAGCATGGTATAAATGTGCTACCATTGTCTGCACAGATTCAGGACTTGTCTGTCATCGAGCACATCTGGAACATCATTGGTCGGTAATTATACAGGAGCTGCCAGCAGAGGATCTTGATGATTTGCTTAAGTGCATTCAGCGCACCAGAACATTCCTCAGATGACCATTAGCAGCCTCACGGATAGCAGCCATGACTGTAAATGTCGGGATTTCTGCACGTGGCTCATACGCCATACTCAATGACTTTTTCTTCTTGGTGTTGCTATTTCAATGTTGAAGAGTGTATGTTACCATGTGAGATGATGATATACAGTGTAGATTATAAATGGATAGATCGAGAAAGATGGACAGATAGATAGATAGATGATAGATAATAGATAGATGATAGATAGATGGATAATAGATAGATGATAGATAGATAGATAGATAGTAGATAGAAAGATAGATAATAGATAAATAATAGATAGATAGATAGATAGATAATAGATAAATGATAGATAGATAGATAGATAGATAGATGGATAGATGCTGTAGATAATTAAATGGATGGACTATAACACTTCCCTTTGTGGCTACTGAGTCACCTAAGGAGAAGTCTTTTGAGGTCACAGTGCACTTAGCACCTCTGCATTTCAAGGACAACGTATAGCGGTGGCATGCTCAGGATTGGTAAAGTACACAGTGTTACGCTCTCTGGTTTTCCTAAGGCTCGTGGGCTTTCACTCTGTATCTTGGCAATGTAAAGCGTGAAAGCATCAGAGCTCATAAGAACGTATTCAGAGCGGCATAAGCAGTTTGCTCATGATTTGGTGATCAGGATTTATGTTGGAGAGGCGGCTATTGTGGAGCACGCAGTCAGACAGCACACGCACTGATATAAGCTCACTGAGATACTTATGAGGGGTCATTATCTGTTATACACAAGTCATTGAATAGTAACCTTGGGATACTTGGCTATCTGTGATTAAGATGTTTCCACAGACACTCTGCCCTCTGGTGATTCACAGTCTAATATGTCTGCTCTCTTTCAGCTGTACAGATATATTACAAGGTGCAGTTGGATGAATTCTGCAACAGGCACTTAATGACAGCCAAACGACGGTAGTAAACGAGAGGAAGAACTGTGTTGTGGGGTGTAGATGTCAAAAATCACATCAGTGGGTGATAAAAGATCTGTAAATTCAGAGGGTACTTATGTAATGTTCAAAAGTGGGCAGTTATGTCAGGATTAAAGAGGAGCAAATTTAGCAAAATTCTAATTCAGACAAGAAAGACAATTTGCTTGATTATGCTCTGAGGACTCTCCAGTCCCCTAAACAAATAAACGTAGGGTTTAAAAAAAAATGTGTCTATTCCTTTCGTCCTCTTCTAGGAACCTCCAGTCCTGTTTTCACAGAGGTCTTCGGTGCCTCCAGTTTTCTTCAAGAAACTTCCAGTCCTCCTTCATCTCCACAGAGGTCTTTGTGGCTCCGGTTTTCAATAAGGTAACTTACAGTCCTTCCATCTCCACAATGGTTTTCTGTGCCTCCAGTTCTCTTCTACGAGCTTCCAGTCCTTTTCCATCTCCACAGAGGTTTTTGTGCCACCAGTTCTCTTCTAGGAGCTTCCAGTCCTCTTCCATCTCCACAGAACTCTTTGTGCCTTCACTTATCTTCTAGGAGCTTCCAGCCCTCTTCCATCGCCATAATGGTAGTCGGTGTCTCCAGTTCTCTTCTAGGAGCTTCCAGTCCTTCTCCATTTCCACAGTAATCTTTGATCTCTCCAGTTCTCCTCTAGGAACTTCCAATTCTTTTCCATCTCCACAGTGGTCTTAGGTTTTTCCAGTTCTCTTCTAGGAGTTTCTGGTTTTCTTCCATTTCCAGAGTGGTGTTCTGTGCCACCAGCATTTACTAGTCTTTATGACATCATGACGTTGCAGGCCTACTCACATGTTCACATTGCGTGAGGCCTAGTCAGCGCTCCAAGTGCCAAAAACTGCTCTGGAGATGGAATAGGAACAAAGGCACCTAGTAGAGGACTGGAGAGCCTGACTGAGAGTTGAGCGGAGGGGGTGAGGTACTTTATATTTTTTTAACCCCTTCCCAGCACTTTGGAATTCACCATTTTCTCTGGATTTGCTCAAAGCAAATAGCAAAAAAAAAATTGAATGAAAAAAAAAAAGAGATTAGCGAGAATTTAAGGTGAAATCAACTTTTTTTGTAGGGTAGGAATATCAGGGAAAATTAGGGAGTTGTAGCTAGATTCTCTTTTATCTGGACCAAACATTTGATTTACTGCCTCTACCGTGCCTCTAAACTCTCATGGAAAGTGTTTTGTTCACACACCCTGGTACCAGGCCTGAAGGTCACATTCACCGATAGTACTAAGATGATATGTCTCATTATCTAGAGCCTACAGGAGACCAAAAGGTTATTATGCAAAGTCGGAGACTAGTACTATAAATTGCAAATGATATTTGATAGACCTTGTGACAGATTTTGTAGTAGGACCTCGGAGCTTCTTGGGTAGTTATGCCTCCCAAAAGCAAATAGGATCTTTTATATTCCAAGAGGTAATGTTATAGTGATGGGGCATCCCGATTGACACAGATGTTTTGGCTGCAATTTCTAGAAACAGGCGATCTGTCATCTAAATGGATCTCATTACATTTAGATATTGGAGAAATGTTTAAAAGTTTTAGCGTACAGTTAAACCAATGAAATCCTTTGGGGCAATAAGGAGCTTAGGAGTTACACTTTGTCCATCCATTAGACTCTCGAAGTTTAATGGTGGTCATAGACCTTCAGGAAATGAACGCTTTACCAGTTGTCCCTCCCAGCCCCCCACGTTCTTAATCACTAAGGAGAAAAGGTGGCTGCCAAACATCTCTGGTGGTGGCTTCTCTACCTTGAATTCTTCTTTCCTGTAACATGCGCTGTCGCTAGTGTTAGGACAGAAGATAAACTTCAATATAGGTATTTATGACCAGTTTAACCAACTATTATGTTAAAACCGGACAAGAATGCGATGCCAATGACAGTCTACAAAAAATGAATCAGTCATGTTGTATTTTTTATTACCTATTTCCCTGTATGGTGCGATTGTAGCTGAACATTTGCTTCTTGGCACAAGCCTACCCTATTGCTTTAACCTATACTGTAAAACTATAAGTGGAATTTTTCTATGTTCCTCCCCACTTTTTGAAAAGTGGTGAAAAAGAAGTAAAATACTAAAATGTCAAAAGCTTGCCTATTTTTCTGGGAAATTATAGTTTGGCGTGTTTATGTACATATCATTTGTACTAACAATCCAGTGTACAACTAAAGTTATGTGTATGGCCAACTTCAGGCTGGCATGAGAGCTCTCTTTTTTCTTTTTTAAGAGGTCTACTTTAGTATCTGCTCAACTTATCTCTTGAATGACTGATTGGAGAACCATTTCTTACGCTTTAAATCTAGGGGTGGATAGATAAAATTTCCCTTCCATGTTTACTGTGTTTCCCCTACCTGGTAGAGGGTCCTTTACCTCCTTCCATTCTGGGGGCATCTAGGCCCAGGTGAACCCTATGCCAATCATACATGTTCATCGTCTGCTCATTGTGCTTGACTTGGCTCCTTAGATAGACCGCCTTCCTCCAAAAATATCTTAGCCCAATTGTCTTCCTATTAGCTTTTTTTTTTTAATAAAAAAGGAGATTAGATTCTGTTGCCCACCATGTATACGGTATGATAGTGGTGTAACTGGAAGCTCGTGAGCCCCAATGCAAAATCTTCAAGGTATTGATATTGTTATAGGACTTTTTTGGGCACCTTTAGACTCCAGGGCCTGGGTGTAACACCTGCATCCACTATAGTTATACCCCTGGGGAATAATAACTGAATTCTGCATACAAGGATATATACTACATTGGTCCTACAAAAATAACAACAAGTATAGATTAAAAAAAAAAGTGAAATCAAATAAAAATACAATTAAAAAAAATCTAATTTTTGGACAATCCTTCTGTGTTCTCTCTCTCTGACTTCTGGCCACTCTTCTGTACAGCACTCAAGTATTCTTTGATGATCGATGTATGTGAATTTAATGTGTTTCCCCCAAGTGTTTTACTATCTTTCTATATCTGGACGGATGCCTACCTTTTCTATAAAGCTTTTGATGAAGTTCTAATGATGGCATGAAACACGTGGAGCTCTGTTTTACGGTCTATTCATTGATTTTTTTCGCAATAATGAAAGCAGCTTTTAAAATCACAGAGATCATTATCTTTTTTTTCCTTTTGCAGTTTTTTATATTTGCATTTTCTTCTGCTTGTCTTTAACCATTTTTCTGCAGGTTGGGGGCAGAGTTTTTGCCTTCTGCTGTGTATATGGGGATCTCGACATCAAATAGCTTTGATCTGCCAGTTTAACAGTATGAATTGACCTTACTAAATACATTTCTTTGATCTGCTTTTAAGCTGTTAATTAATTTTATGAGGCAAAATGATTTAAGTTTAGTGCTTTATTTTTGATACATTTTTTGTTGTTTTACCAGCTGAGATGTAGTAAAATATGTATTTTTTGCTTTTGCACCATTTTACACAATTTGTTTTCAGTCCCCGTTTAGGTGGGCACGGTTTTCAGTATCCAGAAATTTTCACCTAACTTATCTTTTGAGACTTTATGAAATGTTGCAACATTCTTGCACAATTATACTCCAGTATACCGATGGAGTTCAAAATCTGTCTCTTTCTTTTTCCTGGGCCCAGAAGACTAACATATGACATTTTAAAGCTTATTGAAAGGGTTGTGAAACATTTAATGCTAAAAAAAGCTCACATAAAGAAAAAAAAGCTCTAAAAAGAGAAAAGACACAAACAGTACATTAAAAAAAATACAAATGATAAATTGGGACCAATGTCTTTAATGTTAACCCTTCACTATCACTAGTATAGTTAGAAGGATTTTATTTAGGAATATTGATGCATTGATGGGCTGTGGTCCCCAAACAGAGACAAACCAGGGAACACTTAAACAACAGAATCTAATTTCAAGTAAATCAAACTTCTGTGAAATCAAACTGTCCACTTAGGAGGCAACACTGTTTGACAATCAATTTCACATGCTGTTGTGCAAATGGAATAGACAACAGATGGAAATTATTGGCAATTATCAAGACACACTCAATAATGGAGTGGTTCTGCAGATGGTGACCACAGACCACATCTCAGTACCAATGTTTTCTGGCTGATGTTTTGGTCACTTTTGAATGTTGGTTGTGCTTTCACACTCGTGGTAGCATGAGACGGACTCTACAACCACACAAGTGGCTCAGGTAGTGCAGCTCATCCAGGATGGCACATCAATGCGAGCTGTGGCAAGAAGGTTTGCTGTGTCTGTGTTTGAGCTTTCACAATGTGGTATTATCACTAAAGTACTACTAAACCTGCTGCCACGCCCTCGCCATTGATAGGTAGCTTTCTGACTATGCACAGTAAACTCGGGAAGCTACCAATCAGTGGTGTGGGTGGGGATATACAGAGCTCAGCATTCAGAGAACAGCTAGATCTGCTGGGGATTTATTATGATGGAATATAGGCTGAACTGGATGGACAAATGTCTTTTTTTCGGCCTTACTAACTATGTTACTATGTTACTATGTTACTATGCTGCAGAAAAAAAGTGATTTCGTCAAAACTACAGCAAGCAGGGTAGTAAGTGACACAGCTGGAATCAGAGTCTCTGCCCCTACATTAGTCTGCAAATAACTGGTGACAGATTCCCTTTCAGACCGTTGCTTTAAGCTGCACTTTGTGCTATTTTTTGTAACTAGACTTAAAAGAGTCACAAAATTGTCTATTTAAAGGGTCTACCTTAATGGTTCTTTAAACCTTGGCGAAATACGGAACATTAGTTAATTGCTGGCAAACCTTTCTATGCATCCTTGCAAGATATTACTTGGGACAAGGAAAATCAGCCTCGGCCAGACCCCTTTGGCAGCAGGATGAAAATTTGCACTCCCAATTCCTTTTCACATAAAATCCATCGTGAGGAGGGGGGGGGGCCTAATCCCACTGCATTTAATGTGGTTGCCTGACCTTGATCTGATGTAGACCAAATTAAGACTATATTCACACGCAGCTTTTTTTTCTGGTGCAAAACCTGCTGTTTTGGCAACAAAAATGCTGCATTCAAAAACGTCTGTTTTGCTGCTTTTTTCACTGCATTTCTGCAGTTTTTTTTTGCATTTTTTTATGCACTTTCTTATTGCTTTCTATGGGTGAAAAAGTGCTGCGAAAACGCTGAAAGAATTAACATGCTGCAGATAGTAAAAAAAAAAAAAACTCAGTCAGGGTGACGAAACAAAAAACAGGTGCAGGGGATTTCTGAAATCTCCAAGCTTTGACAGGTACTGTAAAATGCAAATTCTGTTACCATGCAGCTTCCCTGGCCTGCGCTCCAAACAAAAACTAGTCCTGGAGCGCTAGATACCACCTAGTCACCCAGACATTCTTCCCCTTCTTTTCCCTCATCCATCTCAGGGGCGCATGATTTGATACAAGCCTGATCTTCCTTTATGATGGCATAGTTCTTTTCACAGGAGGAGAGTTTCCGACTCAGGTAATGGACTGGATGTTCATCCCCATCTATTTCCTGTGACAGCACAGCTCCTAAGCCAACCTCGGAGGTGTCCGTCTGGAGCACGAACTCCTTAGGCTATGTTCACATTGCGTCAAGTACATGTCGTTAAACGGATCCGTTAAACGCATGTACAGAAAAGGAGCCAATTTGTCTTAAAAATCGGCGTCACGTTAACGCTTGCGTTAACGCATGTGACCGCGTTTTTCTCATTTGGATGTCCGTTAGCGAAGTATCGTTTGTTTGCGTTTGTCACTGTCAATAAAGTTGTTCTTTTTTTTTTCCTTTTGTCAGCGTCGGGTGTGGGTGCATACACATTCTCCATTTTGAAAGCATTGAGTGAACTTCTGCTAGCAAGATGTTTGTGTCTGAGCTGGTTAGATTTCGCTTGGTGCGGTTGCGACTTCGGCAGAGAAAGCGTAATTCGCGAAGGAGATATTGGATCCAGGAGAAATGTGTGGGAGGGATATTCCTCCTTTAATGGCCGAAATCATATTTCCTGTCACATGACCACATGGACCACCCTCAAACGCTATTAAAACGTATGGTCCTATTTGGAAATTTTTCATGATTTGCGTCTGGCTGCGTTTGCCATAGCCTTCTATGGCAGAATGAACGCTTCCGTTAGTATTGCGTTAGCTTGGCCGGACCCAAAAACGCTGCAAGCCGCGTTCCAAGGTCCGTCAGAAAAAAACGTTATGTGACAAACGCATGCCAATTTTGGCATGCGTCACGATGCGTCAGACAATGCAAGTCTATGGGCGCGTTAGTATGTGCGTTATATTGCATTTTCAGTACTTAAAAACGTGTCCGTTAGGCCTCTTTCACACTTCAGTCTTTTGGCGTCAGTCACTACCGACATAGTGACGGTTTGACGGATCCGTCACAATTGTTGCGAAAACGGTTCTAACGGATCCGTTTTTTTGACGGATCCGTTACTTGGGGGTTGTCTGGGAGAAGTATCTACTTTTTGGAGCATGCGCAATTGAAAAAACGGATTGGGGCGACGGATCCGCCGAAAAAACTGTTGCGGCGGATCCGTCGCCCATAGGCGGCCATTCTATGGAATGGCGGACGCGACGGATCCGTCGCGATCCGCCATTTCGGCGGTGACAAAAAACGTTTCAATGTCCGTCTATTTTCAGAAAACGTCCGCCAAATTTCGACGGATCCGTCGCATGGCGGATGGAACGGACGACCATCCGTCACAATCCGTCACTAATGCAAGTCTATGGGAAAATAACGGATCCGTCAAAAAAAATGACGGATCCGTTATTTGAGGAAAATGGCGGTTTTAGACTGATGCCAAATAACTGAAGTGTGAAAGAGGCCTTAGACGGACTCACCTAGCGCAATGTGAACCTAGCCTTAGTGAAGTTAGATGTGACCATGACCGGCTGTTTGCATAGAGCCAGCTTCAAATCCTGGAATGCCATTGCCATCTTTGTGCCCTTAAGAAGATCGGTCAGGAGGGGTTGGCTATCATGATGAAGTTTGGGATAAATTGCCAATAGTATCATAGGATTCCCAGAAATGCCTACACTTGGATTCTACTAATAAACCTGATTTTATCAAAACAAGAGCAAGCAACAACAAAAAAAGCAAAAATGTAATAATCAGAGGACATTTTTATTGCTTAAATTCCTGTGGACGCCGGCAGAAAACATGATAAAAAGCAGCTAAAAAAAAGGCAACGATTGCGCAATGTGTGAACACGACCTCAGTGAAGCTGTTTGCAGGTTAATCTGTCATGTTTAATGGAACTGTTTTTGGGAAGAAAATAAATGAAAATAACAATTCTGTTTTTGATTTTTCAGTTATATTTCCACACGTGTGGTTTTTTTTCTTTATCTAATTTAGAGGTAAAATAGAATTTATGAAATTCATGGGAACATTTTATAAACTTTTTACTCTTTTTCAAATGTACCATTTTTTTCTCCCATTAATGGCTTTTACTCTATGATCGATTAATCTCTTGTATATTAAACGGTATTATTACCAGCATATTGTGCCGGTCAGTGCAGCCAATGGGATGATAGAGGTACGTATTCTTCTTTTTACCACTGTACCACATAGATGCTACAATTGCCACTGACTGCAGCATCTAAGGGGTTGAACAATTGGAATCGTAGCTAGTCGTGGCCCCGCAGTTAATGGCACGGGCTCAGTTCCTGAGTACTCTAACAATGGTTCACAGAAAGGGTTAAAGAAGTTAATCCAGCGTTAGGAAAGGTTGTCCGTTTGCTCCAGATATAGCGCCACTTCTGTCCACAGGCCTTGTCTGGTATTACAGTTTTGAAATAGAGCTGAGATGTAATACCTGACTCAACCAATGCACAAAGATGACGCTATTTCTGAAGGGGGAAAAAAAGCAGATGTCTTTTAATAACACAATTATTTTCTTGCCACGCAAAACTAATTAACATAAAATAATATGACAAATTGGGAGGTGTTAGGCCCTGCAATAAATATACCATAATGACAAATATTTGTGTTCACTTAATGGCCGTAAATTAAGTTGGAAGAATCTGAGACAAGTCGAAATTGATGGCCTTGGCTTGACGTAAAAACCGAAGACATTTGGATTTAATAGGGGTCATTAAATGCGTGAAGCAAGTCTACAGCCTCAATGTCAGTACATGATGTGTGGAAACGTAAAACACACACGACCGCCACCTGAGGAGCTGAGAGCTGTCAGCAATTTTTTAATATCCGCTATTATTTCAATATTTTGCAAACCACTCCCGAAAAGACAATGTCGCCATAACCGATATTCTTTATACAAGGGTTGGAAAAACAAGGCTATTTACTTCCAGAAACAGCACCACACCTGTGTATGGGTTGGGTCTGGTATTGCAGTTCAGGTCTGCCGGTCCCCTATCTTCCTCATACTGTAGGTGGTGTTGAGCTCCATCTCAATTGGAAAAAACAGTTTCCTAGCTCAGTCGACTGGCCAGTATAGAACAAGACAGCTGCAGCCAGTAAGTGATCAACTGATGACCCTCAATGGTCTCCAGGCTTCCTCTTCCAGTGGGAGGAATGAGGATGGAGAAGCCAGTGGTGAACTTTTATGGAGGAACAATAGGGGATTGTTATGGAAGAAAAGTGGGGACTGGCATGGAGGATCAGTGGGGGATTGGTATGGAGGAGCAATAGTGGAATAGCATGTAGGAGCAGTGGGCAATCGGTATGGAGGAGCAGTGGGGGATTGGTATAGAGGAACAGTGGGAGATAGGTATGGAGGAGCAGTGGGGGATTGGTATGGAGGAGCAGTGGGGGATTGGAATGGAGGAGCAGTGGGAGATTGGTATGGAGGAGCAGTGGGGGATTGGAATGGAGGAGCAGTGGGAGATTGGTATGGAGGAGCAGTGGGGGATTGGTATGGAGGAGCAGTGGGAGATAGGTATGGAGGAGCAGTGGGTGACTGGTATGGAGGAGCAGTTAGGGATTGGAATGGAGGAGCAGTGGGGGATTGGTATGGAGGAGCAGTGGGGGATTTGTATGAAGGAGCAGTGGGTGATTTGTATGAAGGAGCAGTGGGTGATTTGTATGGAGAAGCAGTGGGTGATTTGTATGGAGGAGGAGTGGGTGACTGGTATGGAGGAGCAGTGGGTGATTTGTATGGGGGAGCAGTGGGGGATTTGTATGAAGGAGCAGTGGGTGATTTGTATGAAGGAGCAGTGGGTGATTTGTATGGAGAAGCAGTGGGTGATTTGTATGGAGGAGGAGTGGGTGACTGGTATGGAGGAGCAGTGGGTGATTTGCATGAAGGAGCAGTGGGCGATTTGTATGGAGGAGCAGTGGGTGACTGGTATGGAGGAGCAGTGGGTGATTTGTATGGAGAAGCAGTGGGGGATTGGATGGAAATTATTTTTATTTTACCACCCATTTTAAAAAAGTCCATGTACAATCCCTTTAAACACTAATAACAAAAATATTCTTTAATTGGCACCAATAGATAAAAGTAAACTAGCTTCTCTTTTTTCTCTAGCAAAAAAGCAATAATACATTACATACTTATCTCTGCAATTAAAACAAAAAGTCTAAAAATCCCTTTTGTCTATTTTAAATGTCTATTTTGTCTATTTTGCATTTTGTCTTCACAGGCTGATCGCCTCGCACTCCTACAAATGAGCTGCGCTTTGTGTTCTGCTGATCAAACCAGTGTAGCAGTGCATTTGGCATATGTACAAGACTATATTCACAGAAGCATGTGCCTGTTTACACAAAAGACGCTTCAAAGCTACAAAAATCCCTCTTGTTTGGTTACACTAATTTCCCTTGAATGAAGTTTTGTACGCAAGCCAAAACAATAGTAGTTATCCAGCCCTCCAGAGCTCGATCCCACATGGATTCTAGAAATAATTGAAAACTTCATAGGTAGTCCGGGAAGCCTCACGTCTTTTTTTTTAATATCACATTAGGACTTTTTATGTGTGATTAAGGACAGAATAATGCGTCCATTATAGCAAATCAATCACATTTTGGTCCTTTTGAACTGTGAACAGAACTTTATCAATGATCAAACACTTACCGTTGTCTATTCTCTTGGAAAGCTCAATATCTGTTGGCCAAATAAGCTCGTTGGGCCACAGTTTTCCCTCTGACCACCACTCCCCAATACACATGCACACAAATTTTGGCTGATCATGCATTTGTTCTCATTAGGGAGAATAAAAAAAAGAGAAAAGGATTGGGCATGTTGAAATCTAACAGCCTCATCTTACTTTCCTTTCTTGTCTTTCATTGCTGGAGAGTTGAAGATCTGATTTTGGGACAAAAACGCCCACACATAGAGCAGTATCTCCTGGTAAGGTTAGTAAAAGGCAGGACTATGCGCTCACCTGGCTGTATTGTGTGAAGGCATAACACCTGTAGACGCATATAAATGCTACTGCAGCCCCATGGATAGAGAAGAAAAGCTTCTTTCAGATGAATAATAGTAGATGAGGAGCATTTTGCGTTCCAAAATGGTTCTTTATTGTGCCAACACGTTTTGGCACCATTCTCAAGGTAAACAAACAAGTAAGAAGCTCTAGCCCGAAACGCGTTGGGACAATAAAGGAGCAATTTGCAAGGCTTCTCATCTACCACCTGTTCAACATGATATCATCCTCCTCTACTATTGTTGGAGAGTTTGATCGCCCACCTGCATGTTTACACAGAAAGTCAGTCAAGATTTACTGCACATGGTCATCTTTAGAGTGGCATAGTACAAGTTAGACTTTCTGAAACATTTGGTTCTTAAAGGGTTTAGTTAGATGCTCACCTGCATCTTTCCATATGGTGGAACCACATTATGTTTTTTTTCATAAATATACATTGATGCACTTTCTTTTAGATAGGCTGTCAATGACAAAATCAATAGGTGAGCCATTCCCAAAAATCCACTCCAGTAGTATGAAGGGGTTATGGTACTCTCCGGAGCACTCAGATCCGTTTGATGGAATTGATAAGGGCTACAGTACCAGGCACAGCCATGCGTAGAGACTAGCCAATGTGGATAAGCACAGCACTCCTGAAAGCACTGTGATGCCTTCATTCTCTTGGTCACTACTGCTTTTTAATGAGTCATACCCCCTCCAATACCAAATTGATGGTCTAGAGTAGTGTTCCCAACTCCAGTCCTCAAGAGCAACCAACACATCATGTTTAAGGACTTCCTTATTATTGAACAGGAGTTAGAATTGTCACCTGGCCAATACTGAAGAAATCCTGAAAACATGATCTGTTGGTGGCTCTTGACGACTGGAGTTGGGGAACACTGGTCTAGAGTAAGGATGAGCCATTGATATACTATATATTTCTGGAAAACTCTTTGCACACAACATAAAAATCTACTTTGTTTTTAGCTTGGTCATAATATTATAATTATTGGAAGATGACGTGGACTAGCATAGCTTCTGGCTATCAAAGTGAGCTCAAAGCTGATGACCAATTGTCAAGGTCATCCCATAGTCACTACAGCTACAGCTACAGATAAAACAAAAAGATTGGTACCCTTCTTGTCTACTTTACCTTTGCTGTGTATGGACCTAATATGGTGACTTCTGGTGGCTGAACTCCCACCGGTCTTGATGGTCTTGTTGTAACCTCCACCCATTTACTGTAATTTGTTCCCCCGTTATAAGTTGTAGCCACCATTCTATATTCATATGTCGTCCATGGATTAATGTCACTTCCTTGATCTATATGTTTCATTTGGTGGTTCCCCGGTACTGTCACTATCATGTTCACATGTTCAGTGCCTTTGAGCCGTCTCTCAATACTGAAGCTTTGTATTAAACCATTTGGGAAGAGTGGAGGTCTCCAATTTACTGTGACAGATGTGGAGCTATCAGAACGGAGATTGGGTGGTAGAACATCGTTTGGTGCATCTGGAAGGGTCTGTATGACCAGTGACTCCTTCGACAGGGAACACCCTGCCGAGGTGCATCCTTCCAGCAGATACCGGTAACCTGTGTGCGGGCTTAAACCATGCAATGTCTGACTTGTTCTGTTTCCCGGCACAGTCACCTCTAGGCTTCCATTTCGGTAAATGTTGTAATGGGTTAGTATTCCATTAGGTTTTGTTGGGTGTTGCCAGGTAATGGTTATCCATCTGGACTTCATTTGGGAGAGTCGTGGTGGGTTAATGGATCCGGGCTCTGTAAATGTTTAAAGATACATGGCATTACATATTTTATTAATAACATAATATATCATGGTAACAAGTCAAATAATTGTAATTGTCCTTATAACATGCAGTACCATGCCTAACCACATGGTGCGCCATAACGAGAAAACAATCAAGAGATGGAAAGAGTTGAAAGTACCTCTGGGCAATCGCATTATCAGAAAATTCTGAAGGGTCTCCTAGTAGATCCTAGTATAACAGCTAAATGCAAATGGTGTCATGCAATAAAATTGTGCAAAAAGTGCACCTGGTTGGCAGTGAAGGAAATATATATATATGTATATATATATATATATACATATATATATATATATATATATATGTATATATATATATATATACATATATATATATATTTCTACGTAAGAGCCCTAAATAAATGCACGAGGATGAATAAATTATACTTTGGTTGAATTTATAAAACTATTTTTGAAAATCATTGAATTTATTTCTATTAAATAAAAACAAAAAACACTAACCCACAGGGGCAGCCTGACTTTTTGGGAAATCAGTAAAAGCCCATGGACCCATGGTCAGAAATGTTGAACCACTTCTTGGTCAGTTATAGCTCTATTCTGAGTTTTCTGATAATGGCCTTATTATTATGACTCCAAGATTTATGGGGTCATAATAGGGCACACACAGAGGTGCAAAGGGCATTACTGTACCTCTACCGCCTTCCGATTAATACTGAGACAAAGGTTTTTATTTTATTGGTTTCCATGAGGATCAGTCAGAAAAATAAACACTGAGGCACGGTTCATCAGATGCTAAAATATGGAGTTTTCCAAACCTTCTAGAGAAGAAAAGCTCCAACATATGGCACTCAACGGAGCCTTAATATAAAAGCTTGTGCGGGATCATAGGAGACCGAAAGAGATAAGTGGTTTGTGAATGTTTGTGAATGCATATTAACTCAAATTATTATTATAGCTATTGGTAAGGGGCCGTTATTTCAAAGGGGTCCATATCCCAACCAGTCTGCACCTACTAATCTAAGGTTAAATTCTGTCTCTATTGGATACCACTCACATATGGTCTTAATTTATATCCCGAAAGTTTATATCACCTATGCAGAACTAAGGTCATCGTAAAGACATGTAAGGATGGTGGACTATTGTTGTATGCTCCTCTGTACAAAAAAAATAGATATCTGAACAAATTCTCTATGTACATTCACCCATATCATACTAGCTAATGTTTCATGATGCTTGGTTGGGAGGTTTTTTAGGGAGGGTTTAGATCTTCCCATGCACTCAATCTGCATTAGGTTAGGATCATGATTACCAATCTGGTTCCTCCAAGACTAGAACATTTGCATGGTTGTTTGTGCAGAGTTTGTGGACTATTGTATAGGACTCATCAGAGAGTGGCCTGTGATGAACTGTGGAGAGTGGTCAGGAGCATAGAATAACAGAGGAGTTGTAAAGTGGGTGGTGAGCAGATGATTGACTGCTGGTGGCCAGGGGCTGAGATGGGCCTGTTTATGCCCATTATGCATTTCCGCTTAAAAGTTGATGGCCAGTGTGGTCAGGACTTTGATAAACTGCGTTTTGGCCTAACTTGATCTTGAGAAGATCTAGATGAAGGCTTGTTTGGCTGTAGGAGGGCGGTTCTGTGGTAGAAGTGTTTTCGGGATAGAGACATGAGAGAAACTGTTAAATAGGCCAGTTTCATACATCTAACTTTCTCTCTGAGTATTTGAATATGGCCTGGGATGTCAAGACTGAATGCCGGTTATTTGACCCAAATTCAGCAGCCTCACATATGCTCATGTGACTGTTGAATTTGGGACCAGAGACCTCCATCCATCCAGTTTGGAAATTGGGGTCTTTGCTTGGACAGATAAAGTCCAATGTTGTGGATCACACTGCATTTGTATTCGGAGCCTCAAGAGCTGACTTTTCAATTACTTAATTTCTAAGGCTGTACAGAATCAACTGCAAGTTTCTTCATCTTAGCTCATCAGCAGTGAGGTTGTTGAGTATGGGTGAGGAGCTTTGCTGAGGGTCCGGTGACGGACATCGTGACCTGTGAAGTGTACAACCAGCCTTAAATATGAAATCCTTGAGAACTGAGCTCTTAATGCCTAGGATCTGTGGGTAATTTGAATCCCATCAGTCTATGTTACTAAGTAAACCGTACATCATGCCGCAGCTTCATCAGTTAACCAGTCATTATAAAGAGTAAACTGTACCTCCTGCCGTGGCTTCAGGTGTCAACCAGTCATTATAAAGAGTAAACTGTTCCTCCTGCCGCGGCTTCAGGTGTTAACCAATCATTATAAACTGTAAACTGTACCTCCTGCTGCAGCTTCAGGTGTCAACCAGTCATTATAAAGAGTAAACTGTTCCTCCTGCCGCGGCTTCAGGCGTTAACCCGTCATTATAAACTGTAAACTGTACCTACTGCTGCAGCTTCAGGTGTCAACCAGTCATTATAAAGAGTAAACTGTTCCTCTTGCCGCGGCTTCAGGCGTTAACCAGTCATTATAAACTGTGCCTCCTGCCGCGGCTTCAGGCGTTAACCAGTCATTATAAACTGTGCCTCCTGCCGCAGCTTCAGGTGTTAACCAGTCATTATAAACTGTAAACTGTACCTCCTGCCGCGGCTTCAGGCATTAACCAGTCATAAAGAGTAAACTGTGCCTCCTGCTGTGGCTTCAGGTGTTAACCAGTCATTATAAAGAGTAAACTGTACCTCCTGCCGTGGCTTCAGGTGTTAACCAGTCATTATAAAGAGTAAACTGTGCCTCCTGTCGCGGCTTCAGGCGTTAACCAGTCATTATAAACTGTACCTCCTGTCGCGGCTTCAGGCGTTAACCAGTCATTATAAAGAGTAAACTGTGCCTCCTGTCGCGGCTTCAGGCGCTAGTCATTATAAAGAGTAAACTGTGCCTCCTGCCCTGGCTTCAGGCGTTAACCAGTCATTATAAAGATTAAACTGTGCCTCCTGCCGTGGCTTCAGGCGTTAACCAGTCATTATAAAGAGTAAACTGTGCCTCCTACCGCGGCTTCAGGCGTTAACCAGTCATTATAAAGAGTAAACTGTACCTATTGCTGTGGCTTCAGGCGTTAACCAGTTATTGTAAAGAGTAAACTGTATCTCCTGCCGCGGCTTCAGGTGTTAACCAGTTATTATAAAGAGTAAACTGTACCTCCTGCCGTGGCTTCAGGCGTTAACCAGTCATCATAAAGAGTAAACTGTACCTCCTGCCGTGGCTTCAGGTGTTAACCAGTCATTATAAAGAGTAAACTGTACCTCCTGCCGTGGCTTCAGGTGTTAACCAGTTATTATAAAGAGTAAACTGTGCCTCCTGCCATGGCTTCAGGCGTTAACCAGTCATTATAAAGAGTAAACTGTGCCTCCTGCCCTGGCTTCAGGCGTTAACCAGTTATTATAAAGAGTAAACTGTACCTCCTGCCGTGGCTTCAGGCGTTAACCAGTCATTATAAAGAGTAAACTGTACCTCCTGCCGCGGCTTCAGGTGTTAACCAGTCATTATAAAGAGTAAACTGTGCCTCCTGCCGCGGCTTCAGGCGTTAACCAGTCATTATAAAGAGTAAACTGTACCTCCTGCCGTGGCTTCAGGCGTTAACCAGTCATTATAAAGAGTAAACTGTACCTCCTGCCGCGGCTTCAGGTGTTAACCAGTCATTATAAAGAGTAAACTGTACCTCCTGCCGCGGCTTCAGGTGTTAACCAGTCATTATAAAGAGTAAACTGTACCTCCTGCCGCGGCTTCAGGCGTTAACCAGTCATTATAAAGATTAAACTGTGCCTCCTGCCGCGGCTTCAGGCGTTAACAAGTCATAAGACGCTAATCATCCAACATATGAATGTTTTACGCGCTCCAAATAATAACATCCTAACCGTCTGCTATAAAGCTCGCAAATATGAGCGTATATTTTAATTTTACGATACCTCCCGTTGATGCATTGTATCGGTGGCGGCTCCATTGTTACTATTTGTGATTCTAATCCACGTTCAGCCATTTATCTACTCCCTGTTAATATTGTAGGTGATTTTTTATTGTGACTGTGACAGAAGCTGCCGATTTAGCGCTTTTACCCACTGATAAATAAACAATGCACAGATCTGACCTTTGGGTTAACAGGTTTTTATGCCTCTTCCACTCAGCACTCTAACAGATTCAATTACCATAAAGGTTCAAGAGCCAGGATGAATACTGAAAAAGAGCAACCATATGCCTGCCTAGGTGTTGTGCAACAGCAAATACTCTCTGGGGGCCCCCCGGAGAGATGGCTTAATTGTAAATAATTCCGCCACGCGACACAATCAAGTCACCTTGAATGCAAAAGCCTCAGTCTGTGGAGGGAAAAGTGTTATTTAAGCTTTACTGGGCTGCGTTAAATTCTGCAATTTGAAGGGCTGTTAAGTTTTTCAATTGAAATTTCATTTAAAATGCAGGTGCCTTTTATTATATCGAAGCTTTACTGCTCTCTAGGTACAAGCAAGAACACGGTGCAATAACACCAGTCTGCCTCAATCACTGATCAGCGGAACAGCTGTAATTCGAGGACATTTAGCATTCTTATAAACCACATCCTGATAAGTCAAAATTGCTACGGCAGATCAGGGAAATAGTATCGCCTTCATTTTTTTTATTTTTTTGCCCAGAGCAAGTTTTGACATTTATGTGAATATTTTTTTTTTCTCCGTTCCGTATGTGTGTCTGAGAGCAATAGATTTTATTATATATCTTAAAATATAGGTATACTTGTATTTGGTAATTGTTTGGAGCAACGTTGGTTTTTTTTGGGGTTTTTTTAAAGCTTCAAATGTCAGGGGTTTAAAATGTCACAAAAAAGATGTCAAATGTGGAATTTGGGAATGTTTATTATTATATATAGAGCGCATATAATGCAGGATGGGGGCCACGAGCAACGAGTGAAGGTTTTCTTATGACTCTTGGTCAGAGTCTGACCTTCCTCGGGGAGCGGCAGGATGATGGGCGATGATGAGGATTTAACTCCTGAGAAGGAGCTTGGCGGAAGAGAAGCCGAATAAACCAGTACTGAATACAATCAGATAGTTCTATAATTTACAGAATAAATTGACTGAGAGGTGAGAACCCCTTTCCTATCCTTTGTGGCAGCACAACCTCTCAAGACAATGCAGTAAGGTCTTAAAGGGAAGCTGTCAGCAGCATTTTACATATGAAAGTAGGGGTATGGCCATATAGCTGCTTGTCTCCCAATAAAAATGATACCTTTCATGTAGAGATCCAATGTGCCAGTCATGAGAAATCAAGCTTTGAAGTCATATGCAAATCAGACCGAAAGAGAACTGGGGGTGTGTCAGTGTTCTTAGACTGCTTCCTCTAAGTGCAGTCTCATGAGCATACGCGCTAGATTTCTCGCGACTGGCACATCAGATTTTTCTAAAGAAGGTGTGAATTTTCTTAGAGAGGAAATGACTATACAGCCACACCACTAGTTCTATATGTAAAAATGTGTGGACAGGTTCCCTTTAAGCTGGCTGTTACTGCTGATATTTTTGTGGAAATTAAAAATCTGAAAAGTGGGGCGTGCAATATTATTCAGCCCCTTTGCTTTCAGTGCAGCAAACTCACTCCAGAAGTTCATTGTGGATCTCTGAATGATCCAATGCTGTCCTAAATGCCTAATGATGATAAATATAATCCACCTGTGTGTAATCCAGTCTCCATATAAATGCACCTGCCCTGTGATAGTCTCAGGGTTCTGTTTGAAGCACAGAGAGCATCATGAAGACCAAGGAACACAACAGGCAGGTCCGTGATACTGTTGCGGAGAAGTTTGAAGCCGGATTTGGATACAAAATGATTTCCAAAACTTTAAACATCCCAAGGAGCACTGTGCAAGTGATCATATTAAAATGGAAGGAGTATCATACCACTGCAAATCTACCAAGACCCGGCCGTCCCTCTAAACTTTCATATCAAACAAGGAGAAGACTAATCAGAGATGCAGCCAAGAGGCCCATGATCACTCTGGATGAACTGCAGAGATCTACAGCTGAGGTGGGACAGTCAGTCCATAAGACAACAATCAGTTGTACAGTGCACAAATCTGGCCTTTATGGAAGAGTGGCAAGAAGAAAGCCATTTCTCAAAGATATCCATAAAAAGTGTCGTTTAAAGTTTGCAACAAGCCACCTGGGAGACACACCAAACATGTGGAAGAAGGTGCTCTGGTCAGACAGATGAAACCAAAATCGAACTTTTTGGCAACAATGCCAAACGATATGTTTGGTGTAAAGGCAACACAGCTCATCACCCTGAACACACCATCCCCACTGTCAAACATGGTGGTGGCAGCATCATGATTTGGGCCTGCTTTTCTTCAGCAGGGACAGGGAAGATGGTTAAAATTGATGGAAAGATGGATGGAGCCAAATACGGGACCATTCTTGAAGAAAACCTTTTGGGAGTCTGCAAAAGATCTGAGACTGGGATGGAGATTTGTCTTCCAACAAGACAATGATCCCAAACATAAAGCAAAATCTACAATGGAATGGTTCACAAATAAACGTATCCAGGTGTTAGAATGGCCAAGTCAGAGTCCAGACCTCACAATCGAGAATCTGTGGAAAGAGCTGAAAACTGCTGTTCACAAACGATCTCCATCAAACCTCACTGAGCTCGAGCTGTTTGCCAAGGAAGAATGGGCAAGAATTTCAGTCTCTCGATGTACAAAACTGATAGAAACATACCCCAAGCGACTTGCAGCTGTAATCGCAGCAAAAGGTGGTGCAACAAAGTATTAAGTTAAAGGGTCCGAATAATATTGCACGCCCCACTTTTCAGTTTTTGAATTTCCACAAAAATTTAAAATAACCAATAAATTTCGTTCAACTTCACAATTGTGTTCCACTTGTTGTTGATTCTTCACCAAAATATTACATTTGGCATCTTTGTGTTTGAAGCATGATATGTGGGAAAAGTTTGAAAAGTTCCAGGGAGCCGAATACTTTCGCAAGGCACTGTATTATATAGAGTCAATACAAACAGAGTGATCTATTTCACGTGTTTATTTCTGTTAATGTTGATGATTATGGCTTAGAGCCAATGAAAACCCAAAAGTCATTATCTCAGTAAATTAGAATACTTTATAATACCAGCTTGAAAAAATGATTTTAAAATCCAAAATGTTGGCCTACCAAAATGTATGTTCAGTAAATGCACTCAATACTTGGTCGGGGCTCCTTTCGCATCAATTACTGCATCAATGCGGCATGGCATGGAGGTGATCAGTCGGTGGCACTGCTGAGGTGTTATGGAAGCCCAGGTTGCTTTGATAGCAGCCTTCAGCTCGTCTGCATTGTTGGCTCTGGTGTCTCATCTTCCTCTTGACAATACCCCATAGATTCTCTATGGGGTTAAGGTCAAGGGAGTTTGCTGCCAATCAAGCCCAATGATACTGTTGTTTATAAACCAGGTATTGGTACTTTTAGCAGTGTGGACAGGTGCCAAGTCCTGCTGGAGAATGATATTTCTATCTCCAAAAAGCTAGCCGGCAGAGGGAAGCATGAAGTGCTTTAAAATTTCCTGGTTGACGGCTGCTCTGACTTTGGTCTTGATAAAACACAGTGGACCTACACCAGCAGATGACATGGCTCCCCAAACCATCACTGATTGTGGAGACTTCACACTAGACCTCCAGCAGCTTGGATTGTGGCCTCTCCACTCTTCCTCCAGACTCTGGGACCTTGATTTCCAAATGAAATGCTAAATTTACTTTCCTTCTGGCGTGTGTCAATAATTGCCTTCTGTCAAGTCAGCAGTCTTCCCCATGATTGTGGATCCTACTGAAACAGACTAAGGAGCCTTTTTAAACACATGAAATAGATCACTCTGTTTGTAATGACTATATAATATATGAGTTTCACTTTTTGTATTGAAGAACTGAAACAAATTCACTTTTTGATGATATTCTAATTTTGTGAGAAGCACCCGTATATACAATGCATCCTATTTTAGCACCAATCGCAGACTTTTAACCACCTAAATGCTGCCGTGAGTAGGAATGGCATCATCTACATGGTAAACAGAAAGGGGACTTTATTTGTGACCCCATTGGCACAATGGCATGGTCCTGATGGTTGCAATGGCAATTTTAGGCCAAGTAATGGGGCTACTGGGTCCAGTTATGGCAACCTGCTAAGAAGTAAGTAACATTTTACTCGAAAAAAATGTAGTTTTTCATTCTATTCCAATATGTTTTGTTTTAATTTCTCTAAAGCACCTGAAGGGTTAACAAACTATTCCCTAACAGAGCTTCGGGGGGCGCAATCTTTAAAACGGTGTCAGTTTTTGTGGATTTAAAAATATATCCGCCCCTCAAAGTCACTTCAAAATTCAATAGATTGGTAAAAAAAAGTTTTATAAATTTCCCTTAAAAAAATGGAATTGCTGCTAAACTTTTAACCCTTCTAACATCCTAAAAGAATAAAAAGACTCCAGGAAAATGATGCTGATGTAAAGTAGACGTCTGGTAAATGGGGTTCTCATTAAACTGTACACTTCTGCAGGCATCGCCAAAATGCCACCATGACTTTTTGTTCTTTCTCAGGTTACGAGTCCCTTTTTGCGACTTGTAGATTTTTGAGTTTTCATAAAATCATTTGCTAATGACTGGTATTGGAAATTTAAAAATCTATAAGTCACAAAAATGGGAATGTTAGGAAATGCACGAAGTGTTCAATAAAGACATAGTCTGGGGAAAGTTCCCTATAATGGTATTAAAAAATCAAAATTCGAAAATTGAAAATTTACAAAAAAACTGTTGCCAACTTTCCAATATTTTTATAAATATATGCAAAACTTAATCATCCTAAATTTGCCACTGACATAAAGTGCAATGTGTCATGAAAATAAATTTTAAAAAATATTGCAGAATTGCTGGGATATGTTAAAACATTCTAGAGTTATTACCCCATAAAGTGACACATGATACTTGAAAATATGGCCTTGGTCAAAATAACCCTAGCCTAACAATAGCACTCTATAGTGTAACATAGGTCTTAGATACCCTGTTAAATGGACCTTTCAGCAGGGTTTTCCTATGTAATCTGAGGGGAAGAGGTGCTAATTCCAGCGATTTGTCACTTACTGGTCTGCTTGTTGTAATGTTGATAGAATCCTGTTTTTTTCTCTGCTATAGATGTAGCAGTATTCAGAATACTGCACTGTGTATAACCCCGCCCACACTCATGATTGGCTGCTAATCGGTCGTGGGGGTGTGGTTGGACTAGGAGGCACGAGTCACCTAGTCCTGTAGTGATAAATCTCCCGCTGATAAAACACGGATTGCATTGAAACCGCAAAACACAACCTAGCAAGTCACATATCACTGGAGTCAGCGTCTCTTCCCCTATATCGTGCTGCTCTCGGATTACATTGCAAAAGCCTACTGACATATTCCCTTTACTGCAGATACAGTATGGATTTGTAGTCCGATCTTTCTGTTTCAGCCCTTTTTTCCCACCTCCACTTATCCAACTTTCCTTCGTTTAATGGGTTAGTAGGCTTAAATCGAGTATAAGAATATAAAAGAGAAAATATATAAATATATTTTTAATTATCATGCGGATTTTAAAAGGATTAAATGGGGTTGAAGTGGATTAGAAAGACATAGTTGCTTACTTCAGTCCATGGGTTGGATCTGGTATTGCAGCTCAGATCCATTGAAATGAATAATAAGGATGACTTGCAATACCACACACAACCTGTACGCAGAGGTGGCGCTGTTTTTTTTTTTAACTCTAAGTCTGTTTTGTTTTTCAATACAACCGCTTCAGCTGATCTTACATTAGTATACTCTCAGCTGTCACATCGGTGCAGCTTTCCAGGACTATGGTCTTTTTTTTTTTCGGCTCCTGGTACGGTGTGTCAAAAGGGTCATCTCAATTATGTAAAACACAAGTAGCGCCTGTAATTGGGCTAGTTGGCTAATACAATGAGAAGCTTTGAACAAGAGGAAAGTTATGTTCACAGCTGTAGCTATCACTTTCTAAAGTAAGAATTCATGGCTGAGATGACATGAAAAAGATGGTTATAAAATTTTAATGGAATGATAAAAGGCAAAAGTCATCCTCTCAGCTGAATTCTTAAAATCCCTATATATCACCATCAAGCCCTTAACTGTAAAATCAATGTAGAATATAACATGTTGTCGATGCTTTTGTCGCTGGACGGGAGGCGGCTAACGATGACAGTTACACGGAAAGCGGAGGCAGCGTGCAATGCGAAGAATAACAGACCTGTTGTGACTTCCCAGCAATTATTTGTACAAGTAATTATTGATAACGGAGCCGTACCTTCTCTCCTCTATCCTACCGCACTGGGGAAAAAAAAAATCGGAGACGAAGAGGATCTATGATTCATATTCCAGGACCGCCATCATTAATAAAAGAAGATTGCTTCATTTCGGCAAATTAAATTATCTTTTTTATGGCAAGCTATTTTGTTCAACTACTTTAGAAGTCTGTACTTGAAATGAAGGGGAAAAATGCTATAAATATTTCCCAATTATCTGTCTACGGTGGAATCGGCTTATTTACTTTCGAAAAATTTTTGGCATCTCTTCATTGATTCCCATTAATCCCGGTGGGAATGACTGGGAATCCAAATTTTCGGAGTGGATGGGTAGAGTTGGGAATGTGCTGGATAATTAGTGGCAGAGTCTTGGCCATGGTTTTGGCCATAGCCATCATATTTTGTTAGCTTAGATAGGATCTCAAAGGCAGTGGCGTACTGCATGTCATGAAGTCACTATGGGGCCCTTGAGAAATGGGGGGCCGGGTACTGAATGGCAGCGGCCTTTTGTCTGGTGTCTTTCATCTTCTCTTGACATAAGCTGTGGGAATGACTGGGAATCCACATTTTTGGAGTGGATGGGAAGAGTTGGGAATGTGTTGAATAATTAGTGGCAGAGTCTTGGCCATGGCTTTGGCCAAAGACATCATATTTTGTTAGCTTAGATAGGATCTCAAAGGCAGTGGCGTACTGCATGTCATGAAGCCACCATGGGGCCCTTGAGCAATGGGGGGCCAGGTACTGAATGGCAGCGGCCTCTTGTTTGGTGTCTTTCATCTTCTCTTGACATAAGCTGTGGGAATGACTGGGAATCCAAATTTTTGGAGTGGATGGGTAGAGTTGGGAATGTGTTGGATAATTAGTGGCAGAGTCTTGGCCATGGCTTTGGGCACAGCCATTATATTTTGTTAGCTTAGATAGGATCTCAAAGGCAGTGGCACGGCATACTGCAGGTCATGAAGTCACTATGGGGCCCTTGAGCAATGGGGGGCCGGGTACTGAATGGCAATGGCCTCTTGTCTGGTGTCCTTCATCTTCTCATAAGCTGTATAAATGTATGGCAGGAGCCCACTCTAGACAACCACCTGTATCTGCTGTAAATGGAGCTCGCTCTTATCACAGCCCACGTTGGGCTCTATGATTTTGGGAACCGAATGGTAACTCTATAGATTTGTTTTTTGTTGACCAGGGGTGGACTATACTTCTTCAATCTACTGGAATGTCCAGAAAGGTCCCGGAAAAAGGGGAGAAAACAAAAACACACGGAAGAGTTGGGAAAGGTCCCATATGCGGGGTCTGGAAGAAAGAATAGCAACTTTGAAACTCATCAAAGAGAATGAAGACTTTCTAGACAGAACAGAAGCATCTCTACTGGTCACAGAAGGTGCAAAAAGTGTCAGAGAACCTCCAAAAGCAGATGAGTGGAAGCATGTGACCAAAAGAAGCAAGAAGACCATGGAGAAATCACCAACCACACAACTGAAGAACCGATATCAAATCTTTGTAGAGGATGAAGATGGCACACCTAAGAATGAAGCAATACCAGCAAGCAAAAAAGAAAAGGGCACACAGCAACAAGTGACAGCAAAAAGTACAGCCAAGAAGCAACGAAGAGTGGTGGTGGTGGGAGACTCACTACTGAGAGGCACCGAAGCAGCCATCTGCAGACCGGACATAACTGCAAGAGAAGTATGCTGCCTTCCAGGTGCGATGATCAAGGATGTGACCGATAGGATACCAAAGCTCTTCAGCTCCAAGGACGTCCACCCATTTCTTCTGATACATGTTGGCACCAATGACACGGCAAGGAAGGACCTACCGACAATCTGCAAGGACTTTGAAGAGTTGGGGAAGAAAGTAAAGGAACTGGATGCACAGGTAGTTTTTTCTTCTATCCTTCCAGTAGACGGGCATGGCACCAGGAGATGGAACAGGATCCTTGATGCAAACAACTGGCTAAGACGATGGTGCAGACAACAAGGATTTGGATTCCTGGACCACGGTGTGAATTACTGGTATGATGGACTCCTCGCCAGAGACGGACTACACCTCAACAAACCTGGGAAACACACATTCGCCAGAAGACTCGCTACACTCATCAGGAGGGCGTTAAACTAGAAGAAGAGGGGACGGGAAGAAAAACATTAGACTCGAACAAAGACGACCCAGGAAAACATACTCAGAAGGGAGGTAAGAACATTTCTAAAACAATCCACAGTGAGGAGATTGGAACAAAACAAAATCCTCTAAACTGCATGCTCGCAAACGCCAGAAGCCTGACAAACAAGATGGAAGAACTAGAAGCAGAAATATCTACAGGTAACTTTGACATAGTGGGAATAACCGAGACATGGTTAGATGAAAGCTATGACTGGGCAGTTAACTTACAGGGTTACAGTCTGTTTAGAAAGGATCGTAAAAATCGGAGAGGAGGAGGGGTTTGTCTCTATGTAAAGTCTTGTCTAAAGTCCACTTTAAGGGAGGATATTAGCGAAGGGAATGAGGATGTCGAGTCCATATGGGTTGAAATTCATGGAGGGAAAAATGGTAACAAAATTCTCATTGGGGTCTGTTACAAACCCCCAAATATAACAGAAAGCATGGAAAGTCTACTTCTAAAGCAGATAGATGAAGCTGCAACCCATAATGAGGTCCTGGTTATGGGGGACTTTAACTACCCGGATATTAACTGGGAAACAGAAACCTGTGAAACCCATAAAGGCAACAGGTTTCTGCTAATAACCAAGAAAAATTATCTTTCACAATTGGTGCAGAATCCAACCAGAGGAGCAGCACTTTTAGACCTAATACTATCTAATAGACCTGACAGAATAACAAATCTGCAGGTGGTTGGGCATTTAGGAAATAGCGACCACAATATTGTGCAATTTCACCTGTCTTTCACTAGGGGGACTTGTCAGGGAGTCACAAAAACATTGAACTTTAGGAAGGCAAAGTTTGAACAGCTTAGAGATGCCCTTAATCTGGTAGACTGGGACAATATCCTCAGAAATGAGAATACAGATAATAAATGGGAAATGTTTAAGAACATCCTAAATAGGCAGTGTAAGCGGTTTATACCTTGTGGGAATAAAAGGACTAGAAATAGGAAAAACCCAATGTGGCTAAACAAAGAAGTAAGACAGGCAATTAACAGTAAAAAGAAAGCATTTGCACTATTAAAGCAGGATGGCACCATTGAAGCTCTAAAAAACTATAGGGAGAAAAATACTTTATCTAAAAAACTAATTAAAGCTGCCAAAAAGGAAACAGAGAAGCACATTGCTAAGGAGAGTAAAACTAATCCCAAACTGTTCTTCAACTATATCAATAGTAAAAGAATAAAAACTGAAAATGTAGGCCCCTTAAAAAATAGTGAGGAAAGAATGGTTGTAGATGACGAGGAAAAAGCTAACATATTAAACACCTTCTTCTCCACGGTATTCACAGTGGAAAATGAAATGCTAGGTGAAATCCCAAGAAACAATGAAAACCCTATATTAAGGGTCACCAATCTAACCCAAGAAGAGGTGCGAAACCGGCTAAATAAGATTAAAATAGATAAATCTCCGGGTCCGGATGGCATACACCCACGAGTACTAAGAGAACTAAGTAATGTAATAGATAAACCATTATTTCTTATTTTTAGGGACTCTATAGAGACAGGGTCTGTTCCGCAGGATTGGCGCATAGCAAATGTGGTGCCAATATTCAAAAAGGGCTCTAAAAGTGAACCTGGAAATTATAGGCCAGTAAGTCTAACCTCTATTGTTGGTAAAATATTTGAAGGGTTTCTGAGGGATGTTATTCTGGATTATCTCAATGAGAATAACTGTTTAACTCCATATCAGCATGGGTTTATGAGAAATCGCTCCTGTCAAACCAATCTAATCAGTTTTTATGAAGAGGTAAGCTATAGACTGGACCACGGTGAGTCATTGGACGTGGTATATCTCGATTTTTCCAAAGCGTTTGATACCGTGCCGCACAAGAGGTTGGTACACAAAATGAGAATGCTTGGTCTGGGGGAAAATGTGTGTAAATGGGTTAGTAACTGGCTTAGTGATAGAAAGCAGAGGGTGGTTATAAATGGTATAGTCTCTAACTGGGTCGCTGTGACCAGTGGGGTACCGCAGGGGTCAGTATTGGGACCTGTTCTCTTCAACATATTCATTAATGATCTGGTAGAAGGTTTACACAGTAAAATATCGATATTTGCAGATGATACAAAACTATGTAAAGCAGTTAATACAAGAGAAGATAGTATTCTGCTACAGATGGATCTGGATAAGTTGGAAACTTGGGCTGAAAGGTGGCAGATGAGGTTTAACAATGATAAATGTAAGGTTATACACATGGGAAGAGGGAATCAATATCACCATTACACACTGAACGGGAAACCACTGGGTAAATCTGACAGGGAGAAGGACTTGGGGATCCTAGTTAATGATAAACTTACCTGGAGCAGCCAGTGCCAGGCAGCAGCTGCCAAGGCAAACAGGATCATGGGGTGCATTAAAAGAGGTCTGGATACACATGATGAGAGCATTATACTGCCTCTGTACAAATCCCTAGTTAGACCGCACATGGAGTACTGTGTCCAGTTTTGGGCACCGGTGCTCAGGAAGGATATAATGGAACTAGAGAGAGTACAAAGGAGGGCAACAAAATTAATAAAGGGGATGGGAGAACTACAATACCCAGATAGATTAGCGAAATTAGGATTATTTAGTCTAGAAAAAAGACGACTGAGGGGCGATCTAATAACCATGTATAAGTATATAAGGGGACAATACAAATATCTCGCTGAGGATCTGTTTATACCAAGGAAGGTGACGGGCACAAGGGGGCATTCTTTGCGTCTGGAGGAGAGAAGGTTTTTCCACCAACATAGAAGAGGATTCTTTACTGTTAGGGCAGTGAGAATCTGGAATTGCTTGCCTGAGGAGGTGGTGATGGCGAACTCAGTCGAGGGGTTCAAGAGAGGCCTGGATGTCTTCCTGGAGCAGAACAATATTGTATCATACAATTATTAGGTTCTGTAGAAGGACGTAGATCTGGGTATTTATTATGATGGAATATAGGCTGAACTGGATGGACAAATGTCTTTTTTCGGCCTTACTTACTAACTATGTTACTAAGCTTGTATATGTCAAAGAGGTCTCTTGGAGAGCAGTAGACCCCAATATTTTGTTTTCCACAATACCGAGCCTTGGTGTTAAGATGAATGTTTCTTTGAGTAGAATCGGGGCACTGATGTGATGTGGTCTACTAGGGGTGTAGTTATGAAAATATTCGGAGATTTACTTTTTACACCAGAGACCCCCATGGACCGTTGCATTTGACTATTTTGACTTCTACAATTTTTAAGTTACACTTTGACTTGTCTCACAGTAAGGCTAAAGATGTCATAGACCTGTAACTTGTAGACAGGAGAAATGAAACCATTGATAACCCAAAATTCTACCGAAAGGTCAGACCTAGAATCCACTGTAGAATTGTTTTCCTATAGGAAGGACTAACTTCCACTGTAGAGTTGTTTTTCTATAGGAAGGACTAACTTCGTCGATCTACCTGCGTCCATGTACCACTAGTGCGACCACAGCAAAGTCCAAGAAAATTTGTGAAATTTCCGTAGACTGGAAAATCTACGACAACACGAAATTTTGTTTCTAAATGCATTCCTAAAACCATTTTCGTCATGTCCTTGTTGTATAAACTTGTTTTACAGTCCATATCCAATCGTCTACGTCTGTCTTTCCCCTAGAGCATAGAGAAATTGCCTATAAAAATAATCTTCAGAATGATAGCTGGAAAGTTAAACTTTTATTTGTGATAAAAACGGCTAAATCGCCCAAAATAGAATGGATTTGACATTTGTCTATTACTCGTTGCTTGATAGCCAAATTGTTCCGAAACATCCAAAACCACCTATAATAGCGGATTATAGACACAAGGTTAGTATTAATGCACTGAACGGACTGGAGGAAGCTTAGTGACACAATGTGGGATTTTCTAGATCAACACTGGGGGAATTTCTCATGTATGTCATACTATTGTGGCAATTATTAGCTTTATGGAAGCTGAAATGCATCAGATTTAATAGTCAGTGAAATCTCAATAAACTAAAAGCCCCCATACACATTAGATGGTTGGACAATTTTTATCTAATGAGTATGAGGGTCCACTGACTTTTCTCTGATGGTTAATGTTTGGGGGAGATAAGGATTGAACCCTTTGAGTTTATATGCCTGATCCTTATGTTCTACAAGGAGATAAGCCAATCCCTGATGACTTCACTATCCCCACAGAGAACATGTGATCACTCGGACAAATTGAGCATTCACGTGTATTGGAGATTCGGGGGAGATAACAGACAGATGCCAGGATGGGTTGAAGAACAGACCCTACCGTAGAGGCCAGAAAGTGATATGGGAGCTGAATGCACAGTTTTAAGGCCCCATACACATGGAACAAATATGGGCTGACAAATGGTCGTTTACCGGCAGGAAAAAAAAATCTAATTAGATTGCATCCACCGTGTTGAATTTTTTTTGGCCGATGATCCAGCCAGTGCTTATAATTGGCTAAAAAATAAAACATGTCTGATTAATTTTTTGGAAAGGCAGCTGACGATTGTTTTATTATGGCTGAAATCGGCCATTTCGAATTACTTTTCTTTGATGTGTATGTGGGCCTTTAGCTATGAGTAGAGTAATAATATCCTGCCCAATCTTTACCTTCAGCAATACAACAGAGCATTATTTAAATTTTTTCTCCTCTGCTCAATCTGTCTCAGTCTACACTGCAAAGCAGAAAAGTGAGCTGCAGATAGGAACAAGGTATTGTGATTGCTCTAAAAGCCTGTGGAGTATTTCAAGGACATTTTAAACAGACAAAAACAATAGAAATGCAGCGCCACAGGGTCCTGGGTCGTTGCAGTAATATCATTCTCCTCTAGGGGGGAGTGATGTTATGTTTGGAGGCAAAGAAGGACAACTGCATCCAGGAAATCACAAACATGCAACACATTTCATACTCCAGGCCGCCAGGGGGAGCCCTGCTCCTATTTATTAGGGCACTCCTCACACTTAGGTAAAACTGGTTGCCTGGGGAGGAAGTGAGTTCGTTGCTACCTGAGCTTCGCTCAGTGAGTTAGTTGCTGGCTGAGCTTCGCTCAGGTAGTTGGTCCCTGACAAGGGTGAGATCCTGTCAGAGATCGAGGAAGAAGGACACGGAGCTGTGCCTGCCCTGAGAGCTGCAGCTTCTAGAAAGAGACACTAAGGAGAACTGAATTTTAGAGAGGGTGAAGAAGTCGTAGCAAAGGAGTGGATTCCAGGAGGGGAACAGCACTACACAGGCTGCCTCCTTCTGAGGCGCAGGATCCCGGTATCCGGAACACTGAGGGAGCAACGATCCTTTATGCCTTGCTCCAGAGACCGGCAGGACAGCTAATTTCACGTTACCTGTCCGCCCTATAACTAGGAGGCAAGGTGGCACCGCTTAGAGGCTGGGGCATGATAGAGTCCCTGTAAAACGCCTCAAGCCACTGGTCATACGGGTATGTCCTATCCATCTGGGGGACAGAGAGAGAGACATAACATCTACAACATCTGTGAGGACCTTATGAGAAGCTTAGCAGTAAGGGACTACAACACCACGGCGCTAGAGGAAGGCTATTGATTTCTACCTGGATACGGGGACTCTGGACATGCCTCCAAACCGGCCGGACTCTGCCTGCCCTGTGGTCTGGTGCTCTGGACTGTGGATGCTGAAATCTTCAGTAAAGGTAAAGAGACTGCAACCTTGTGTCCTCGTTCTTCACTGCGCCTCTCACCATCCACCATCTACACACTGGGAAGCCCTGGGGATATACTTCACCTGTGGGAAGGTATACCATCTAGCTGCCATAACATCAGCCCAGCAGACCCCTAAACAGCGTCGGTCACCCTGACTGAATACCACAGGTGGCGTCACGAACATATCCCTTTAAAGACCTTTCCCTTTTACACGGACGTCCCAGGGCCGCGGACCGGGTCAGCCACCGTAACATCCCCCTGTGAACCGAAGGACCTGATACCGAGTACCCCACTGTCCTTGGAGACGCTCCAGAAACACCCCATCAAAATATAAAAAAATTAAAATTAAAAACCAATTTAAATAAGATGCATCATAACTCAGATAATACATTACTTTTAACTGATATTATCATGTAACACACAAATAAGTAATTACTTAATAGCAATTTTTACAATAGCTACCCTTAAATACATTTTTCAGAGTGACCACATTGGTCTCTAAATTTGTCCTGCATGCAATACGCAATCCTTGTTTCTCTCGTCTTGGTACAAATTCCCAGATTCCGGCATAAACCATGCTCCCATCTCTTACTGGCTAAAGATACACAATTATGAGCAATGTTGGCCAATCACAAAAAGGCTTCCTACAATTGAGGTTTGCAAGTAGTTGATCAGAAAGATTCTTTGCAGATTGGCCTTCAGGTACTCAAAAAGTTATTCCTGAACTGGTCATGATTTAGGAAACAAAATGTTGCACCTGTTTATAGGCCGGTGGGAGGCAAAATGGTAGCTGATGCCGTGGAGGCAGTGCCAACCCTCAGGCCCAGATGCCACATTAGTATTATAAATGTCACGTGGTAGATGGCGTCTCCTGGGACCCAGAAGAATGAAGTTACTTATTTTAGCCTTGAGTATCCTCTATGCCTCAACAATATGCAAGATAATACAATATATTGTATAGAGATATCACATCACAAGTTTTACTTAAAATTAAAAACATCATACACTCACTTAATCCAGGACCCTGACAAGTCCTCTGGCAAAGCTTGGACACATGCACCGGATGTCAGAGGCCCAGCGTGGGGTGATGAAGTTGGGACTTTGACGTCCTGATTTTCAGGTACTGTATCACCCTGCCATTCTTCAGGCCGCAGACTTAAAGCAACCTGTGGTCTTCAGAACGGAGAGCAGCAGTGCAGAGCGACCATGTCTCCCTGCTCTACTGCAGGTCATAAGTATATTGGTGTGCACAGCGGGCCAATATAGTTAAAGGCACACCCTCTGCTCCCCTACCGATTGCTACGCTACTGATTTAAGGTTCTTCTTTAGGATGAAATGCAACATTTTTCAGGGCCTTCCCCAGGGGTGCAAAATTTACAGTTGGGTCCTAATTTGTAATTTGAGCCTAAAAGACCCTCAGCCATATTAGGCGATGCTAGTATTATTAATGGTACCTGGTTGGAAAAAAAAAAGTTATGGTTAATTTTACATTGAAACCCAAAGCTTTTAGATACACCTCCACCCAATACTTTCTTTTTTTTTTGCATCATGCTAATATTTGTTACACTTCACACACACAAAAATTCTACAGCCTTTCAGTGTTGAAAATTTTGCATCCAATGTTGACCTTGACATTAGGATGTGGCTCAGAGTGTTGGGCGACCCCTTACGCTCTTGTTGCCCTAAACCAATTATTTTTCACCAAAACTGTTATATGAAATGTCCTCTGTTCTTTGAAAAGTTAAAGCTAGACATTATCTGTACCCAAACACTTGACCACGAGTCTTGACTTACTGTCTTCTTCCGTAGACATGTTGGTCCATTTGCTATAGGTATCTCCATAGGTATTGGAGGCAATGATCCTCAGTTCGTATGTGGTGTATGGTTGGAGATTCTTAACAGTGTAAGTGAAGGAGGCGCTGGGGCCTGAAAACTCACTAGAAAGTCAAAAGAAAAGAGTTATCACCATCTATCTTCATACTACAAGAAAATCAAACCCTAAAAGACATCTATTCAAGGCACATGTAGAATTCTGCTTACTCTGTGATTTTGTTGGTGGGGTTAGTCGATCTCATCTGGAGTCGATAGTTGGGTAAGCCAGGAGCGTTATTTCGAACTGGTGAAGACCAGACAACCTGAAGACTGGTCGGGTTGGCAGATGAAAGCCTCGGAGGCAGGACACCATCTGGAGCTGTCGGAAAACATGGATGAATTAGAGCAGAGAAAACTGTGGGGAGCATATGTTGGATAAAATTGAAATGCTCCATATACTGGAAAAAACTTTTCCTCGGGATCAACAGCGATGTTAACATGGACCATTTAACTTAATGTTTCACTGCTGAACTACCTCCGCGCCAACTCTTATTTCAGCATTACCACCAGGCTAACAGGGTTAACATAACACTAAAACCTGGATTCTTACCTATAGCAACAATTTTACTCTTCATGCAGATAAACCTTACTTTTATGGTACATTACATTTAAAAGGTAGCTTTTCAATGCAAACTAAGCAAACAGTAAATATATGATGTATATTAGGCGCCTGGAGAAAATCTGTTCCTGCTTCCTCTCCTTATGTTCTCAGTTCAGGATTCAACCACCAAATGTGTAATTACAGAACACATCTGTGTGACGGCCGTATAGACAGGACCAATGTGAGGGGCTAAACTGGTAAGTGTGGGGTTATTATTACTCTCCTCATTGGGGACGGTGTACACATAAAAATCAGACATTTTAGATCTTATAGCAAATATAAGTATTATTGGTGCTACAGTGTATTGGAAAGGCTACAAGGAAAGAAAAAAGAAAGTAATGCATCAATAAAAAATGGCTTTTTGTAGGAAAAAAATTGCAATAATAAACTAATATTTCCTGTTATGTAGAGATAATTTCTAAGCCATCATTCCATTATCATCATAGGCAGGATTGCAATAACTAGTATCTCCTATCCATAGATGATACAGGACCCACCATTGACAATAGGTGACTGATAACACCTCTATATACAGTAGATAACACAGGATCCAACATTCTCAATAGGTGATGTCACAGCTCACCTCCTCCTCCTGTACAATAACTGATAACACCTCTATATACAGTAGATAACACAGGATCCACGATTCACAATAGGTGATGTCACAGCTCACCTCCCCCTCCTGTATAATGACTGATAACACCTCTATATACAGAAGATAACACAGGATCCACCATTCACAATAGGTGATATCACAGCTCACCTCCTCCTCCTGTACAATGGCGGATGACACCTCTATATACAGAAGATAACACAGGATCCACCATGCACAATAGATGATATCACAGTTCACCTCCCCCTCCTGTACAATGACTGATAACACCTCTATATACAGAAGATAACACAGGATCCACCATTCACAATAGGTGATATCACAGCTCACCTCCTCCTCCTGTACAATAGCGGATGACACCTCTATATACAGAAGATAACACAGGATCCACCATGCACAATAGATGATATCACAGTTCACCTCCCCCTCCTGTACAATGACTGATAACACCTCTATATACAGTAGATAACAAAGGATCCACCATTCACAATAGGTGATGTCACAGCTCACCTCCTCCTCCTGTACAATGACTGATAACGCCTCTATATACAGTAGATAACACAGGATCCACCATACACAATAGGTAATGTCACAGCTCACCTCTTCCTCCTGTACAATGACTGATAACATCTCTATATACAGTAGATAACACAGGATCCACCATTCACAATAGGTGATATCACAGCTCACCTGATCCTGTATAATGACTGATAACACCTCTATATACATTAGATAACACAGGATCCACCATTCACAATAGGTGATATCACAGCTCACCTCCTCCTCCTGTACAATGACTGATAGCACCTCTATATACGGTAGATAACACAGGATCCACCATTCACAATAGCTGATGTCACAGCTCACCTCCTCCTCCTGTACAATGTCTGATAACACCTTTATATACAGTAGATAACACAGGATCCACCATTCACAATAGGTGATGTCACAGCTCACCTCCTCCTGTACAATGACTGATAACACCTCTATATACAGTAGATAACACAGGATCCACCATACACAATAGGTAATGTCACAGCTCACCTCTTCCTCCTGTACAATGACTGATAACACCTCTATATACAGTAGATAACACAGGATCCACCATACACAATAGGTGATGTCACAGGTCACCTCCTCCTCCTGTACAATGACTGATAACACCTGAATATACAGTAGATAACACAGGATCCACCATTTACAATAGGTGATGTCACAGCTCACCTCCTCCTCCTGTACAATGACTGGTAACATCTCTATATACAGTAGATAACACAGGATCCACCATTCACAATAGGTGATGTCAAAGCTCACCTGATCCTGTATAATGACTGATAACACCTCTATATACAGTAGATAACACAGGATCCACCATTCACAATAGGTGATGTCACAGCTCACCTCCTCCTCCTGTACAATGACTGATAACACCTCTATATACAGTAGATAACACAGCATCCACCATTCACAATAGGTGATGTTACAGCTCACCTCCTCCTCCTGTACAATGACTGATAACACCTCTATATACAGTAGATAACACAGGATCCACCATTCACAATAGGTGATATCACAGCTCACCTGATCCTGTATAATGACTGATAACACCTCTATATACATTAGATAACACAGTATCCACCATTCACAATAGGTGATATCACAGCTCACCTCCTCCTCCTGTACAATGACTGATAGCACCTCTATATACGGTAGATAACACAGGATCCACCATTCACAATAGCTGATGTCACAGCTCACCTCCTCCTCCTGTACAATGTCTGATAACACCTTTATATACAGTAGATAACACAGGATCCACCATTCACAATAGGTGATGTCACAGCTCACCTCCTCCTGTACAATGACTGATAACACCTGAATATACAGTAGATAACACAGGATCCACCATTCACAATAGGTGATGTCACAGCTCACCTCCTCCTCCTGTACAATGACTGATAACACCTCTATATACAGTAGATAACACAGGATCCACCATACACAATAGGTATTCCTGTACAATGACTGATAACACCTTATATACAGTAGATAACAAAGGATCCACCCTTCACAATAGATGATGTCACAGCTCACCTCCTCATCCTGTACAATGACTGATAACACCTCTATATACAGTAGATAAAACAGGATCCACCATTCACAATAAGTGATATCACAGCTCACCTCCTCCTGTACAATGACTAATAACCTCTATAAACAGTAGATAACACAGGATCCACCATTCACAATAAGTGATATCACAGCTTACCTCCTCCTCCTGTACAATGACTGATATCACCTCTATATACAGTAGATAACACAGGATCCACCATTCACAATAAGTGATATCACAGCTCACCTCTTCTCTTCTCTGCACAGATCACAGTAGGTCCACAACACAATATAGAAGAAATCTCTTTTTTTTTACTGGCTAATAGTGTCTAGATGATCTCTCGCATGTACAGAAAACAGAATAAAAAAAAATCAATTTTCTATAAACTGCCATAAATTTATATTATATTATATATACATACATACACACAAACTATGCATTTATATTTAGATAAATTATTTCTTAATTTGAAAACGAAGTGTACACAAGTTTACCTTTTTTTTGTTTTTATTAAGGAAATATTGTTACAATGGAAAATTTGTAAAATTCCCCCCCCAAAAAAAAAATTATTAAAGCACACGTTTTAAATGTTCACTGTAACAAAAAACACTTTCTTAACTTTGCTTTGTTAACTCGGTGTGATTCACAAATCCATGCAGAGTCGAGTCCACAGCAGAAAAAAAAACCCTACATTTTTGTAAATGATAGATGCGATGAACTAAAGTTACAATTACCTGAAAGATTTTTTTTAGTTAGATCAGTTCTGGAGGACTACAAATGGGCATTACTTTACCGGTGAAGATGGTTCTCAAGGTACTTTCCCCAGAGAAGGAAGAAAATGAGCTCCTGACATAGACTGTGTTTGAACTCCGTGTATTTCCCGATTATTTATTTTGTATCTCTAGTGCTCATGAAATATTATCCACACACAATTCCTCTGAGTAACCGTCAAGATGTTTTTGCATCTGCCAGAGTGGATACCGACATGATTCCCCTCTATCAATGTACAATGAAGAGCGTTGATGAGAAATGAAAGCCTACGAGGAGTAGCCCTAACGGGCGCACTTGAAAGATGCAGATACCAGGCAGACTATGAATACACATGAAATAAATGGCACCACAATGTGTGCTCTTGATAAACTGGGTCATTGGCGAATATCTTCTCGCAGAGTTTAATATAGGAATCAGTGTTGAAATTGAGTTGTGCCAACAAATAATTCAGTTCCTGGCTGGATGTTGTTACTACAAGAGGCGCTGAGCATTTTTCACTAGATTTCCATCTGTAGTGATTCGGCTGTGTCATTACATGACTAGGGACTGAAAATGGCAAGAGATATGCCGAAGCCCAACTTGTTTTTCCTGAAATTTATCAGTCTGAGTGGTGCCTTGATATCTTTTTTCTTTGTGGAAACTTTCATTGTACTGCGTTTCGTATCCATCTGCTTTCTTGACAGATAGGTTGACTTCACATTTGAATTTGGGAATAGCTGGGGCCATATTAATACTTTATGCATTGCTTTTTTTTTCTTCACTAGATACTAAAGCTCAAGGTTCATCCATATTACGGCGAGGCGTATTTAGGAGTGTCTGTGTTGAGCGTTGTATGGACGTCGAGTTGAAGGCAACAAAAGCAAAAAGTTCGATAACCAGTCATGAGACGGCCACATAACTAAAATCAAACTGGATCCCTGTTCTAGTATCAGATTTTGGAAACCATGACAGAATGGCCTGCTGTTTTCCATTTTCAGGACCCTTGAGATAATATAACACCCAAAAGTTTGCCAACAATACAGCTTGGACTCTTCCAAAGAGGATGGCACATACGCATCATTTCCCACCTTGACTAGTGAAGCATCATTGTTGTGAATTCTGTGGCAGAGCTCCCTCCTGTGGTCACAAGTGGTACTGCGGCTTCTGAGTTTCCTTCCTCAGGTGATGTGGTGAAGTCATTAGGTGCTGCTCTATTTAACTCCACCTAGTGCTTTGCTCCTGGCCTCCAGTCAATGTTCTAGTATTGGTCTTGCTTCCTTCTGGATTGTTCCTGTGGCCTGTCTGCTCAGCATAAGTTAAGTTCTGCTTGTGTTTATTTTGTTGCTAGATTTTCTGTCCAGCTTGCTTTTTGGTTTTTCTTGCTTGCTGGAAGCTCTGGGACGCAGAGGGAGCATCTCCGTACCGTTAGTCGGTGCGGAGGGTCTTTTTGCCCCTCTGCGTGGTTGTTTGCAGGTTTTTGTGTTGACCGCAAAGCTCTCTTTCCTATCCTCGGTCTATTCAGTAAGTCGGGCCTCACTTTGCTATAATCTATTTCATCTCTGTGTTTGTATTTTCATCTTAACTCACAGTCATTATATGTGGGGGGCTGCCTTTTCCTTTGGGGAATTTCTCTGAGGCAAGGTAGGCTTATTTTTCTGTCTTCAGGGCTAGCTAGTTTCTCAGGCTGTGCCGAGTTGCATAGGGAGCGTTAGGCGCAATCCACGGCTACCTCTAGTGTGTTTGATAGGATTAGGGATTGCGGTCAGCAGAGTTCCCACGTCTCAGAGCTTGTCCTATGTCTTTTGGTTATTGTCAGGTTACTTTGTGTGCTCTGAACTTCAAAGTCCATTGTGGTTCTGAATTACCTAATCATAACAGTACTGGAGGCCCAAAGTACTAATGCTTCTCAATAGAGGGAAAAAAGAAGTTCTGAGACCATTTTTTTTTCTTTGCACTGTGTTTTGCCTTTTTTTTTTTCCCTAGACATTTGGGTAGTTCAAGACACAGGTGTAGTGATGGACATTAAAGGTCTGTCTTCATGTGTGGATCATATCACTGCAAGAGTACAAAATATTCAAGACTTTGTGGTTCAGAATTCTATGTTAGAACCAAGAATTCCTATTCCTGATTTGTTTTCTGGAGATAGAGCAAAATTTCTGAGTTTTAAAAAAAATTGTAAACTGTTTCTGGCTTTGAAACCTCGCTCCTCTGGTGACCCAGTTCAACAAGTTAAGATCATTATTTCTATATTACGTGGCGACCCTCAAGACTGGGCATTTTCCCTTGCGCCAGGAGATCCTGCATTATGTAATATTGATGCGTTTTTCCTGGCGCTCGGATTGCTGTTCGATGAGCCTAATTCGGTGGATCAGGCAGAGAAAAATTTGCTGGCTCTGTGTCAGGGTCAGGATGAGATAGAGATTTATTGTCAGAAGTTTAGAAAGTGGTCGGTGCTCACTCAATGGAATGAAGGAGCGCTGGCAGCTATCTTCAGAAAGGGTCTCTCTGAAGCCCTTAAGGATGTCATGGTGGGATTTCCCATGCCTGCTGGTCTGAATGAGTCTATGTCTTTAGCCATTCAGATCGGTCGACGCTTGCGTGAGCGTAAATCTGTGCACCATTTGGCGGTATTATCCGAGCATAAACCTGAGCCTATGCAGTGTGATAGGACTTTGACCAGAGTTGAACGGCAAGAACATAGACGTCTGAATGGGCTGTGTTTTTACTGTGGTGATTCCACTCATGCTATCTCCGATTGTCCTAAGCGCACTAAGCGGTTCGCTAGGTCTGCCACCATTGGTACGGTACAGTCAAAATTTCTTTTGTCCGTTACTTTGATCTGCTCTTTGTCATCTTATTCTGTCATGGCATTTGTGGATTCAGGCGCTGCCCTGAATTTGATGGACTTGGAGTATGCTAGGCGTTGTGGGTTTTTCTTGGAGCCCTTGCAGTGTCCTATTCCATTGAGAGGAATTGATGCTACGCCTTTGGCCAAGAATAAGCCTCAGTACTGGACCCAGCTGACCATGTGCATGGCTCCTGCACATCAGGAGGATATTCGCTTTCTGGTGTTGCATAATCTGCATGATGTGGTCGTGTTGGGGTTGCCATGGCTACAAGTCCATAACCCAGTATTAGATTGGAAATCAATGTCTGTGTCCAGCTGGTGTTGTCAGGGGGTACATGGTGATGTCCCATTTCTGTCTATTTCGTCATCCACCCCTTCTGAGGTCCCAGAGTTCTTGTCTGATTACCGGGATGTATTTGATGAGCCCAAGTCCAATGCCCTACCTCCACATAGGGATTGTGATTGTGCTATCGATTTGATTCCTGGTAGTAAGTTTCCTAAAGGTCGACTGTTTAATTTATCTGTACCTGAGCATGCCGCTATGCGGAGTTACGTGAAGGAGTCCTTGGAGAAGGGTCATATTCGCCCGTCATCGTCGCCATTGGGAGCGGGGTTCTTTTTTGTGGCCAAGAAGGATGGTTCGCTGAGACCTTGTATAGATTACCGCCTTCTAAATAAAATCACGGTCAAATTTCAGTACCCCTTGCTGCTGTTATCTGATTTGTTTGCTCGGATCAAGGGGGCTAGTTGGTTCACCAAGATAGATCTTCGTGGTGCCTATAATCTTGTGCGTATTAAGCGGGGCGATGAATGGAAAACTGCATTTAATACGCCCGAGGGCCATTTTGAGTACCTAGTTATGCCTTTCGGACTTGCCAATGCTCCATCGGTGTTTCAGTCCTTTATGCATGACATCTTCCGAGAGTACCTGGATAAATTCCTGATTGTATACTTGGATGATATTTTGGTGTTCTCGGATGATTGGGAGTCTCATGTGAAGCAGGTCAGAATGGTGTTCCAGGTCCTGCGTGCTAATTCTTTGTTTGTGAAGGGATCAAAGTGTCTCTTTGGTGTTCAGAAGGTTTCATTTTTGGGGTTCATTTTTTCCCCTTCTACTATCGAGATGGACCCTGTTAAGGTCCAGGCTATCTATGATTGGACTCAGCCGACATCTCTGAAGAGTCTGCAAAAGTTCCTGGGCTTTGCTAATTTTTATCGTCGCTTCATCTGTAATTTTTCTAGTATTGCTAAACCATTGACCGATTTGACCAAGAAGGGTGCTGATGTGGTCAATTGGTCTTCTGCTGCTGTGGAAGCTTTTCAAGAGTTAAAGCGTCGTTTTTCTTCTGCCCCTGTGTTGTGTCAACCAGATGTTTCGCTTCCGTTCCAGGTCAAGGTTGATGCTTCTGAAATTGGAGCGGGGGCTGTTTTGTCGCAGAGAAGTACTGATTGCTCGGTGATGAAACCATGCGCCTTCTATTCCAGGAAGTTTTCGCCTGCTGAGCGAAATTATGATGTTGGCAATCGAGAGTTGCTGGCCATGAAGTGGGCATTCGAGGAGTGGCGTCATTGGCTTGAAGGAGCTAAGCATCGCGTGGTGGTCTTGACTGATCACAAGAACTTGACTTATCTCGAGTCTGCCAAACGGTTGAATCCTAGACAGGCTCGTTGGTCGCTGTTTTTCTCCCGTTTTGACTTTGTGGTTTCGTACCTTCCGGGCTCTAAAAATGTGAAGGCGGATGCCCTGTCTAGGAGTTTTGTGCCCGATTCTCCGGGTTTTTCTGAGCCGGCGGGTATTCTCAAAGAGGGAGTAATTTTGTCTGCCATCTCCCCTGATTTGCGGCGGGTGCTGCAAAAATTTCAGGCTAATAAACCTGATCGTTGCCCAGCGGAGAAACTGTTTGTCCCTGATAGGTGGACGAATAAAGTTATCTCTGAGGTTCATTGTTCGGTGTTGGCTGGTCATCCTGGAATCTTTGGTACCAGAGATTTAGTGGCTAGATCCTTTTGGTGGCCTTCTTTGTCACGGGATGTGCGTTCTTTTGTGCAGTCCTGTGGGATTTGTGCTCGTGCTAAGCCCTGCTGTTCTCATGCCAGTGGGTTGCTTTTGTCCTTGCCGGTCCCGAAGAGGCCTTGGACACATATCTCTATGGATTTTATTTCGGATCTCCCCGTCTCTCAAAAAATGTCGGTCATTTGGGTGGTTTGTGATCGCTTCTCTAAGATGATCCATTTGGTACCCTTGTCTAAATTACCTTCCTCCTCTGATTTGGTGCCATTGTTCTTCCAGCATGTGGTTCGTTTACATGGCATTCCAGAGAACATCGTTTCTGACAGAGGTTCTCAGTTTGTTTCGAGGTTTTGGCGAGCTTTTTGTGCTAGGATGGGCATTGATTTGTCTTTTTCCTCGGCTTTCCATCCTCAGACTAATGGTCAGACCGAACGAACCAATCAGACCTTGGAAACATATCTGAGATGCTTTGTTTCTGCTGATCAGGATGATTGGGTGTCCTTCTTGCCTTTGGCTGAGTTCGCCCTTAATAATCGGGCCAGCTCGGCTACCTTGGTTTCGCCATTTTTCTGCAACTCTGGGTTCCATCCTCGTTTCTCTTCAGGGCAGGTTGAGTCTTCGGACTGTCCTGGTGTGGATACGGTGGTGGACAGGTTACAGCAGATTTGGACTCATGTAGTGGACAATTTGACCTTGTCCCAGGAGAAGGCTCAACGTTTCGCTAATCGCAGATGCTGTGTGGGTCCCCGCCTTCGTGTTGGGGATTTGGTTTGGTTGTCATCTCGTCATATTCCTATGAAGGTTTCCTCTCCTAAGTTTAAGCCTCGTTTCATTGGTCCGTATAGGATTTCTGAGGTTCTTAATCCTGTGTCTTTTCGTTTGACCCTTCAAGATTCTTTTTCCATCCATAACGTATTCCATAGGTCATTGTTGCGGAGATACGTGGTACCTATGGTTCCATCTGTTGATCCTCCTGCCCCGGTTTTGGTGGAGGGGGAGTTGGAGTATATTGTGGAGAAGATTTTGGATTCTCGTGTTTCGAGACGGAAACTCCAGTATCTGGTTAAGTGGAAGGGTTATGGTCAGGAAGATAATTCCTGGGTCTTTGCCTCTGATGTCCATGCTGCCGATCTTGTTCGTGCCTTTCATGTGGCTCATCCTGGTCGGCCTGGGGGCTCTGGTGAGGGTTCGGTGACCCCTCCTCAAGGGGGGGTACTGTTGTGAATTCTGTGGCAGAGCTCCCTCCTGTGGTCACAAGTGGTACTGCGGCTTCTGAGTTTCCTTCCTCAGGTGATGTGGTGAAGTCGTTAGGTGCTGCTCTATTTAACTCCACCTAGTGCTTTGCTCCTGGCCTCCAGTCAATGTTCTAGTATTGGTCTTGCTTCCTTCTGGATCGTTCCTGTGGCCTGTCTGCTCAGCATAAGTTAAGTTCTGCTTGTGTTTATTTTGTTGCTATATTTTCTGTCCAGCTTGCTTTTTGGTTTTTCTTGCTTGCTGGAAGCTCTGGGACGCAGAGGGAGCACCTCCGTACCGTTAGTCAGTGCGGAGGGTCTTTTTGCCCCTCTGCGTGGTTGTTTTCAGGTTTTTGTGTTGACCGCAAAGCTCTCTTTCCTATCCTCAGTCTATTCAGTAAGTCGGGCCTCACTTTGCTATAATCTATTTCATCTCTGTGTTTGTATTTTCATCTTAACTCACAGTCATTATATGTGGGGGGCTGCCTTTTCCTTTGGGGAATTTCTCTGAGGCAAGGTCGGCTTATTTTTCTGTCTTCAGGGCTAGCTAGTTTCTCAGGCTGTGCCGAGTTGCATAGGGAGCGTTAGGCGCAATCCACGGCTACCTCTAGTGTGTTTGATAGGATTAGGGATTGCGGTCAGCAGAGTTCCCACGTCTCAGAGCTTGTCCTATGTCTTTTGGTTATTGTCAGGTCACTTTGTGTGCTCTGAACTTCAAAGTCCATTGTGGTTCTGAATTACCTAATCATAACACATCATCTTCTGTGGCCTCCCTCTTAACACTGTTGCCCCTCTCCAGTCCATTTTTATCTTGCTTCCCAACTAATCCACCTCTCTCCTAGCTACTGCCCCACTTCTCCACTCTGCAATACTTTGATTGACTACCAACAAATGCAGTACAAACTACTAACACTGACAAACCAAACCATCCATAATCTGTCTCTGCCATATATCTCTGAACCAATGTCTTGAAATCTTCCCACACGTAATCTCCTGTCCTCCGAAGACCTTCTTATCTCCTCCACACTCATATGTTCCTAACCCAATTGCCTCAAAGACTTATCCCGAGTATCCCCCATCCTCTGGAATTTTGTGCCCTAACACATCCGATTATCCAACACACTTGGAACTTTCAGATAGATGGAACTTGAAAACCCGTCTCTTCAAAAGCTTACAGCCTGCAATGAGCCCCTGCCACCTCACCACCACTGGAGCTGTTGCAACCCCCCAACCCACTGTCTCCTTCCCCATTATTCGGTAGACTGTATGCCCACAAGGGAAGGACCCACACCCCTCTGTACTAGACTCTCATTTTCAGTTTGATCACTGTAATTTATATTTTTATCTTGTATGTAACCCTTCTCATGTACAGCACCATGGAATCAATGGTGCTCTAAAAATAAATAATAACACTCTTTGTCAATTTCTACAATTTACGCCGATCGGTCAAAAGGGCAACAAAACAGCTCTGACCCATGAAACTGTTGACTCCAAAAGATGTCCGACGATGTCCCATTTGGTAACAAGAAGTTATCAGTAGAGATGGGTGAACCCGAACAGTAAAGTTGAGCGTCCGTACCGAACACCTACTGTTCGGGCACGGACACCGAACATGGACTTCACCAGGAAGTCCGTGTTACAGTTCGGGTTCGACTGCCCGGACACCAGGTGTTTGTCGCGCTGTCTACCTCTGTTGTGTTTGCAGGAAAGCGGAATGTATCCTGCTTCGCAGCGTGTGCACCAAAATTATACTTTTTTGTAAATTTTATAGCAAAATATTTTTCAACAAAATTTGTGAAATTCTAAACTTGAGAATTTTTTTCTCCTAACATTGCTTCATTAAACAATACTTTCTAAAGTCTATGGCTTAACAAAAAAAAACACCCTGCATTTTTCTCATTGACTTGCCCTCTGGTAATTCTAAAGACTTTGCAGATAGTTCTTTTATTTATTTTTTTTCCTTAAATAAGCCCCTCGGGACTTTGCACACATCTTGGGTAAGTTGGATTTTGCTGGAGGCTTGAATGTTTCAGTGCAAGATTAAGAATTTTAGAGAAAGAGACAACAAAAATGACTTCAACTGTTTAACATTATGACTTAAGGAAATTGTAACAAATCTAAAAAAAATTGAATTTCCGTGTTTTTGGTTGGAATTCTTTAAAAATAAAAAAATTGAATAATTTAATCCCTTCCCTGCCAGTTATTATTATTATTTATTGTTATAGCGCCATTTATTCCATGGCGCTTTACATGTGAGGAGGGGTATACATAATAAAAACAAGTACAATAATCTTGAACAATACAAGTCACAAATAGTACAGGAGGAGAGAGTACCCTGCCCACGAAGGCTCACAATCTACAAGGGATGGGTGAGGATACAGTAGGCGATGGTAGAGCTGGTCATGCAGCGGTTTGGTCGATCGGTGGTTACTGCAGGTTGTAGGCTTGTCAGAAGAGGTGGGTCTTCAGGTTCTTTTTGAAGGTTTCGCTGGTAGGTGAGAGTCTGATATGTCGTAGTAGAGAGTTCCAGAGTAGGGGTGATGCGCGAGAGAAATCTTGTATGCGATTGTGGGAAGAGGAGATAAGAGGGGAGTAGAGAAGGAGATCTTGTGAGGATCGGAGGTTGCGTGTAGGTAAGTACCGGGAGACGAGGTCACAGATGTATGGAGGAGACAGGTTGTGGATGGCTTTGTATGTCATGGTTAGGGTTTTGTAGTGGAGTCTCTGGGCAATGGGGAGCCAGTGAAGGGATTGACGGAGGGGAGAGGCTGGGGAATAGCGAGGGGACAGGTGGATTAGTCGGGCAGCAGAGTTTAGAATAGATTGCAGGGTTGCAAGCGTGTTAGAGGGGAGGTTGCAGTAGTCAAGGCGAGAGATGATGAGGGCATGGACTAGGGTTTTTGCAGATTCTTGGTTGAGGAATGTACGGATTCGTGAAATATTTTTGAGTTGAAGTCGGCAGGAAGTGGAAAGGGCTTGGATATGTGGTTTGAAGGAGAGATCGGCGTCAAGGACTACCCGAGGCAGCGAGCTTGTGGGACTGGGGAGAGTGGGCAGCCATTTACTGTAATGGATAGGTTCGTTGGGGGGGTCGCGTGAGATGGGGGAAAGATGATGAATTCTGTTTTGTCCCTGTTAAGTTTCAGAAATGTAGCGGAGAAGAAGGATGAAATAGTGGACAGACATTGTTAGTAGGGAGGTGATATCTGGTCCAGAGATGTAGATCTGTGTGTAATCAGCATAGAGGTGATACTGAAAGCCATGAGATTCTATGAGCTGTCCCAGGCCAAAGGTGTAAATGGAGAAGAGCAGGGGCCCAATGACTGAACCTTGTGGGACTCCGACGGATAGGGGGCGAGGTGAGGAGGTGGTGTGTGAGTGGGAGACGCTGAATGTCCGGTCTGTTAGGTATGATGAGATCCAGGATAGAGCCAAGTCTGTGATGCCAAGGGATGAGAGGGTCTGTAATAATAGGGAATGGTCCACTGTGTCAAAGGCAGCCGACAGGTCGAGGAGGAGGAGGATAGAGTAGTGTTGCTTGCTCTTGGCGGTTAAGAGGTCATTGGTGACCTTAGTTATGGCAGATTCAGTGGAGTGTTGTGACCGGAAGCCAGATTGTAGGCAGTCAAAGAGGGAGCAACAAGAGAGATGGGAGGACAGTTCAAGGTAGACATGTTGTTCCAGTAGTTTGGAGGCATAGGGGAGAAGTGATATAGGGCGATAGCTAGATACAGAGGATGGGTCAAGAAAGGGCTTTTTGAGGATAGGTGTGATGGAGGCATGTTTAAAGCTTGAGGGGAAAACACCAGTTGTTAGTGATAGGTTGAAGAGATGGGTTAGGGTTGGGATGAAGACTGTGGTGAGGTTTGGGATGAGGTGGGATGGGAGCGGGTCAACCGCACAGGTGGTGAGATGCGATCTTGAGAGTAGAGTGGAGAGTTTATCTTCTGTAATGGTGGAGAAGTTGGTTTTGGGGGTAGAGGGCTGGGAAGTCAGGAGGAAGGGCTCTGGGGGTTGTTGACCAAAACTGTCTCTGATGCTATCAATCTTCTGCTTGAAAAATTAGGCAAAGTCTTCAGCGGAGATAAGTGGGGAGGGAGGGATTTTTTATGTTTACGTGTTCGTTTTTTTCCTCACCCTCTCCCAAATGACAAAACTTTTTTATTTCTCCGTCAACATAGCCATACAAGGATTTGTTTTTTTGTGGATTTACATTACTCCATTCATTTGTACCAAGGTACTGGAAAATGAAAAACAAAAATTCAAGTGATTTGAAATGGTGAAAATAAATGCAATTCTGCCATTGCTTTTTGGATTTTGCTTTTACAGTGTTCATTTTGCAGTTAAAATTACAAAGCAACTTTATTCTCCTGTTCAGCATGATTACTGCAATATCAAAATGTGAAAAACGTATTTAATTTTTTTATTACAGAAAATTTTAATCGCCTTTTTATTGCATTTTTTGGGGGACTGAAAAGTGACAATTTCAACCTTTCTTTTCTTCATGACATGTACCATACAGGTTAAATCATTTCTACATTTTGATAGCGCTGACTTTTACTGATGTGGAGATACCACATTTTTTTTCTTTATTTTTAAAAGAGGGAAAGAAGAGTGATTCAATTTTTTATATATTTTATTGACATCTTTAAAAACATTATTTTTTTTTATTTAAATGTAGTTCCCTTTGAGGCGTAACAAGGTGGCACAGGGTGGTAGTTGTGGGCAAGTTCACTATGTCACAGTCAGTGAGCCCCGGCCCCTTGCACATGAAATGACAGGTGAAGTCCCAGTCCTGTAGTACAGTCAGTTATTATTATTATTATTATTATTATTATTATTTATTATTATAGCGCCATTTATTCCATGGCGCTTTACATGTGAGGAGGGGTATACATAATAAAACAAGTACAATAATCTTGAAAAATACAAGTCACAACTGGTACAGGAGGAGAGAGGACCCTGCCCGCGAGGGCTCACAATCTACAAGGGATGGGTGAGGATACAGTAGGTGAGTTACCTTCAGCACACAGTCACTCAGGATGCAGGGGATGAGTACTCAGGAAATACCACAAGCTACGGTTCTGTTCCAACGGGAAAATTTGACTGCAAACAACACAATAATTCCTGTTCTGTCCCTGCAACTTCAGGAGGCTGCACAACCTTAACGGCTCCGATCCAGGTTTGGAAGCCCATACTCCTTCTGGAGACGGCGAGCCCTCTGTTCCCAGCTGTGGAGAGCATCTGGCCCTGGGCAAGCCTGCCCGGGCACTGCTCTCGGAGCATGAAGTGCTTTCTCCATAAGCCTGCTGTACATCCTCTCTGCTAATCTCCTCCCAGCAAATTATCTCATTCTGTCCCTGAGCTAGACATAGACAAAGGCAGTCACATTACACATTAATACATTACACAGCAGTATAAAACATTGGTGAGCCATTAGGGTGCCGCAGGGGACACGTACTTGGTATGTAGGAGAGAGGAGGCAATTGAGGGTCCCCGCCACCTCCTTACAGAGGCATGAATCTGCGCTGGTATCATTACGTATACTATATACTGCTATACCATACTATTGCCATATATAGGGAAAGTGATGGTTTCTTAGGAAGCCTAGCATGTGACTGAGCTTTACAGGAGTACCAAGATGTCAGTCACTGGAGCCTTCAGCAGGCCGCCACATGCAATAATTTCCCGTCGGCACCTGGAAATCACATTTCGGGGGAGTCAACAAATGCCACCCCAAAACAGCATGACACCTGGGAGATTAAGAGCTCTATTTAAGGGGTTTAATCAGCATTGATCAGAGCTAGCTCTAGTAGTTGCTATTGGAGTGGGACACTGGCTGTATAACACAGCCAGCACCCAATGAGTGTCATTTTTTTTTTGTAATACCCTTTTCTTGTTAAACCATGCCCCTTTTTTTTATAGATCACACCCTTTTGTTCTAAAACACATGATAAATGTCGGACAGGACATGGAAGATTTTGGAGTATGTAGCCTAATTAATCTGACCCACAGTTCTACAGATGTAGTAACCTGTAAGAGCACTGGCAATGTCCGGTGTTAGTTAATCGCTAACTCTCCAGTGAACAAAAAGGTCCAGAACCCCAAATGGACTCATTTCCACCCATTTAATTTATACACTTTTGTTTCTTTTCGTTTTTTTTTACCTTTTAATTAAATATAATTTTTAATTACCTTTAAAATTTGCTCCAAGTATTGAATCATAAAAAAAATCTATTAATTGTCCCCTAGCGCAAATATGAAATTGCACATTATTTTTGTTGCAATCTTTTTTTTCTAAAGTACTTAATAAAATTTTTTTTAAAAAAAGTAGCCCTTAGGCCATGTTCACACAGTGCGTTTTTTACCGCGGAACCGCGGCGGTTTTGCCGCTGCGGTTCCGCAGCTGTTTTCCATGCAGGGTACAGTACACTGTACCCTATGGAAAACAGGACACACTGTGCACATGGTCCGGAAATTGTAAAAAAAAAGCCGCGCTGAATAGCTCCCGGAAAAAAGAAGGAGCATGTCAATTCTTCTTCCTGAACCGCAGCGGTTCTGCACCCATAGACCTCCATTGTGAGGTCAAAATCGCAGTAAAACCCGCAGATCAAAAATATATCTGCGGGTTTTACTGCGATTTGATGTGCAGAACCGCTGCAGCAGGAAGTGCGGGGGAGCGGGCGGAAGTGCGTGGGCGGAGTGTGGCTGCCCCCCCGTGCTCCGATCCCGCCCCCCCGTGCTCCGATGCCCCCCCCCCGTGCTCCGATGCCCCCCCCCAGTGCTCCGATGCCCCCCCGTGCCCTAATCTCCCCCCCTTATACTTACCCGGCGTCCCGGTGTCCGTCCGGCCGTCTTCTCCCTGGGCGCCGCCATCTTGCAAAATGGCGGGCGCATGCGCAGTGCGCCCGCCGAATCTGCCGGCCGGCAGATTCGCTCCAAAGTGCATTTTGATCACTGAGATATAACCTATCTCAGTGATCAAAATAAAAAAATAGTAAATGACACCCCCCCACTTTGTCACCCCCATAGGTAGGGACAATAAAAAAATTAAGAATTTTTTTTTTTTTCACTAAGGTTAGAATAGGGTTAGGGTTAGGGGTAGGGTTAGGGGTAGGGTTAGGGGTAGGGTTAGGGTTAGGGGTAGGGGTAGGGTTAGGGGTAGGGTTAGGGGTAGGGGTAGGGTTAGGGGTAGGGTTAGGGGTAGGGTTAGGGGTAGGGTTAGGGGTAGGGTTAGGGGTAGGGGTAGGGTTAGGGGTAGGGTTAGGGTATTTTCAGCCATTTTAGCCCTAAAAAGCTTCCTAGGAAACACACAGTAAAAAAAGGATAAAAAAACGCATCAAAAAACGCATCAAAAAACGCATCAAAAAACGCATCAAAAACGCATCAAAAAAGGACAAAAAAAGGACCTGCGTTTTCTGCCAAGAGCTGCAGTTTTTTAAAAAAACTGTCCTGAAAAAAAAAGGATGGAAATCCTGAACGTGTGAACATACCCTTATTGTTATTTTTATAATATGCAGCATAAAAAATCCTATAAGTGGTTATACTATTTTTTTTTTTAAATAATTGTCTGCTATATTTTTTATCATCTCTATTTTACCTCTGATTATGTTTAAGAACAAAAAAAGAGTTCAGTTCACCTTAAAAAAAAAAAAAAGAAAAAAATAACTTCGAGTCTCGAGGCAAAATAAAGAGTATTTAAAATTTATATAGTGTGGAATGTCTTTGTTTTGAACTTGAGCAGACGGGAAAACTTCACTGTTTTCCATGCCATCTGACTCTATCCTCATTTGTTCTGTGTTCTGCTGATTACTATGCAACAATGCCTTCAATTCGTGGTTCCATTATTTAACTACATGCACAGTCATAGCTGACCCTTCCTGATCAATTGCCAATCCATACAGGTTTGACTGATAAAAGAGCCAATTAGATTTAAGCAAATTAAGGGACATCACCAATGTCAACCAGTTATTAAACGGATGTGGAATTCTGTGCACACAGATACCAACACAACGAGACCAAGCCCGAGTATAGCAATGTAATGTAATACGAATTCTTCATAAATACCTCTGGGGATAGTAAAACTTTTTAATTTTTGCAATTTTTTTTTATATTTTTGTGATCACTTATTTTGCCATGTTCTTTTGTTGGCTGGTGAATTTTGTACCAAATTCTTCAAAAATAGCTCTTTGGGGTTAATGAGTTTTTGGCAAACTCAAGCATGGTTTTTTTTTGGCAGAAAGAGGAGATCTGGCTCTACGAACAATGAACAAACTTTATTTACGGAAGTGCTTGGTGGAGGATAATACAAAAGATCAGAAGAAAAGCTGACATCATATGCGACCTCATCGCGTTTCAGTCATGATTAAGGATGTGAGGCCACCTGAAATGCGTTGATGTCACATATCATGTAAGCTTTACTAATGATCTTTTGTTTTAGGGTACCGTCACACAGTGGCACTTTTGTCGCTACGACGGTACGATTCGTGACGTTCCAGCGATATCCATACGATATCGCTGTGTCTGACACGCAGCAGCGATCAGGGATCCTGCTGAGAATCGTACGTCGTAGCAGATCGTTTGGAACATTCTTTCGTCACTGGATCTCCCGCTGTCATCGCTAGATCGGTGTGTGTGACACTGATCTAGCGATGCGTTCGCTTGTAACCAGGGTAAACATCGGGTTACTAAGCGCAGGACCGCGCTTAGTAACCCGATGTTTACCCTGGTTACCAGCGTAAATGTAAAAAAAAAAAAACAGTACATACTTACATTCCGGTGTCCGTCAGGTCCCTTGCCGTCTGCTTCCCGCACTCACTGACTGCCGGCCGTAAAGTGAAAGCAGAGCACAGCAGTGACGTCACCGCTGTGCTGTGCTTTCACTTTACGGCCAGCAGTCAGTGAGTGCGGGAAGCAGACGGCAAGGGACAGACACCGGAATGTAAGTATGTAGTGTTTTTTTTTTTTTTTTACGCTGGTAACCAGGGTAAACATCGGGTTACTAAGCGCGGTCCTGCGCTTAGTAACCCGATGTTTACCCTGGTTACCCGGGGACCTCGGCATCGTTGGTCACTGGAGAGCTGTCTGTGTGACAGCTCTCCAGCGACCACACTATGACTTACCAATGATCACGGCCAGGTCGTATCGCTGGTCGTGATCGTAGGTAAATCGTATAGTGTGACGGTACCCTTATCCTCCACCAAGCACTTCCGTGAATAAAGTTTGTTCACAGCTTATCCAACCGGATTTCCTCTTTTTTCATTGATTGCTTGATGCAGAGTTCTCCGAACTTTGAACACTACCAAGATGTCTTTGATTGTGAACTAGACTTTGCTTCTTTTTAGGAGCTTTTGGTAAGGATTTTGAGGTTGCAGATATTCTACAGCATTTCCACACCTATTAGTTAAATTAGGTTTCTTGCGTTTTTTTATTGTGTTTTTGAGTGCGTTGTTTTCATGTATTTTTACCACATTTTTTTTACGTTGTGGTTTTTTGTTTCTTGTTGGTGTCATGCTTTAAATTAAGTTGCTTTGTTTTTCATACTTTCTGGTATTTGGTTTTGTCAAAACGTTATTGATGTGCGGATTATACAGTCATGGCCAAAAGTATTGACACCCCTGCAATTCTGTCAGATAATACCCAGTTTCTTCCTGAAAATGATTGCAATCACAAATTCTTTGGTATTATTATCTTCATTTAATTTGTCTTAAATGAAAAAACGCAAAAGAGAATGAAGCAAAAAGCAAAACATTGATCATTTCACACAAAACTCCAAAAATGGGCCAGACAAAAGTATTGCCACCCTCAGCCTAATACTTGGTTGCACAACCTTTAGCCAAAATAACTGCGACCAACCGCTTCCGGTAACCATCAATGAGTTTCTTACAATGCTCTGCTGGAATTTTAGACCATTCTTCTTTGGCAAACTGATCCAGGTCCCTGATATTTGAAGGGTGCCTTCTCCAAACTGCCATTTTAGATCTCTCCACAGGTGTTCTATGGGATTCAGGTCTGGACTCATTGCTGGCCACCTTAGAAGTCTCCAGTGCTTTCTCTCAAACCATTTTCTAGTGCTTTTTGAAGTGTGTTTTGGGTCACTGTCCTGCTGGAAGACCCATGACCTCTGAGGGAGACCCAGCTTTCTCACACTGGGCCCTACATTATGCTGCAAAATTTGTTGGTAGTCTCCAGACTTCATAATGCGATGCACACGGTCAAGCAGGCAGTAAAGCAACCCCAAAACATCAAGGAACCTCCGCCATGTTTGACTGTAGGGGCCGTGTTCTTTTCTTTGAATGCCTCTTTTTTTTCTCCTGTAAACTCTATGTTGATGCCTTTGCCCAAAAAGCTCTACTTTTGTCTCATCTGACCAGAGAACATTCTTCCAAAATGTTTTAGACTTTTTCAGGTAAGTTTTGGCAAACTCCAGCCTGGCTATTTTATGTTTCGTGGTAAGAAGTAGGGTCTTCCTGGGTCTCCTACCATACAGTCCCTTTTCATTCAGACGCCGACGGATAGTACGGGTTGACATCCTCGGACTGCAGGGCAGCTTGAACTTGTTTGGATGTTAGTCGAGGTTCTTTATCCAAGATCCGCACAATCTTGCGTTGAAATCTCTTGTCAATTTTTGTTTTCCGTCCACATCTAGGGAGGTTAGCCACAGTGCCATGGGCTTTAAACTTCTTGATGACACTGCGCACGGTAGACACAGGAACATTCAGGTCTTTGGAGATGGACTTGTAGCCTTGAGATTGCTCATGCTTCCTCACAATTTGGTTTCTCAAGTCCTCAGACAGTTCTTTGGTCTTCTTTCTTTTCTCCATGCTCAATGTGGTACACACAAGGACACAGGACAGAGGTTGAGTCAGCTTTAATCCATGTCAACTGGCTGCAAGTGTGATTTAGTTATTGCTAACACCTGTTAGGTGCCACAGGTAAGTTACAGGTGCTGTTAATTACACAAATTAGAGAAGCATCACATGATTTTTCAAACAGTGCCAATACTTTTGTCCACCCCCTTTTTTATGTTTGGTGTGGAATTATATCCAATTTGGCTTTAGGACAATTCTTTATGTGTTTTTACATTTAAGACAAATTAAATAAAGATAATAATACCAAATAAGTTGTGTTTGCAATCATTTTCAGGAAGAAAATGAGCATTATCTGACAGAATTGCAGGGGTGTCAATACTTTTGGCCATGACTGTATCAGTATTTGATGTGTTTCCACAATGGCAATGTACTAAAAATGCATATGCGCCTCTTACCTGTGGATTTTCCACAGCTAGTGCAATTTCATAAAACTAAGAGTACCCGGAAGAGAAATTGACAAGCTCCTGATTTGAAGCGCGTCCCGAAGGTCAGTTTACGTAGCGTAATAAACAGCGCAACGGGCATCAGATCTCTATAAATTCATGTTCTTTGATGGAACCATGGAAGGTGTGGAAGCAAAGCTGAACCTTGCGATCCTGAAAAATGCAGCAAAAAACACAGCAAAACCTGCATTTTGTAAGCAGGTTCTTTACTATTAAGACAGCAGGTTTTGTCTGCAGTGAAAAAATGCAGGTAAAACGCAACGTGCGAACATAGCCTATCAGTATTTGGTCAGTATTTTACATCAGTATTTGTAAGCCAAAACCAGGAGAAGAGCAATCAGAGGGAAAGTAGAATAGAAACATGTCACAACTTCTGGATTTATCACCCACTCCTGGTTTTGGATTACAAAAATACTGATGTGAAATACTGACCAAACTCTAATAGCATAACCGTGGCTCTAGAACCATTTTTACTACATAAAGTGCAAAAACAATGGTGAATCGGGGCCACAATATCTAAAGTAACATCCAGTTGGTCTGAGCTGTAATACCGGGCACAGCCTAGATGCAAAGGGGGAGCTGTTTATCGTTATCAATATAATTATTTCTTACATAGCACCAACATATTCTGCAGCACCTTGTGCAGATTTTCATTAATTATACCCATGTCTGGCCCTCCAATGGTGCCAACAATTTGATTTCCCAATCTTGCGCACACATAATAAAGCTAATTTTAATGGAACCCACATAACTGCCAAGTAGCAAAGACAGCAACTGCTCGAGACTCCGATAGTTTTGTGTTCTGTTCCGATTGTGTGCATGGAAGCCCTAACTGGTTTGATTCCTGTACTACCTCTTTGTATTTTTGCTTCTGGTCGACACTATGGACTTTGACATGACTTGCTCCACCAGCCAGCAGCCACTCAATAGAATGCAACTCAGGGGCCCAGCGGCAATGGCCAAGTCCCTGAAGACAGGCAAGAAAATGTTTGACTTATGAGCTGCGATCTTTCTCAACGCAGTTGTACTCACTAACCACAGTGTGAGAGAACCTGCCTCTCCAAATAGTGAGCTCTCGGATTTGAGAATAATCCCCATGCCAGTTACCTGTTTTCACAGTTTCTTTTCCAGCTCCGATCACTTTTTACATCTGGCCAGTGATGGAACTTAGAAACCTTAAGATGAGCAAATCGATTTGATGCAAATCAAATTTATGTTGAGATTTTAGTAATGTGCAGAATCTGACAATTTTGATACATTTTCCGCATTGCTGAAGACTACAGAAGCCAGAAAAGGATCCATGACCTTAGGCAGACCGAACATAATACCATTCAGCTATCATATGACATGGGATAGCACAGCCAATCAGGAAGGATTTATCATAGCCTGTATAAAAGCTGAGGCAGGGAATGCAGAAGACATTTTATTGTGAATTTGGATAATGACTGGATGTCATGGTTTAGCCAATAGAGATGGGGGAGAAAGCTATAAAACAGTAAAATAACTGTAGAGATAGTGTGTGACGGCACAGAATGAAGAAGATTATTTGTGAAAAAAAGAGAACCATGTAATACCCATTCTTTGGTCAATCGGAGGCTTTGGAGCACTTTCGATTTGAAGTGAATCAAACCGCTGTGAACTGAATATCCTGGGAAAATTACACGAATGTGGCAAATTTCAAATAAAAAAAAATTGCTCGTCTCTAGAGAAAACAGCCGTCAAATCTCAACTGAGATGATGTGGATGAATTGTCCTTTAGGTTAGAGTCACACAAGTGAATATTGTCTTATCCAAGAAAATCGTCCTGAATATTAAAATCATACTCTGGTCAAACTCTGATCAGAGTATGATCCGATTTTCTCGAAAGAGTGGAAGATGGAGAAAAAAAATTCTCCATTCTGTCAATCCGTGGAAATGAGATCGCACTCAGATGAGTGCAGTCCGATGGTTTCCATGGACTCATTGACTTGTATGGCTGAGTGCAATCGGATAATGGGATCAAATCTGTGCATGCTGGGATTTTTTTCACAGACCATCTTGGTCCGAAGAAAAAATTGGACATCTGCATGGCCCCATAGACTAATGTTGGTCCAAATGCGGTTTGATGTTTTGTTGGATCTCACGCAGACCGAAAATATGGCCATGTGCAGAGGACCTGTCACCAGATCAAAAGTGTTCAGTTTTTGTTCTTATTTTTTTTTCAGCTGCTCCTTTGCGTATTTTGAGTCCCTTTTGTTTTCTGTTGATTCTTTTTTTTTTATCTACCATATGGTTTGTGATAGATACATTTTTTTTTATTGCACCAATTATATAAATTTTTACGGTCTTTACAGTAGTTATGAAAAGCAGCCTAAAGACTCTTCCCCAGAAAATCCTAGAAGCAGCACCCACTTGGTAAAGGCCATAATGATTAGCACTAAAAAAAATGGATTTAAATTAAAAAAAGACAAAAAAACCCCCCCAGAATTCTCAGATGAGCAAAGTTAATAAAATAAGAGTGAAAAACGGCCACTTTTGACCTGGTGACAGATCCTCTTTAAAAATGGATGTCCAAGCTTGGGGTTCAAATCTGCAGTAACTGCAGACTTTTAAATCCTCACAACGTGCACATTTTGAGCTGTCAGAATTCTCCGATGATGGCGCCATGTGAGGCGGGCTCATGACTGCAACTACGCGATTTGCATACATGAGGTCAAGTACCAACTAGACATGTACAGCGTCACTCCATACAAGTGAACTGAGCTAGGCTCGACATGTCTAGTAGGAATGTGACCAGTGCCGTTATCTGACAATCGTGACAGCAAGCAATGTGCGCACTGTGAAGATTCACAAGTCTGTACATACATAGAATGACTGCAGACTTAAACCCCAAGCCTGGATAACCCCTTTAGGTGCAACATGGTTCCCTCTGCACCCCTATTTCCTAATGCACTGTCAATCCCAAACGCATATAAACTATGGATTCTTATTTTCCTTTCTTTTTATTCTGAATTCATACGACTTTTCTACTATTAATTTTCTATTTGTTATTTAATTTTCAGGTATTGGATGTGAATCTCTGATGATAGAAGAGGATTCAAAATCCTCATTTTCATCTCAGAGATGATAGTGGAGAGCTCGGCGCATGAATTAGAATGCTGTAGGTTTATTAGATGGATTCGTCAATGCTTACACATTCATTTATTATTCATTTTGATATGATCACGCCGGAATTGAAGACATCATTGAGCATTTGTATTAATAACACTCAGCCATAATGTAAATCTAGTTACGAACACCTATTCACATTAATGCCACATGGTTTCTGCATGATTCGCCTAAATGATGATAATATACATCCAGGTCATTAAATAAAAGAAAGCCTGAGCTGGAGCCAATTTACCTAATGATCTATACGATTAACTTATCGCAAGGTCATCAAATAAAAAATGTCATTCAGGAGATATTTCACTTTATTAACGGCAATAAACAGCAATGCAAACATGTCGGCTGTCCTTATAATGTGTGCTCTAGATGCAATTATGTCCTGTTTGATTAAAGGGATTGTTGAGTTTGGAAAACCTATTTTCAAAAGTCATATTAGCAAAGTTAATTTAGGGAGTCCCTTATTTGCACCTTCTATCAATTAGCTGCAGCAAAATTGACTATGAACAAAAGGCGCAATAAGTAACCGAGGTGCCTCAAAATTTGTAGTAGGGGCATCACTCTACCATTATCACCTTCGCTAATGTTCTCAGCTCGAAAAACATACGATTATTTTACTGTCCATTATGCACAGGAAAATACACAGTGAAATCGCAATGCAGAGATAAGAAATTCAATGATGTTACAGAGACTGCTCCATACACATCATATACCCTGCCCAAAAAAATAGAGGGAACACTCACATAACACATCCTAGATCTGAATGAATGAAATATTCTCATTGAATACTTTGTTCTGTGCAAAGTTGAATGTGCTGACATCAAAATCACACAAAAATCATCAATGGAAATCAAATTTATTAACCAATGGACGCCTGGATTTGGAACGATACTCAAAATCAAAGTGGAAAATCAAATTTCAGGCTGATCCAACTTCAGTGGAAATGCCTCAAGACAAAGAAATGATGCTCAGCAGTGTGTGTGTGTGGCCTCCGCGTGCCTGTATGATCTCCCTACAATGCATGGGCATGATCCTGATGAGGCGGCGGATGGTCTCCTGAGGGATTTCCTCCCAGACCTGGACTAAAGCATCCGCCAACTCCTGGACAGTCTGTGGTGCAACATGACGTTGGTGGATGGAGCGAGACATGATGTCCCAGAAGTGTTCAATCGGATTCAGGTCTGGGGAACGGGCGGGCCAGTCCATAACTTCAATGCCTTCATCTTGCAGGACCTGCTGACACACTCCAGCCACATAAGGTCTGGCATTGTACTGCATTAGGAGGAACCCAGGGCCAACCGCACCAGCATATGGTCTCACAAGGGGTCTGAGGATCTCATCTCGGTACCTAATGGCAGTCAGGCTACCTCTGGCGAGAGCTGTGCCGCCCTTCAAAGAAATGCCACCCCACACCGTTACTGATCCACTGCAAAACCATTCATGCTGAAGGATGTTGCAGGCAACAGATCGCTCTCCACGGCGTCTCCAGACTCTGCCACGTCTGTCACATGTGCTCAGTGGGAACCTGCTTTCATCTGTGAAGAGCACAGGGTGCCAGTGGCAAATTTGCCAATCCTGGTGTTCTGTGGCAAATGCCAAGTGTCCTGCACGGTGTTGGGCTGTGAGCACAACCCCCATCTGTGGACGTCTGGCACTCAGACCATCCTCATCGAGTCGGTTTCTAACAGTTTGTGCAGACACATGCACATTTGTAGCCTGCTGGATGTAATTTTGCAGGGCTCTTGCAGTGCTCCTCCTGTTCCTCCTTGCACAAAGACTGAGGTAGCGGTCCTGCTGCTGGGTTGTTGCCTTCCTATGGCACCCTCCAAATCTCCTTATGTACAGGCCTGTCTCCTGGTAGCACCTCCAGCTTTTGGAGACTACGCTGACAGACACAGCAAACCTTCTTGCCATAGCTTGCATTGATATGCCATCCTGGATGAGCTGCACTACCTGAGCCACTTGTGTGGGTTGTAGAGTCCGTCTCATGCTACCACGAGTGTGAAAGCACAACCAACATTCAAAAGTGACCAAAACATCAGCCAGAAAACATTGGTACTGAGATGTGGTCTGTGGTCCCCACCTGCAGAACCACTCCTTTATTGAGTGTGTCTTGAAAATTGCCAATAATTTCCATCTGGTGTCTATTCCATTTGAATAACTGATTGCCAGTCAGTGTTGCTTCCTAAGTAGACACTTTGATTTCACAGAAGTTTGATTTATTTGGAGTTATATTCTGTTGTTTAAGTGTTCCATTTATTTTTTTTAGCAGTGTAGTAGACATGTTGACTGCTGTATATATATCACATAGGAAACACAGACTGCTGTATATATTACATGGATACATTGCAATTGCTATATATATCACATAGGAGGCACAGACTTCTTTATACATTACATGGATATACTGCGACTTTTTTATATATGTCACAAAGGAGACACAGACTGCTGTATACATCACATGGATAATAATAATAGTAATAATAATAATTTTATTTCTATAGCGCCAACATACTCCACAGCACTTTACATTATAGAGGGAACTTGTACATACAATAGACGTTAGAATATAACAATAATCACAGATCAAAACAGATACCAAGAGGAATGAGGGCCCTGCTCGCAATCTTACAAACTATGAGGAAAAAGGGGAGACACGAGAGGTGGATGGTAACAATTGCTTTCACTGCGACTGCTTTATATATATCACATAGGAGGCACAGACTGCTTTGTACATCACATGGATACATTGTGACGGCTATGTATATATCAAATAGCAGACACTAAAACTGCTGTATTCATATTGCATAGAAGACACTGATACTCTGCTGTACATACATCACATAGGATATTTAGACTGATGTATACATCACAAAGGATACACTGAGACTACTATATACATCACATAGGAGATAGTAATACTAATGTATATAAATTAACTAAAATACACTGAATGCTGCATACATCACATATGAGACTGCTGTATGAACATCATGTAGGACACACTGCGTCTGCTGTTTATTCATCACATAGGAGACACTGAGCTTGCTGTATATATATATCTATATATATAATTGTCTAAGGGGTACTTCCGTCTTTGTGTCCCAGAAATCCCACGTCGCTGATTGTTCTCGGCAGCTGCCTGTCATGGCTGCCGCGACCAATCAGCGACGGGCACAGTCCGATTAGTCCCTCCCCTACTCTCCTGCAGTCCGTGCCTGGCGCCCGCTCCAGAATCCCCTCCAGTCACCGCTCACACAGGGTTAATGGCAGCGGTAACGGGCTGCGGTGTAACGCACTCCGTTACCGCTGCTATTAACCCTGTGTGTCCCCAACTATTTACTATTGATGCTGCCTATGCAGCATCAATAGTAAAAATATGTCATGTTAAAAATAATTTTAAAAAAAACCTGCTATACTCACCATCCGCCGCCTTTCCTGCTCCTCGGGACTCTCCGGTGACTGCTCCATGCAAGGCAGGTTCCGGTGGCAAGGATTGTATGCGACAAGGACCTGCCATGACGTCACGGTCATGTGACCGCGACGTCATCACAGGTCCCGCATTCATACCAGCCCTGGGACCGGAAGCTGCCGCTTGCAATGGAGCGGTCACCGGAGCGTCCCGAGGAGCAAGAAAGGCGGCGGATGGTGAGTATAGCAGGACTTCAACGGGCCTTCGGAAGGTGAGTATATGTTTATTTTTTATTTTGAGTATCTATACTACGTGGCTCTGTGCTGTATATTCCGTCACTGTGCAATGTACTACGTGACTGGGCAATATACTACGTGGCTGGGAAATATACTACGTGACTGGCCAATATACTACGTGGCTGGGCAATATACTACGTGGCTCTGTGCTGTATACTCCATCGCTGTGCAATATACTACAAGACTGGTGAATATACTACGTGGCTGAGCAATATACTACGTGACTGGGCAATATACTATGTTGCTGGGCAATATGCTACGTGGCTCTGTGCTGTATACTCTGTCGTTGTGCAATATACTACGTGACTGGGCAATATACTACGTGACTGGGCAATATACTACGTGGCTGGGCAATATACTACGTGACTGGGCAATATACTATGTGGCTGTGCAATATACTATGTGATTGGGCAATATACTACGTGGCTGGCCAATATACTACGTGGCTGGGCAATATACTATGTGATTGGGCAATATACTACGTGGCTGGCCAATATACTACGTGGCTGGGCAATATACTACGTGACTGGGCTACATACTACGTGACTGGGCAATATACTATGTGGCTGTGCAATATACTATGTGATTGGGCAATATACTACGTGGCTGGCCAATATACTACGTGGCTGGGCAATATACTATGTGATTGGGCAATATACTACGTGGCTGGCCAATATACTACGTGGCTGGCCAATATACTACGTGACTGGGCTACATACTACGTGACTGGGCAATATACTACGTGGACATGCATATTCTAGAATACCCGATGCATTAGAATCGGGCAACCATCTAGTATATATATGTATATATATATAGATATATGTCCCATAGGATAAACAAACTGTCATATACATAACATAAGATACGCAGACCACTGTATACATCACATATGATACACAGGCTGCTGCATACATCACCTGGGGGAAATATTGCAACTGCTGCTTTAAAGGCAGGAGCTGGACAGGATCTCAGTGCGCGCTAACTCTGGCCACAAAGTGCGTCCTTTACGTTGGCAAGCATTGGACATAATCCAATATTGAATGTGACTCAGCAGCATTTAGTGGTGAACGCTGAGTGTGTGCTCAATAGAAATATTAAAGGGCTGATGGCCAAAACACTGCAGCCCAGCAGAGAGCTGCCTGAGGGCCAGACTAAATGATGAGTAGCCTGCCAGCACATGACTGCAAATATGCAAATTGTATATTAGTATACACGTGACAACTGGTTGAGCTGACAACAGACCGGAGTCATAACACTATCAGGCAATCTGCAGTGAGATAGAGGTACTGTAGAAATGTATGTTTAGGCCACAAAAACCCTATAGTAAATAGTTAAACCGAAAAATTAACATGATACTCTTTCAGTGTAAACAGGCAGCCAATCACCTGATGTGATTACTTGCTGATCAAGAGACTTTTCAAAGTTAAAGACAAAAATATTGTCCAAAGCTGAGACCTTCCTTTACTTTTGCAATCATAAAGTATAAATTTGCACTTTAATGAGCCCAGGGCGGTATGAGCTAGGGACAGGAACTAAAACAGCACAATACCCAATAAATAACAAAGCAATATGCCGTGCATGTGATGAAATAATTGCAGGTTCAAATCCCCTAAAAGAACTAAAAAATAAAGTTAAATAAAAAAATTAGAAAAAATGTTTAAAAAAAAAATCATAAATACTTAATGTTACATTTTGATCAAAATATAGAACTAGCTAAATACACTGCTCAAAAAATAAAGGGAACACTTAAACAACAGAATATAACTCCAAGTAAATCAAACTTCTGTGAAATCAAACTGTCCACTTAGGAAGCAACACTGACAATCAATTTCACATGCTGTTGTGCAAATGGAATAGACAACAGATGGAAATTATTGGCAATTATCAAGACACCCTCAATAAAGGAGAGGTTCTGCAGGTGGGGACCACAGACCACATCTCAGTACCAATGCTTTCTGGCTGATGTTTTGGTCACTTTTGAATGTTGGGTGTGCTTTCACACTCGTGGTAGCATGAGACGGACTCTACAACCCACACTAGTGGCTCAGGCAGTGCAGCTCATCCAGGATGGCACATCAAGGAGAGCTGTGGCAATAAGGTTTGCTACCAGGAGACAGGCCAGTACACCAGGAGACGTGGAGGGGGTTGTAGGAGGGCAACAACACAGCAGCAGGACCACTACCTTAGCCTTTGCGCAAGGAGGAGCACTGCAAGAGCCCTGCAAAATTACCTCCAGCAGGCTACAAATGTGCATGTGTCTGCACAAGCGGTTAGAAACCGACTCCATGAGAATGGTCTGAGTGCCTGACGCTCACAGATGGTGGAGGGTGGCATTTCTTTGGAACGCCGCACAGCCCTTCATGTGCTCACCAGAGGTAGCCTGACTGCCATTAGGTACCGAGATGAGATCCTCAGACCCCTTGTGAGACCATATGCAGGAGCGGTTGGCCCTGGGTTCCTCCTAATGCAGTACAATGCCAGACCTCATGTGGCTGGACTGTGTCAGCAGTTCCTGCAAGATGAAAGCATTGAAGCTATGGACTGGCCCGCCTGTTCCTCAGACCTGAATCCGATTGAACACATCTGGGACATCATGTCTCGCACCATCCACCAACGTCACGTTGCAACACAGACTGTCCAGGAGTTGACTGATGCTTTAATCCAGGTCTGGGAGGAGATCCCTCCGGAGAACATCTACCGCCTCACCAGGACCATTCCCAGGCATTGTAGGGAGGTCATACAGGCACGTGGAGGCCACACACACTACTGAGCATCTTTTCCTTGTCTTGAGGCATTTTCAATGAAGTTGGATCAGCCTGTAATTTGATTTTCCACTTTGATTTTGAGTATCATTCCAAATCCAGACCTCCATGGGTTATTCATTTTGATTTACATAGATCATTTTTATGTTTTATTGTTCTCAACGCATTTCACTATGTAATGAATAAAGACTTGCAACTGGAATATTTTATTCAGTGATGTGGTATTTTAGTGTTCCCTTTATTTTTTTGAGCAGTGTATGCTAAACGTTGAAAAGAAAAAAAATCAGAATTACAGTTTTTACCCCCCCAAAATACAATAAAAAGCAGATCAAAACTTTTATATAACAATGTCACCTTGGCATGCAAAAAACAAACAGTTACACAGATGCATCAATGGAAAAGATAAAAAGTTCTGGGTTAAAGAAAATGAGGATGCTTACAAAATGATTTTTTTTTACATTGTTCTTTTAATGACTAAAATATATTTTAAAAGACATTTAAATTTGGTGCCACCATAATAAAACGTACCTCAGATTATTTTACCACACAATGATTATCAATAAAAAAACAAACCCAAAAAATAATGGTGGAATGGTGGGGATTTTTTTGTCACAATTTTAACCCATTAAAATTTTTTCCCCATTGTTAAATTATGGTGTCATTCAAAACTGAAACTCGTCCTGCCAAAAAACAAGCCCTCACGTTGACAGAAAAATAAAATAGTTATGACTCTTCGAAGAAGGGGAGTAAAAAACGAAAATGCAAAAAATGGATAATTGCACGCTTATGGGGATGGGGATACTTTTAAAGGGAATGTCTATAATTGGGACTAAATGGGTATATCTACCTGAAACATTTTCTTCCCTTGGGACTCTCAACTATTGGAAAATTTAGTAGAAATGTTCCCCTCAATTACCAATTTTGACTGACCGCTATCCATTCAGAGGTCAATGGAGTCTATAGGAGTTATTGCACTTTGATATTGAATCCTATGTATGAACAGTATGATGCAAACTTTCCATAAGGATTTTTTTTTTTACTGCTCAGCCATGTTAAATAACACAGTAAAGTGATATTTCCCTCAAATTATAGAGCTAATTGCTACTGGGTGCTGATGGCTGCAAATTCTATTAACGCACTTTGTAAGGTGAGTAGATCTAATCAGCGGAAGTTCATAATTGTCTACAACCAAGGTTGGCACAAGTGCAACGTCTGTGCGTTCGACTTAATCATAGTCATAATAGTCTATGGAGTGAATAAATAACATCTTCCCTATACATTTACCCTGGGCTGAAATGCAAATGATAAGTCTACATAATGGCATAAGGTATTTAGATGTAGCACAGTTCATTTTAGGAGAAGATGTTACCTTATAAACAGTCATAGATAGTGATGGTTGAACGCGTGGATGTTCATGTTCGATCGAACATTATATAAAATGTTTGGGTCAGGTGCCAGAACAGTACCAGAACTCTGATCTGAACCCGGACCCCATTGCAAAGAATGGGTGGTCCCGACATCCAGCATTTCCCACACTGTCATCTGTGTGAAACACCAACTCTGATTGACGGTAAGTTTGTTACCACTGGTCAGAGTGCTGTGGTTCCCCACTGTCACACAGATGACAGTGTGTGAGCCAGCAGTTGTGACCGGTGGTAAAAAGTTTACCGCTAGTCACAGGCATCGGCTGGTGATGAGAGTGCTACTCTCATCATCCCACACATGGTTTCACTGTTAGCAGCAAGAGCAGGTGTACTATGATGGGAATATTCGCCAGCCAGAGCCATGCAATAAATAAGTAAAAATAAATAGTTGGGATCTCTTCTATTCTTGGTAACCAGCACAGGAAAAACTGGGTTGCAGCCCCCATCTGTCAGTTTAATCATGGCTAGTTATCAAGAATAGAAAGGTCCCATGCAGCATGTTTTAAATTATTTAAATACATAATTTTAAAAAACGGCATGAGTTCTCCCCCATTTTTGACAACCAGTCAAGCTAAAGTGGACATCAACTCCACAACTATTACCTCAACTCCACAACTATTACCCCACCTGCCACTGCACTATTACAAGTGAGAAGAGCTGGGCAAAGCGCCAGAATTGGTTCATCTTATTTATGCGCCCTTCTAGGGCTGTTGCAAGCTGCTATTTTTAGGGTGGAGAGGGCCCTTTCCCAGTCTGAGAATACCAGCTGTCTACTTTAGCTTGTCTGGTTACCAATGCTGTTTTTTTCAATTATTTATTTCAATAATTTAAAAAACAGCATGGGTCCCCTCTTTTCATGATAAACAGCCATGATAAAACTGACAGCTGACGGATCCAGACCTCACTTATCTACTTGGCTGGTTTTCAAAAATGTGGGGAGACCTAACGCCATTTAAAATTTTTTTTTATTTAAATGCACTGGAGCTGCGCACTGCGAGACCTGGCTGCTGGGAGCTGAGGTGATGTCAGTAATGCTATCTCAGTTCACAGTACCCGATTCTCACAAGGGCGGGGCCGCTGTGATCTGAAATAACCTTACTGTAAGGTCACCTGAGATCATAGCAGCTGGTTCTCATACTGTGCAGCAGCGGAATGATGAATGACTCTGAGTCACTCACTCTGAGTCCGGCACTCCGGCATTCATCCTTCCAGCACTCGAGCTACCGTGAGACGACCCGGTGGCTATGATCTCGGGTAACCTTTCAGTTTACCAGAGTTCACAGACTCAGTGTCTCCTGACTGCTGTGAGGCATTGAAACCTAATGGGAAACTTTGAGGGACACTTTAAGGTTACTTGTGAGGTACAGACCTTGTGTCTGTATCTCTTTACAGGAAGTGGGGGCAAGACTTTGTTTTATTACAGGAAATGGGTGTGAGTCTTTAAATTAAGTGTTAGCGTCTTTGTCGCTTTCTACAAGAAGCAGCAGGTCTTTGTCTTTCTCTACAGGATGTTGTTGCAGGTCTTTGACTCCACAGATAATGTGGGTGGGTCTTTGTCTCTCAATAGGAAGCATGGACTGGTCTTTGTTTTTGCTTACAGGAAGTGGGTGCGAGTCTTTGTCTGTCTGAAGGAAATGTGGGCAGGTCTTGATCTCTCTACAGGAAGTGGAGGCAGGTATTTGTCCCTCAAAAGGAAGTATGGGTGGATCTTTGTCTCTCTCTATAGGAAGTGGGGGCAAGTCTTTGTTTCTTTCTACAGGAAACGTGAGTGTTTTTTTGTCTTTCTACAGGAAGTGGGTTGGGGTTTTGCCTCTTTGTTCCTGTTGTACTGCCTGTTAGACTGCAGGTATAATAGAGAAGTGTCCTTTCAGTTCAGGACAGGCAAACTATTGGACATTAGCTATAGCAAAGCATGTTGAAAAGTGTGGGAAGGAAGTAGTGCAGTCAGAATGCTAATGAAGAATGAACCACTTTCTCAATATACATGAGTGGTGAGTAACATTGCAGGAGAATCAGAACAGTTCCTGGACATATTAGGCAGGCATGTGCTATATGCTGATTTTTAGTGAAACATTTCAACTAATTGTGCAGTGGATTGGTCACCAGAGTGGAATCGCCACTGTAAAGAGCTAATGGTCGTGAATACGATATTTCATGTATAAAGTTCAGAAGTCACACGCTCCTATTTCCATTAAAAAAGTGTATATGAAAAAAACATTTATGAAGCAATACACTGGCACTTTGGTACCTACCTCCTGGAGGCATTGTAATGGTGATGGGGGCACTAATCACATGACCTTGGCTATTAGATGCATTGACTCTGACAGTATATCTAGAGAAGGGGACCAAACCATCGACCAAAACCCACTCATCACTTTCCTGACTTTGATACAGTATCCGGTTGGAATTGGTAAAACTGTGGATCTCATCTCCTGTAAAAACAGGAAAAATATAATGTGACATTATGAAAAACATAAAATAGAAAAATAATGATAAAATAACTGTCTAAGAAAGTGTGTTTCTCTCTGAGAAGTTGACAGGTAGTGCCGGAATTCCATATACTCACATGAATGTTTAGATCAGAGGTGGACATCCATTGTACTACTAGTTTCTGACATGAGGTCCACCAGAGTATCAAAGAATTCCCCAGTTGGTTCAGCTCATGTGGCCCAGAGAAAGGATGGACCTGGATGTGAAGGACGTATTCGGCTGGATTAGGGAGCAGAGTGGTGCATAATATTCGGCTTCACTCCCCAAATCCTTATACACTACTCTTCTCTCTTCAAGGACTTGGGCCTCATGTTCATCTTCTGCATCGGCCTGAGTCCGGGAATTAACTTTATTATCTAACTGTATGGCAACCCTTGGTGTGGATTCAGCCATAAAGGCAACCTGGCATATTCTGGGGGCTTGGTATGAATAGCTAGTGATGGCTACCTCCTGGTATTTTTGTCACCAAAGGAACTATCTAGTATTGACTAGGAGTTGACAAACTTAAGGATTTTTAAAAAAATTTAAACCCATATATTTAGGGCCAACTTTTTTTAATTTTGCAATTTAATTTCATAAAAAACTCACCGACACTTTACGTTACTGCAGACTTCTGGATTATTACACTTTCTCGGTTTCCCAGTATTGCCAATGTGAGCGAATGGTCACATGACTCCATATATGAGATTTGTAGATTTGAAGTCAGTGCTGACTAGAAGAGTTAAGTTTCTCACAATTCAATTGGCAGATGACCACAATTATGCAAATTATATACATGCAGTCATATGACCGCTCTCTTGCATCGACAACCCCCGTGGAATTGAGGCAAAACCCTCACAAAGACTGCACTGCTCAGTAGCACATGACCTGTCTGTGTCGCCTCCAGGAACTGAAGATAATTTCTGATGAAGGCCTAATTTTGACCGAAACCTCAACATTTTCATACAGTGGATATACCTATGTTAATAAAATACTTTCTGAGTTTTCTGCATTTAAATTAGGAGTGCCAAATTTATTTTTGAACCCCTATATTAGGCCTAACGATTTTTAAGAGGAAATGTGGCCTCCTGATTCCTCAATGCAACACAGTTTGATTTCTAATTATTTGGATTATTGAGGCAACAACAACAACAGTTTAAGCACAATCTAGTTAGATGCTGAAAGATCGATTTTAGACAGGACAGGATCCTATCTACCCAACTGGTTAAGTTCACTTACAGCAGTAGCAGTAGTGACTAGTGATGAGCGAATATACTCGTTACTCGAGATTTCTCGAGCACGCTCGGGGGTCCTCCGAGTATTTTTTAGTGCTCGGAGTTTTAGTTTTTCTTGCCTACAGCTGAATGATTTACATCTGTTAGCCAGCATAAGTACATGTGGGGGTTCCCTAGCAACCAGGCAACCCCCACATGTTCTCAGCCTGGCTATCAGATGTAAATCATTCAGCTACGCAAGAAAAACTAAAACTCCGAGCACTAAAAAATACTCGGTGGACCCCCGAGCGTGCTCGAGAAATCTCGAGTAACGAGTATATTCGCTCATCACTAGTAGGGACCTCACTGCACTGTGACACTGAGAAAATGACACCAGCAATACAAGATGTCCGCTTTTTATATGGACAGGCACGTGTGACATTGGCAGCCAATCACAGAAGATCTTGTGTCATGAAGTTGTGGATGGTTTCTGCGCCCTGGTTGGCTGCCGGAATGTAGACACATTAAGATATTAAAGAAAATAAAAATTACACTGCCCAGTTCCTCTCACCTAGACACCCCCCTCCACTCATCACACATGTCTCCCCATCCCCTCCATTCATCATACAGCACCACTAGCCTAGCCAAAGTCATAACAAAAGCATTAGTGGAAATGCGATGATTTACCGAACACTGTGACCGAATTTTGCCGACTGAGTAAAACTGTTTGTGAAAACGAACACGAATCCAAATGTGCCGAATTTGAGATTGGCAAATGTTTTCCGAACAAGTTCACACATCTCTAGTCATCAGAGTCTACACCCAATGGTCCAGAAACCAGTCCTACATACATTATGGAAATAGTGGTGCTAAGGCTGCCATGCAAATGTTATGGAGCCCCTGGGTACCAAGGTACCCAGCCCCGGTTGGTCCCATCCCCTATGCTAATGGTTAGTGAGAACCTAAGGAGGGAATGGATTGATGGTAAGGGGGTGAGGAGTTGGCATGAAATAAAGAAATTCTACTGTACTTCTGTTCAAAGTGGTAAAATCGGCACAACATTGATGGTCTTATTTGATTGTTTGAAATGCGGCCCCCTCTCATCACTGCCGTCTAGTATATCATCGCCATTGTATCCAGTATGTTCCTTGGTTCTGCTATATTGCATTCCAATGGGTTAAACGAGCATGGCAAACTAATCCAATCTGAATCTTCCATGCCAGGGGTTTTAGACTAATGCCGTTTTCAGCAATACATCTATTTTTCCATAAGATATAACACGCTTGAGACATTTTCATCTTAGAAAGTCTTGCTGCAGTGCCCCGGTACTGAGCACACAGGCATTATGTAAATGAAGATTATCTCACTTTTCAATTGGTGTTCATCATTCATGGATGCCAACAGAGATTTTGGGCTCTCTGGGGAAGTTCTCAGAAAGGTAGCCAAAGCAGACTTAAAGGCGGAAATCCATAATCAAATATCGAGATTGATTGTGTCACTTGCACTTGTATTGATTTTAATTGGACTGGCTGACCTGCGAGAATAATATAAGTGCGCCTGCTGCTGATTTATGGGAATAAAATACGTTCCTATTGTGAATGGAAGGCAGATGGTATCGGTTAACTCTTTAGGTCTGAATTATTACGGAGAAATTAAATGGATTACATTATATGCCTTAGAGTCGAAGGAGCAAATAAATTACTATGAGACACCCAAATTTTATATAAATAATTGATTACAAATAATTAATAGGGGGGGGGGAATTATCGGGGCAAAGTAAATTGGCAGTCAATTACTGACCAGTTTCTACGTGGATTTTTTTTCTGCAGCGTCTGGATGAGATTTCTGAAAATCTCATCCAAAATGCTGTTACTGTGAATCGTTGTGCCAAAATGTGTAGCTGGAAAATACGTCCAATGTGAACATACCCCAAAGGTGGGCTTCCAGTGTCTACTTCTAGAATACAGATGGAGAAAATGCTAAATGGGTGCTTCATAATAGATTGGTGGGGTCCGACTCGCGGCACCATCACTGATCTGCTTTACCAAGTCCTGATGCAGCCAGAAGTAAAAAGTGTATAGAGACAGAACAGCTCTGCTCCGTACGTTGAACCGTGGACCGTCCTCAGGTCATAGGAAGGGATAGTTTGGTTTGGGTCAGAAATTTGCTTGATGGGTTAAGAGTACTGTGTGATCTTTGTGGTATGAAAAGGAAATTTACAATGATCTCTTTCCCAAAATGCTCTATGATATCGCTACAACAGTGTCTGTAATCCCTTTACTTAGCTGGATTCTCCTGCAAAAATGTTACAAATCCGGCACCTCTTGCTCCTGGTTCTGAAGGCTCTTTCTGCTCTAACTTGTTTCTCTCAGTAATAGAGATATCAGCAGGGAAAGGAAGAGGTTAATCCCAGGTCCAATGGACAGTGGAGAGAGTATCTCAGGAATGGCTACGAAAACAGACTAGAGAGAGCAGAAATCACGATAAGGGTAAATAAGCACAGGATAGAAGCTGTGCTGATAGGTGAGTAAAAGAAGACAGCAGCACCCTGAATACACAGAGGTCACATCCAGCCTGTATAGGTTGGTTTACACCTTAACAACCCTATTTTTGTAGCTTCAATGTATCTATATTAAAATATTTGCAAATTGACTTGATTACTCTATATAAATACAAAAGCTCCAAGTGCTTCATGGCGGGATTAAGGTGTTTGTATAGAACGGCTACTATTGCATCCAATCAGGTTGGCCAACTAGAAAATTAGAGCACAGCTCAATCTAATTGAAAGGCAAAGAACTTTCCCTTTCCAGCCCTCAAAAGAATCAAGCAAAATAAAATATCGGCCGATCAGAATCAAATTGAAAGTTTGTCAAAAATGTAATTAATGTTTGAAGAAACATCCTGTAAAATCCAACATCTTTATTCAATACGTCATAAAAATAAGCTGCGGGGAGGGAAGGAGGACATGAAGAAAACGGCGGCCGTTTCACACCGGCCATTTCCTGTCCTTGGACCCGTTGAAGCATCGGCACACGGGAAATGGCTGCCGTTTTCTCTATGCGTTCCCTCTTTACAGCAAGTTTTTATGATGTATTGAATAAAGATGTTGAATTTTACAAGACAGGTGAGTGCCACTATTTTTACTCTCTTCGAACATTTGAGGCCTTGACTGCTCAGACAAAAATCTAATTAGACACAGAAACATTCAGCTTGTTGGTGCCGGCATTTCTCTCTTTTCCCCCAAAAATGTAAATTTCTAGCCTCTCGGCCCATTTTAACTAGCCCCGAGTGCTCTGCTCTTATTCCTCTGTTTGCTTGTTAACATGCCAAAACATATAGCCATAGAACCAAACACTTCCATTTTGTCTATCTGCAGTCACCACTAGAGGGAGCTTAAGAGCTTATTGAATACTATTTTTTACATTGAATTCTGTAATAAATCAGTATTCACATAAGCTCCCCCTTTTCATCGAACTCTAAGGCTATGTATGAAAATTAGAGCATGAGCCAGAACTCTGTAGTTATAAATGATAATATTTAAAGGGTAACCGTTGTTTTAATTTTAATGTAATAAATAATAATGCACATAAAAATAAGCAACTTTATAATATGTCTTATCAGAGAATCTTCTTTCTCCTCCTTTCACTCTGAATTCATGGGTAAAATCTGTATTCATTGAAGCCAGATCTTGCCATTACTGAAATAGGAGATGACAGTTGGTGCTTTATAAATTCCATGTAGAGAGGAGGGAGGAACTGAAGGCCGACACAGACATTCTGCTGCAAGTTCCACTGAAATGACAGTTACAAAAAAAAAAATTGAAAGTGTAATGTGCACACGTTCAGTATTTTGTGCACATGATGCGTTTTTTTCCGCGAAAAAATGCATTGCGGTATTTTTTTGCAGCATGTTCATTAATTTTGCGGATTTTTTCGCATTTTTCCCGGTATTTAATGCATTGGGAAAAAATGCAAAAAAACGTACAAAAAACGCAAAAAAAAAACGCATGCGGATTTCTGTCAGAAATGTCAGTTTTTTGTCAGGAAATTTCTGCAAGAAATCCTGACGTGTGCACATACCCTTAATGGTTATTTCAGTAGAACATATAACAGAATGTCTGTGTCTGCCTCCGGCTCCTCCTCTCTCCATAGAATTTTAAAAGTACCAACTGCTATCTCCTATTTAATGAATGGTAAGATCTGTCTTCACTGAATACACATTTTACCCATGAATTCAGAATGAAAGATCGATCCAGGAAGAGAGAGACGCAGATTTATCAGATAAGATATATTGCAAAGTTTTTATTTTTATTTTTATGTGCATTATTTATTTATGAAATAAAATAAAATGATGGTTTTAAAACCATATGCCTGCATTTATTATGGGGATTTTCAGCTGAAAGAAGGGGCATGCTTTATTGTGCAAAAACATACGCAAAGCACAAAATACTGATGCCAAAAAAAACCAAGGTGTGTGTTGTGAAATATGTGTATATATATATATATATATATATCTATATGTGTGTAGGGACATATATCTAGGGTTATATGTGTGACTAGTGATAATGTAACATCTGTCCTGAAGGCAAGTCGCACCCTAGGTACTTCCTTGGGACTAGTAGAAATTCTGTCTCCATATCTCACCAGGGGGTCTAGCTAGGGCCGAGAAGAAAAGCAACATTTGGCACCTTCTAGGTCTTGGAGGGGAGACGCTAATTGCGGCCTGAGGGAATCTATCCCTGGGAACCTTTCCACAAGAGAAAATAATATATTCATTATTATATACACATATATATATATATATATATATATATATATATATACATATTTCACCACAGTGTCGGCATGAGATTTCTGAAATCTCATTGGCTTTGCTGCTACTGTAAAACGCAGCTGAAAATTTGCACACAAAAAAATCCTGAAATAAAAAACGCCTAGTGTCAACTTACCCTTAAAAAGGGTGAGAATTCTCCTTTACAGGTCAGTGCCAAAAATTAAGGAGGTGAATAATATATCAAAAATGAATTTATGACTTCTCCTCCGAATGAAAGAAGAACTCGTTATACAAAAGGAAACCTTCCGTTCCGGCTGCGGGGTCCCTTTAAAACCTCTTGCCAATTAACTTTCCCTTCTTGCTCCGGTACCTAGAACCCGTCAGGCCCTGTCATTTATTTCCAGAGTTTACCTGCTCTACAAATTAGCAAACTAGATTGTTAAGATGAAAGAAAGTGGCCGATTCTTAAGATCAGCGTTCCCACAGCTAAAATATGCAGGGAGTCAGTTCTTTAGTGCCGTCAGGAGATAAATGGCTGCTTTTCCTTGCTGAAGAATATATAATAGTTAAAAAGTCACTTTTTTCTTCTAGCTGTACATAAATCACAGAACTAGTCAATATTTAATAATGCTTGCCTTGGATTGCAGTCCCTTGATCACCCCTGTCATGTGTAATAGCTCCCTCTTCGATATCTTTGACATAAAAGCCCGGCTTTACTGCAATACTAACATGTAGAGGGTCATTACAGATCGACATTTACCTTAATCTGTGACTGCCAACCATGAACCGATAAATTCCAGAAGATTCCACTGGGAGAAATCAGTATAGTTCTCAGTGGAAAGAAATGAAAGAAAATTCTGCCGAGAACGGAATACATTTTCTACAAGGGCTGTTTGGCAAATGGGTCCTGACTTTTTGAAAGTTCTTCTCGTTGCGAAGACTTGCAACATTTAATGCCGATTTTGATGTTTCGACAGACAGGCTGACGATCGCCGGTGAAGCCAAGGAAGAGGTAGAATTTTCTCTGCAAAAAACAATGCAAGATGGAACAGAAGATGTACGATTCGTACATTATTCACCCCGCTGTCTTGGCAGGATGGTGTTTGGCTTGTCAATCGGACAAGAAAAAAAAAATAATTTTTTTTTATTTTTTGCTCTTTTTTCTTTTTTTTTTGCTTTTTCTTTTAAAAACCAAATCGATCATCAGTCCGACAACTCATAAATGTAACAAGTGCTTCACGGCAGAAGACATCAAAGTGTTCGCTGCATGAAAAAAAAAAAGGGGGACAGAGCAAGCTTTGAGCTTTGAACGAGGTCAGTAGAGACTGCCTATCATATATTAAACGCTCCGGCACACATGCTTCACAAAACGGTACACAAAACAGGCCTTTTATATCGTTCTTTGGGGATTGTAGCACGGGCGGATCTGTTCTCTGACATAGCAGAAGCAGGAAATAAAATAATAGCTGGCTATAGATATGGCGGGAAATATTTTTTTTTGTCTTGTAAGTTAAAGATGTTTTTGAATGTTGTTGGAATTTTTGTATTCTGGCTATTTAAAAAAAGGCTATAATGCAAATTAAAATTAGTCATTACTTAAAAGTACTAAAATGTTATAATATAAAGTTATATACGCTATATACTTAAAAGGGTTGTCCAGAATTGGGCTACAAGTCTACAGTCACTCTATGTGACCGCAGACTTGAGAATCCTCATGTTGTGCTCTGTGAAGATTCTCCGATGCCAGTGCTAGAAGTGGGCGGTCATGGGACCGGAAGTATGCAATTTACATACTTCCGGCCACATTCTAACTAGACGTGTCTGGCATCACTCGATTCTGCTGCATCGAGGAAAGTCATTCAGGTCTAGTCGGCATGTGACCTCATGTATGTGAATCACATACTTGCCATCATGTGCCCGACATTCCTGGCACCAGCACTGGAGAATCCTAATAGCGCGGGAGGATTCACAAGTCTACAGTTGCATAGCGTGACTGCAGGCTTGTAGCTTAATGCCGGACAACCCCTTTAAAGGCTCTAAAGAGAGTATGTTTTGTTAGTTTGCTTTGAATGCAATAGTTAAGCAACTTTCTAAATTGTCTTCTTCTAAAAATGTTCTATCAAATTGTCTCAGCAGTGTGTGTAAGGAGAGATGAGCTAACTTGTTCGGAAAACGTTCACGAATCTTACATTTGGCACATTCGGATTCGTGTTCGGGTTCCTGGGCATTTTTACTTAAAGTCGGCAAATTTTTGTCACAGTTCGATAAATCATTGCGTTTCCACTAGTGATCAGCAAATATATTCGGCACTATTCGTTACTCGCACAAATAGTTCAGTAGTCGGGCTATTCGTTACTCGGCGATTAATTAGCTATTCGCCTCAGTATATTCGGGTGACCCACCCAGCATGTTTGGCGAGTGCAATGCAAGTGTCAAGCGTTTTTCAGGCGAGTACAATCCGATTTTTTACACCTAGCATCCGATTTACATCCGAATGCAGTGCGATTGCTATCTGACTGTAATGCGATTTTAACATGAGCTTTTATATAGAGAAATTCTGTATGTGATTTACACATATTCTTCAAACACATATAATAGATAGATAGATAGATAGATAGATATAGATGAAAAGCCAGAAATTCATGTGCTGTGCACAGTAATGTCACAGCGTGACAGGTTAGAATAGATAGGATATAAACATACAAAATAGATAGAGGTCAGTGACACACATATATATATATATACTAGATTGTGGCCCGATTCTAACGCATCGGGTGTTCTAGAATATGCATGTCCCCGTAGTATATGGACAATTATGATTCCAGAATTCGCGGCAGACTGTGCCCGTCGCTGATTGGTCGATGCAACCTTTATGACATCATCGTCGCCATGGCAATCATTATGACATCTACGTCGATACTGTGCCCGTCGCTGAATCAGAGACGCGGGGTGTCTATGTCCTTTATTATTATTATTATTATTATTATTTATTTATATAGCACCATTGATTCCATGGTGCTGTACATGAGAAAGGGTTACATACAAGTTACAAATATCACATACAGTAAACAAACTAACAATGACGGACTGATACAGAGGGGCGAGGACCCTGCCCTTGCGGGCTTACATTCTACATCATCGTCGCTGTGCCCGTTGCTGATTGGTCGCGGCCTGGCGGCCTCGACCAATCAGACGCGGGATGTCTACGTCCTTTATGACATCGTCGCTGTGCCCGTTGCTGATTGGTCGAGGCCTGGCGGCCTCGACCAATCAGAGACGCGGGATTTCTACGTCGATGCTGTGCCGGTCTCTGATTGGTCGAGGCCTGGCGGCCTCGACCAATCAGAGAGCCGGGATTTCCAGGACAGACAGACAGACAGACAGACGGAAAAACCCTTAGGCAATTATATATATAAATATATATATAAATATATATATATATATATATATATATATGTCTGTTACATAGATAAGTATAAGAAAAGCCGGCAATTTAGCAGCCACATACTGTAAAATCACAGCAGGAGCCTACAGGATAGAAGAGATAAATTACATACAGTAAATACACTTAGAATAGATAGTTATATAGATGTCAGTGACAAATACAATTATTACAGTGTGTGTGCAGCTTACTGTACAAGTATTTAATTCTTAAAAGATTATGTTTCAGAAAAAAATGGTACGGGCTCCTGCTTAATTTTCATAACCAGCAGAGGGAAAGCCGACAGCTCGGGGCAGATGTTGATAGCCTGGGAAGGTAACACGCATGGACCTTCCCAAGCTATTAATATAAGCTCACAACTGTATACTTAGCCTTTACTGGCTATTAAAATGGGGGACCCTTTCCCTAGCTATGGGCTGATATTAATAGCCTAGGAAGGGTCCATGGATACTGGCCCCCCAGGCTAAAAACATCCCTCTTAGCCAACCCAGATGCCTGCTGTTTTTGTGTCACCTAGCACAACACATCTTTCTCAATCCACCATAACATCTCCGCCTTCACCTCACTCAAAGTCCAGCGGTTTCGTTTTGAAAAAGTTAGCCACTTACATATGTAAAATTCATTTTTTTCCATATCAAAGATGTTAACAACTGCAGTTGTTCATACATAGAAAAGAATGGGCCGAGTGTAAAGATCAAAATGGATCTTTTATTATTGTGCCACAATTTACCCTCTAAAATTTGTTCTCGCCTCCATGTTCTTTCCATGACCCATGTGCCAATATCCCAGTTTTTACTAAGTTTATATTCTTTTTTTAGATAGGAGACTCCTGCAGAGGTTTTTGCCACCCAAGTTTATTTTAACTTTATATTTTTAAGTTGCTGATAATGTTATTTTAATTAATTTCCATTTCACTGTATTTATTGAAAAAGCAGAAATCTTGCATTGCCTATTGGAATGGTGGATCCTGTGATATCTACTGTATATAGAGGTGTTATCAGTCATTGCACAGGAGGAGGAGGTGAGCTGTGATATCACCTATTGTGAATGGTGGATCCTGTGTTATCTACTGTATATAGAGGTGTTATCAGTCATTGTACAGGAGGAGGAGGTGAGCTGTGATATCACCTATTGTGAATGATGGATCCTGTGTTATCTACTGAATATAGAGGTGTTATTATCAGTCATTGTACAGGAGGAGGAGGTGAGCTGTGACATCACCTATTGTGAATGGTGGATCCTGTGTTATCTGCTGTATATAGTCATGTTATCAGTCATTGTACAGGAGGAGGAGAAGAGCTGTGACCACCTATTGTGAATGGTGGGTCCTGTGTTATCTACTGTATATAGAGATGTTATCAGTCATTGTACAGGAGGAGGAGGAGAGCTGTGACATCACCTATTGTGAATGTTGGATCCTGTGTTATCTACTGTATATAGAGGTGTTATCAGTCATTGTACATGAGGAGGAGGTGAGCTGTGACATCACCTATTGTGAATGGTGGATCCTGTGTGATCTACTGTGTATAGAGGTGTTATCAGTCATCGTACAGGAGGACGAGGTGAGCTGTGACATCACCTATTGTGAATGGTGGATACTGTGTGATCTACTGTATATAGAGGTGTTATCAGTCATTGTATAGGAGGAGGAGGTGAGCTGTGACATCACCTATTGTGAATGTTGGATCCTGTGTTATCTACTGTATATAGAGGTGTTATCAGTCATTGTACAGGAGGAGGAGGTGAGCTGTGACATCACCTATTGTGAATGTTGGATCCTGTGTTATCTACTGTATATAGAGGTGTGATCAGTCATTGCTATCGTGATCATAATGAGATTGCTGAAAAGTCTTCTGTACAGAAAAGCAACTGTTTAGTATTAGACCTAATGTCCACCACTGAGGGAAGAAGCATTATATCACATCCACTAAAATAAATATGGAAACAGGAACACATGGGCTACTTGCACAGTGAACAAGTTTTTATATACATCAGATAGGGATTGCATACATTAGTTATTCTTACAGACTTGTTCACTGTGCAAGTAGCTCATGTGTTCCTGTTTCCATGATTGTTCTCTTGTATCTACAAGACTGGGGAGTTCCACCACTCCTCTTGGGCTAGCTGCACAAAAGCTGTTCTACCCTGTATGCACACATGGATTTTTCCTCTCTGAACCCTGTTCACACAGGTTATATACAGATGATCAGGTTTTTAAATACATCAGATAGGGATTGCATACATTAGTTAGGACTGCTCTGATAAGGGTATACCGTGAAGATTGGTAGAGCAGCTTAGTATACATTTTTTGCAAAAAACGTATCAACCAAATACCCTGTTATTTACATCTTTTACTAGCACTTGCGGATTACTGCAAACATTTTTTCAAACTGAGTGTTTTTGGTTTTACCATTCTCTTTTGTGTCTTCACTAAAATAAATAGTCTGCACATGACGGATAATCCGGACAACTAGTGAGACGCTTTTTATAACTGCTCTCTAATCCAGCTGAATGATGACATTCTTGATTGTGATATTCTCAGTGATATTAACTGACAATTTTCTGACAATATGTGATATGATTTTTCCAAACCATACATCCCCTTTACGGAAAAATAAATTCTAATGACACAAGGCACCAAACATAAAAGTTACCTTCTCTTTCATAAAATAATCCATTAAAGATGACATCGTATGTGATCCGACCATTGGGCCTTTCAGGTCCTTTCCATTTCAGCTGAACATCCTTTGGACCGTTTACATTCACCTGGACTGAAACATTTCCTTCTGGCTTTGATTCTTGCGTGAAAGCCTCAGTCTGATAAACCAAAAAATAGATAAAATGTCAAGGCAGATATAGAAACAAATAAATAAATTTTGGAGTAGCCCTATGCAAGTCCCACCTTTGATGAACACAAATGGCTTCCCTATGTATGGAGTCAACTACCATTCCCATCAAAGCCACCCTTCGAACTGAGATTTGAAACCACCGATGAACTTGCAGGTATCCAGTAACTTGTAGAATTAAAGGCAGGGTTTATTGAAAGAAGAAACGATGTCAAAGTGGACTAAATGGTCTACACAGATGATGGTGGAAAGCCAGAACCATCCCATAACTGCACATGAAACCGGATCAGAGTCGACTTTCCGGTAATCATAGCCCGTAAGCCAAGTAACGTTCTGAAGAATTTCCATATCAGGCTTTAATTGCAAATCCACGGTGTATTTATTTACCTGTTTAATTATTTTACATGCTTTACAGACATCATCATCTCTGCCCCCATTGGGGCTCACAATTTCATCTCCCTATTAGGATGTTTTTGGAATTTCGGAGGAAATAAGAGAATCTGGAACAATCCCACACAATCATGGGGAGAACATACAAACTCCTTGCAGATGTTGTCCTTAGTGGGATTTGACCAGGGGCTGATTATAAGAGGGTCAATCTGGGCGGTTACCCAGGGCCCAGTGGTGTGGGGGGGCCCTGGGCTACCGCACAGATTGCCCGCGGGCCGCCGCCGTCATCAGGGCATTACTCGCACTGTGCAGGGTCCAGAGAATCAGTGACACAGTGACAGTGGCACCCGTGACCCACCAGCCGCCCGCCCCTGTCAGACTGGTGGTGCGGCGGTGGCGACGCGTTATAAACTCCTGATTTATGTGCCGTACACGGCCGTGCCTCTGCCGTGCCATCACTGCCATGCCGTGCCGGGAGCCCCCCCAGACCCGGTGGGCAGAGAGAGGGGGCCCGCATCGGGCCCCGTCTCATCTGCTCACCGGGCCCCTAGCGGCGCTGCCTGCGGCGGTTTCTTATTGCCGTGCGGGCGCGCCACACGGCAATAGTTAACAACAACCGTCGGCCGCAGGCGCAGCGCACACGTCGCTGGCGTCTGACATCATAGTCAGTCGCTGGCGAGTGCGCGCTGCTGGAGGGAGCTCACCGCCTGGATCGCTGGTAAGGTGAGGAGAATTTTTTTTTTTTTATAACAGTGGAGCGGAGGAGTCGGACACTGGGGCTGGGGGGGCAGATTGCTGTACACACTGGGGGCAATGCTGGGAGCAGGACACAGTCTGGGGCAGTCTGATATCTGGACACACTGGGGCAATGATGCTGGAGGAGGACAGTCTGGGGACTGGGGGCCTCAAATGATTGCATTTGCTGGACACACTGGGGCAATGCAGGAGACACTGGGGGGGCAATGCAGGAGACATGGGGGCAATGCAGAAGACACGGGGGGGCAATGCAGGAGACACGGGGGGCAATGCAGGAGACACGGGGGGGCAATGCAGGAGACACTGGGGGGGCAATGCAGGAGACACTGGAGGGGGGGCAATGCTGGAAGACACAGTCTGGGGACTGGGGCAGATGATTGCTGGATACACTGTGGCAATGATGCTGGAGGACACAGTCTGGGGACTGGGGCAGATGATTGCTGGACACACTGGGGCAATGATGCTGGAGACACTGGGGGGGCAATGCAGGAGACACTGGGGGGGCAATCCAGGAGACACTGGGGGGGGGGCAATGCAGGAGACACGGGGGGGCAATGCAGGAGACACTGGGGGGGCAATGCAGGAGACACTGGGGGGCAATGCTGGAGGACACAGTCTGGGGACTGGGGGGCAGATGATTGCATTTGCTGGACACACAGGGGCAATGCAGGAGACACTGGGGGGGGGCAATGCAGGAGACACTGGGGGGGGCAATGCAGGAGACACTGGGGGGGCAATGCCGGAGACACTGGGGGGGGCAATGCAGGAGACACTGGGGGGGCAATGCTGGAGGACACAGTCTGGGGACTGGGGCAGATGATTGCTGGACACACTGGGGCAATGATGCTGGAGGACACAGTCTGGGGACTGGGGCAGATGATTGCTGGACACACTGCAATGCAGGAGACACTGGGGCAATGCTAGAGGACACAGTCTGGGGCAGATGATTGCTGGAGACACTGACTGGGGCAATGCTGGAGGACACAGTCTGGGGCAGATGATTGCTGGACACTGGGGCAGATTGCTGGACAAACTGTGGGCAATGCTGGACAATTGGACATACTGGGGCATATTGCTGGACAGGACACACTGGGGAAATGCTGGAGACCCTGGGGCAGATTGCTGGACACACTGGGGCAATGCTGGACACTGGGGCAGATTGCTGGACACACTGTGGGCAATGCTGGACAATTGGACATACTGGGGCAGATTGCTGGACACACTGGGGGTAATATGCTGGACACACTGGGGGCAATGCTGGACACAGTGGGGGCATTGCTGGACACACTGGGGGCAATGCTGGACACAGTATGGGCAATGCTGGACACAGTATGGGCAATGCTGGACACAGTGGGGGCAATGCTGGACACAGTGGGGGCAATGCTGGACACAGTGGGGGCAATGCTGGACACAGTGGGGGCAATGCTGGATACAGTGGGGGCAATGCTGGACACAGTGGGGGCAATGCTGGACACAGTGGGGGCAATGCTGGACACAGTGGGGGCAGTGCTGGACATGCTGGAGCAGATTGCTGGACACACGGGGGCAGATTGCAGGACAACCTGGGGGTAATATGCTGGACACACTGGGGGATATATGCTGGACACACTGGGGGTAATATGCTGGACACACTGGGGCAGATTGCTGGACACACTGTCCAGGGGCAATACTGGACACACTGGGGCAATATGCTTGACATACTGGGGCAGATTCCTGGACACACTGGGGGCAATGCTAGACACACTGGGGCAATATGTTGGACATACTGGGGCAATATGCTGGACATACTGGGGCAGGTTGCTGGACACACTGTCCAGGGGCAATACTGGACACACTGGGGCAATATGCTTGACATACTGGGGTAGATTGCTGGACACACTGTCGGGGGGCAATGCTGGACACTGGGGCAATATGCTGGACATACTGGGGCAGGTTGCTGGACACACTGGGGGTGATATGCTGGACACACTAGGGTTAATATGCTGGACACACTGGGGGCAGGACTTGAGGCATGGGCAGAATGTAGATACGGGGCATGATTGGAGACACGGGGCAGAATGAAAGACATGGGGCAGGATTGGATCATGGGGCAGGATGGATACGATGGAGACAGATGGGGCAGGATGAGGAGATCATATGGGGTAGAATGGATACTCATGAGGGCAGGATGGGAGAACATATGGCTGGAGCCAGGAATGAGACACACGGGGCCAGGATGGGGGATATTATTACCATAGGGGCTAATTAAGGGATATTATTACTGTAGTGATGTGTTTATTTTATTTTTTGAGTATACTGCTTTAAATGGGGGGGCGGTCCTGGTACTGTGCAGAGTGACACTATATCGCCTTTTTTTCTTCATGTGGTATAATGTAGAAGTTGTGAAAAATTAAGTAATGTGTTCTGCAAGCGGAGCTCGAGATAACTGTGTTATTTCCTGCAGGAACGAGTCCTGGCTGGAAGGAATGATGGCGGTCTGTGCTGGATGAAAGATGAAGGACTTCACCTAGAGACGTCACTGGTGAGTCAGTGTGTTACCTATACACTGACACTATACACTGTATACTATATACAGATGTCCTGTGTACAATGTCACCTGTGATCGCTGTATTACCTCTACACAGACACTACATACTAAGTACAGATCTCCTGTGAATACTGGAACTTATGGTGATAGTATTGTGTTTTGTTTTTTTTTATTACTGATTAGTATTGTAGTATTCAGTTACTATGTGGTAGTAATATGTGGTCTGGAAATGGTGTTGCGGTATTTGTCCCTTGTATGTGCTATTTGGTCACCAAGTGGTGGTAATATGTGGTCTTGACATGGTGCGGTGGTATTTGTTCCTTGTATGTGATATTATTTGATCACTGTGGTTGTAATATGTGGTCTTGACATGGTGCGGTGGTATTTGTTCCTTGTATGTAATATTATTTGATCACTGTGGTTGTAATATGTGGTCTTGACATGGTGCGGTGGTATTTGTTCCTTGTATGTAATATTATTTGATCACTGTGGTTGTAATATGTGGTCTTGACATGGTGCGGTGGTATTTGTTCCTTGTATGTGATATTATTTGATCACTGTGGTTGTAATATGTGGTCTTGACATGGTGCGGTGGTATTTGTTCCTTGTATGTAATATTATTTGATCACTGTGGTTGTAATATGTGGTCTTGACATGGTGCGGTGGTATTTGTTCCTTGTATTTGATATTATTGGTCAAAATATACATAAATTGTATTGCAGATTTTAACAAATATTTAATAGGTTACAGTAGAGTAGGGCCCCGCCATTTTTCTGGAATAATCTGGTTCGGGTATATCATGAGCCCCGTCACATGACCCCCGTCACATGACCCCCGTCACATGACCGGGGGGGCTCACAGTGTCTGAACAGCCCGGGGCCCTGGCTACCCTTAATCCACCCCTGGCTGAGAGTAAACCAGTCGTTCCCAGGGTCTGGCTTTCATGGTGAGTAGGTAGGAGATGGGCGGGACACCTACTCACCATATCTCCACCTCAAGGGTGAGACTGGACGGAGTTAAATGTCGAGCCAGTGTCCTTTCTGTGCTGTTTTGGAGGAAGGAAGCCTCCAAGCTGAAGCTTCAGTGAGAGCTGCCATGAGTGGTCTTCCCAGAAGGCGGGAACCATGCTGGGAAGGACTTTGTATGGACTTTTTATTTTCATTTGTGCCAGAAAGGCTGTTTTTGTTACTATTTTGGGCTTTATGGTTGGTGAAGTAATAAACCACCCAGAGACTTTAACCTAAAGTTGTTCCTTTGTCTACCTGAGTCCACCTTCCACAAAGTGAATGGGACAGTCAACAGTACAGGCCAGACACTATATCTGTACAAAGAACAAAAGGTGGCAATGTCTTGGCCCTCCTAGACAGCATTTAATTCTTAAGGTACCTTCACACTAAACAACTTCACAACGATATCGCTAGCGATCTGTGACGTTGCAGCGTCCTGGCTAGTGATATCGTTGTGTTTGACACGCAGCAGCGATCAGGATCCTGCTGTGACATCGTTGATCGCTGCAGAAAGTCCAGAACTTTATTTCGTCGCTGGATCTCCCGCAGACATCGCTGAATCGGCGTGTGTGACGCCGATTCAGCGATGTCTTCACTGGTAACCAGGATAAACATCGGGTTACTAAGCGCAGGGCCGCGCTTAGTAACCCGATGTTTACCCTGGTTACCATCGTAAAAGTATAAAAAAAACAAACACTACATACTTACCTTCAGCTGTCTGTCCCCGGCGCTGTGCTTCTCTGCACTCCTCCTGCATCCTCTGTCAGCGCCGGCCAGCCGGAAAGCACAGCGGTGACGTCACCGCTCTGCTTTCCGGCCGCTGTGCTCACAGTCAGTGAGAGGGGACAGACAGCAGAAGGTAAGTATGTAGTGTTTGTTTTTTTTTACTTTTACGATGGTAACCAGGGTAAACATTGGGTTACTAAGCGCGGCCCTGCGCTTAGTAACCCAATGTTTACCCTGGTTACCGGCATCGTTGGTCGCTGGAGAGCTGTCTGTGTGACAGCTCTCCAGCGACCAAACAGCGACGCTGCAGCGATCGACATCGTTGTCGGTATCGCTGCAGCATCGTTTAGTGTGAAGGTACCTTTACTGATGTCAAAATTAACTGTTTAGATCCATACCATATCCATTTCACCCTTGTGCACTCAAAGCACTAACTAGAAACACTTAGCCCAGACAATAAAATCCAACAGCAGTAGCAGATTATATTTTTTTCATCCACTATGGTGTAAAAACAAAGTATAAATAAATGACAACAATCACAAAAGACATATGCTGGCATGATAATAAATTCTGCTGGTGACCTAGCTAATGTTAATTGAACACAGGGCTTCACTTTAATCGTGCTTTTCTCTATAAGTTTTCATATATTTTTTTTTTCTTCCAGCAGGGATCATTTCTCTGACATTTATCTCATTTCAATTTTTCATACCTATTTTCCCTTTCTTTTCTTTTTTTTTTAAACTTCTAAAATACTTGAAGTTAAAAATGAAGACACTATTTTGGCGATGGGCCAGGCAAGCTTTTAAGAGTAAATATTCATCAAAGTAGTTGAAGCTATAAAATGTTTGATGGCAATAAAGTGTGCATTTCTGTTCTACCATTGAGGCTGTGGGAAAAGTTGGAACCAATTCAAGCAGTAAAACGGAACCCTCTAAGTAGACACAATTAGGATTTAGAATATTCTTTCGGCGTTCTGTGTGTTGTATGCAGCATATGATCAGAAGACATGATAGTAACCGTTTCCTCGCTCTTAAAGGAGTCAAACAGGAATATTAGAACAATGCTGCTTTCTCAAAAAAAATATGGGAGTATTGTAGGATCATCTAGACCAGTGTTCCCTCAAGTCCGGTCCTCAAGAGCCACCAACAGGTCATGTTTTCAGGATATCCTTAGTATTGCACAGGTGATAATTGCATCACCTGGACAGGAAAGCATTCAATGACCTGTGCCAATACTAAGGAAATCCTCAAAACATGACCTGTTGGTGGCTCTTGAGGACCGGGCTTGGGGAACACTGATCTAGACAAAAGTAGAGTCGGTCAGTAATCTGTGGTTGCTGGATACAAGTCATGAGAACCACCTTGCACCTGCCAGCATCCGTGACTTTTTTTGATTAGCGCAACTCCACTTGCGCACCACGCCTCCATGATGATGTTGCGCCAGTCCAGCTAAGCTAAAGATGAGCCACCGATGTAAGCAGGTATGACATGGTTCTCAGGGCTTCCATCAAAAGGTCAGGAACTACTGGCCTGCTCACTGGAGTGAGTCGTAGGAATCTATTCACACCAACTCTATTACAAACAATAACATTTACATATAAAGCCATGTCCCTTCCCCTCAAAACCATGCCCTTCTCTTGCAAAGCTACCTTGTCAGGCAAACACTGAAGATGTCTACAACCCAGGGAGCAATATCCTGGCCTATAAGTCTCCCTACAGTAGATGGGAGCCTCCACAAGGAAAAACAACAACCCCAGACCACTATCAATAAGGTCTCACCCAGAAATCCTTTTCCTTACTCACCTCAACGAAGGGGAAGGAACCCAGAGACAAATGTCTGCAAATGAAGGTCTTTTCCTTTTGATGAAGATTTTGGTTTGGTAAGGCTTGTTAAAAGGACAGACACTGACTAAGATAAATGCTTCTAGCAGGTGGCACTAGAGTGCCAGTTTTTTTCCTCCTTGACGATGACTAATTTGCATAAGTTTTCCCAGAGGGAACATTGCCTGGCCTATAAAGAGGGAGTCTTTTCTCTAGCTTTGGTATACACAAGGAGGAACACTATCCTGTAGACCTTCATCAATGACCTCTCACCCAACCAACCATACTCTGCTCTCCACCAGTGAGCAGCAAGAACCTGGAAACACCTGTCTGCAGATCGAGATGTTTTTACTTTTAAAGAAACTTTAGGCTTGGTAAAGTTTATTAAAGGAACAGACATTGACTAGGATAAATACCTCCAACAGGTGGTACTAGAGTGGTAGTTTTCTTCTTCCTGATCGAATTCTAATTTGCATAGGCTTTTCCCCCAAGGTACATTGCCTGGCCTATAAATCTCTCCACTCTAACTGTGGTATCTATAAAAAGAAACACTATCTTCTAGACCTTCATCAATGGCCTCTCACCCATCTCTCCACTGACGAGCAGCATGAACCTGGAAACAGCTGTCTGTAGATGACGGTCTATTGCTTTTAGAACAGGCTCTGGTTTAGCTAAAAAGTCACATTTCTTCTGAAAGGAACACAGACTAAGGCTATGTTCACATGTTTTAGCAGTTTTTTTATGCCAATTTTAAGCTGTATTTTAGCTGTTTACAAAAAGCAGGTTTTGTTTAGTTTTTTGCTGTGTTTTTTTGCTTCGTTTTTGGTGCTTTTTTTTTTTACTGCGTTATTTTCATGGTACATTTGTCTCCTGAGGATGATGATAAAGTTTAGTGCATACGAAAAGAATCTGATTCTAATTCATCTGGTTTTGGCACAAAAAAAAAATGCAGCAAAACCCGATACCTGTGTTTTTTTAGCAGCGTTTTTGCACTATCCATTGCTTTCAATGGGTGAAAAATGCTGCAAAGCGCTGAGAGAAGTAACATGCTGCATTTTGCAGAAAACAAGCTCTTATGACAAAACAGTCAGGAAAAAAACAAAACAAGGTGTGTGCATGAGATTTCTGAAAAGTCATTGGCTGAAAATTTGCTGAAAAAAAAAACGCTGCAAAAATGCAACGTGTGAACGTAGCCTTACAGTGTAGAAATGTTCAAGGTGCTATCGTTGTGCCTCCTGGAGGAAAGCCAAATTGCACCACCAATGGTGTCCATCGCAATCACCGGAATGTGAAAACAAAAACTTAACCGACCCACAGAACTTTGAAACTATAGATCTCAAAGATCCAACAGGACATGGCACCTTTGTGGAGCCAATCACTTGAAACTTGGGTTTATTTCTTATAGTTATAGTCATAATTAACATATTAGATCATATGGATGTTTGTATGGAAGATTACGATGAGATTAATAGTGGAAGGGCACATGTTCTCCATGGTTGGCGAACCCTAGTGTTTTCACATAAGGAACCCATTTTTAATAATAAATGTAGCCCTCTTACTGGACTAATTGATATCAGAGCATTAGTCCTAATACCTATCATTGATGCTCACCTCATTCGATAGATACCAGACTTCTTGTAATTAACAGTACAGAATACTTTAACATTCTGAGAGGTTTTTTTTTTTAAAGCCTTAAGAACCGGTTAACCTACAAATCTCTTACCTTTTCTCCTAAGGCGCAGCCTTTTGCGGTACAAGCCTGGAGCCTGAAGGAATGCTTACTCCAGGGACTCAAGCCATCTACGAAATAACTTCGACGTGAAGAGTTCTGCATTAAGATTCCATCCATGTACAGCCCATAAGCGGTTATAACGCCTAGAAAAATAACAGTAAAACCAAATCTTAGAGTAAAACAATAACGTATCAGTATATAATAAAGGGCTCCGATTCATTTTACTTCTGCTCATTAAAAACAATCTGTTCGCTTTGATTTTAGTCTTTGCGGTTTCTTTAATTCCTTCAAGTTATTGCACCTTTTCATAATACATGATAATAACATTACTATACACTGTGTATACTCGGCTCAAAAAATGAATGGAACGCTTAAATATTACAATATAACCCCAAATAAATTAAGAGGAACCTGCTGCATTGGAAAATGCTTTTTTTCCTGCAGGTAAAGAGACTAATCTGCAGCTAAATAGTGTTAGAATGTTGCCCGGCCGACTTACTGAAAGTGCGGCTACCGGGAGAAAGTGAACTTATCTCCTCCCAGTAATGGTGGCATGAACGGAGCGGATAAAGTCCGCGCTCACAGCACCGCGGCGGCTGTAAGGACATCCCGGGCCTTTGATTGGCAGCTCATCTGTAGAGTGAGAAGTCAGTAGCATTTTCTGAGGTCACAGGTTCCCCTTAAACTTCAACAACAGGTCCACTGGAGAGACAACATCATGGCACCTACCCAAAAAGGGAATAAGTTTCAGGTGATGGCCACAGACGATTACTCTCCCCTTATCATTCCTGACTTATTCTTCTCTAGTGTTGAAAATTTCTAGTGTCGTTCTCACTACTGATAGCATGTCTCTGTACTGCTGCCCACCCATATTGTACAGTTAGTCCAGCTTGTCCAGGATGATCCATCCATAGGTGCCATCACTAGAAGGTTTACTGTGCCTCCTAGCGCAGTCTCAAGAGCATGGACAAGGAAAGTCCCACAGGGTCATAGAGGGGCATCAACCCATCACCACAATCGGTATCTGCACCTTTTTGTGAGGAGGTACAGAAAAAACATTGTTAAGCTGTCACATACCCCATGAGGGTGGCATGAGGACCCACATCCTATAGTGGGACCTGTGCCCACAGTCTAGTGCCATCCACTCGATTGGCTTTCGCCGGAGAAGACCAGAACTGACAGATTCACCAATGGTGCTCAATTCTCTATACAGAAGAGAGCACGATCACGCTGGACACACGTGACAGTCCGTGATGACACTATGGTGAATATTATGCTGCTGGCAACATGATCCAGCATGGCTTCTTTTACAGTGGGTCAGTGGAAGTCTAGGGACTAGAGTATTATTAGATGGTCGTACATGCCTTCACGTGACAACTAATGATACCCTGACTTCTTTTAGGTATGAGGATGAAATCTTTGTAGCCACTGTCAGTGCTTATCCAGATGCAGGGTTAATTCTGGTGCGTAAAAATGTCTGGCCACATGTGACAAAGTGTGCAGTTAGTTCCTTATGCTGAAAGCATTGGAGCAAATCTGTCAACAGGTTTTTGCTACCCCAATCTGAGAGCAACATGTCGGAACAGAGACCCCGATTACAAGGCTGCAATGTGTGAGACAAAACAGGTCGAATTTTACCAAGTGAACCACACCCAGGGGTGGAGATATGGTGAGCAGCCCTGTCTCCTAACTCTTCAGCTGCTCATAATCAACAAGTCATGGCAGATGAACCCCTTTTGGATCTGGATACACATGATGAGAGCATTATACTGCCTCTGTACAAATCCCTAGTTAGACCGCACATGGAGTACTGTGTCCAGTTTTGGGCACCGGTGCTCAGGAAGGATATAATGGAACTAGAGAGAGTACAAAGGAGGGCAACAAAATTAATAAAGGGGATGGGAGAACTACAATACCCAGATAGATTAGCGAAATTAGGATTATTTAGTCTAGAAAAAAGACGACTGAGGGGCGATCTAATAACCATGTATAAGTATATAAGGGGACAATACAAATATCTCGCTGAGGATCTGTTTATACCAAGGAAGGTGACGGGCACAAGGGGGCATTCTTTGCGTCTGGAGGAGAGAAGGTTTTTCCACCAACATAGAAGAGGATTCTTTACTGTTAGGGCAGTGAGAATCTGGAATTGCTTGCCTGAGGAGGTGGTGATGGCGAACTCAGTCGAGGGGTTCAAGAGAGGCCTGGATGTCTTCCTGGAGCAGAACAATATTGTATCATACAATTATTAGGTTCTGTAGAAGGACGTAGATCTGGGTATTTATTATGATGGAATATAGGCTGAACTGGATGGACAAATGTCTTTTTTCGGCCTTACTAACTATGTTACTATGTTACTATGTTATTTTAGCCCTATATGTACTAAAGCATTACTCCAGGCTTAACCCCCATCCATTATCTGGCTAGCAGCCATCTTACACCACATTAATCTAAAAAAACATAACTTTTTCAGCAGATAAACTATAATTTAAGAAGAAAAGGGTGTTCTCAAGATTTTTTTCATTGCTTTAATTAGCTATGCAGCATGAAAATAGCATGTGTCTGTTATCCTCTTTTCCTTTATAGCGTACAGCTTGTTTCCACGGAGCTTAGCCTCTAGACCACTGCTGGGACCGCGCAGCAGTTACATTCAAGGGAAGGGGTTAACTCTTAACATCCCAGCCACCTTTCTCAAAACGTATTGATTTCTGTGCAGCAGTTACCTGCTTATCTCCCTCCCTTTAACTCTTATTTTCTGAACAGATGCAGTTATAGATCACCAGCCTGGCAGTTTTCACAACAAATCTGCTAATTATCGGTCTCTCCTCTGTTTGCTGTGTTCAAATGCCCTGTTACCTCTATATGTAAATATGGGGATGACAGTGAAGACTCACAACAGACCACTGACAACTTAATGTGCTCCTGAAGAACTTTATAGTTCTACAAATACTACAGTTCTATTCACTAGAACTGTCCCTTAAGGAAGGTGCCCACCCTGACATAAACCAGAAAGTAAGAAGAATTTAAGGAGATTGCATAGCTCGGAGAATCTCAAAACACAACTTAAGAACACCCATTTAAGGATGTACTTTTTGGATAGGTGAAGAGGACATGTTCTTCGTATTGATTCCATCTGAAAACAGTCTCTTAAAAAATGCTAAAAGAAATAACGCGTAATCTCAAAATAACTTGCTGTGCACATGTCCCATCTGTTTTTGCTTCTTTTAACCGCTTCAGTCTTAAAAAGCCACAAAGCGGCCCCAAAAAAAAGTGATCGGTCCATTTTTCAGGCAACAACTGTTTGGAAGCCATTCATTAGTTTATACTGTATATACAAAAAATATATATATAAAAAAAAATATAAAACAACAACCAAGAATACGCCAACAATGACCAAGATGAAGTCAAAGAAGACGCTCCAGAAACAACACTGCCGGTGTTTTCCTGAAATATCTTCTGCTTCGAAAACTCAGTGGGTATGCTGGCATCTAACGGACGCCATGTGTACATACTCTTAATTGCAGGCAGAGGATGGTGCTGGTTCATTTTTAAAAAGGCCACCAGGGCCGCTTTTAATTTGTCACTTATTGAAAAAAAAGTTCCCAAAGGTGTCTGTCTATATACCGTATAGAGTATCATAAAATTATCTATATAGTAATATATTTCTATAGTGCCTGCTGATCAGTGCTCTCTGTGAACCTGGATGCCTCTCTTGATAAATGTAACCCTAATCACCGGCATCTGTGTGTGATTGGAGCAGCAGTGATGTAGTATATTTACTAAATTCCACTTTTTTTCATCCTGATTTGAATGCATAGTCTAGGACCCCATTATCATCCCGAGCCGCATATTTTCACACAGCAATGATCCAGGGCTCTCGTTAACTTTGATCAAAAAACACAAACCCTTTTTTAGCCATTGAATAAAACAGTAATCCACACGCAGATAATTTCTCTTCCAGCAAAATGCATGTCCGTACTTCAGTGCGTTTCAAGGGCACGCGGGTTATATCAGTCAAAGCAACCTTACAATATATTTGGGAAACTTGAACAGATTTTATTTCATAGCCTACTTTGTATGCGTATGCACATATGAATTAAGACAAGGACATGCAAGATATATAGCAACCATTTCAAAGCCTCATATGCTAAAACTAAGAAAAATATCCATCTGCCTTTCACTCTCAAAATTACATTAAGTAAAACAATGAAACCGACTTCCTAAACTGTCCCTGAAAAACACATAGGACTTAAAAAACATCATAAATAATTGAATGCCAAATAGTCCTGGGTTTTATGATTTTTAGAGTTGATTAATTGATCCTGTAGTGTCATTGAAAACTGATAACACCTCTTAAAAACCTCATTAATTAGAATGAAAAAATATCATATTTTGGAGAGAAATTTTACATGAAAAAGAATCAATTTAGAAGTATTTCTTTATTAATTTTTAATTTCTTAATGGATGCAGCATACTATATATATATTTTTATTCTTTTTTTCTAATTATTTATTTTTTTTCTTTTAAAGATATTTTTGTTAAATAAAAATGCAGTTTAAGACATTTTCACATACAAATGACCGTGTGTCTTTCTCTGGCATTGGTTCTGTAGTTTTTTATTTGCATTTGTTTTTTTAATAATGTGTGTTAGCACTGGAGATTGGCGAACCTGAATAGTAAAATTTGGGGTTCATACCGAACACCTAGTGTCCGTGAATGGACCCCGAACGCAAATTTTTCCAGGAAGTCTGTGTTACTACTCAGGTTCGGCACCTCGAATATCGTCTGTTTCCCATGCTGTCGTCTGTGTGACAGAGCAAGAAACACCGGCTCTGATTGACAGTAAGTTAGTTACAGCCGGTCAGAGAGCTACGGTTCCCACGCTGTCAAATGACAGCGTGAACCAGCAGCTGTGACCGGTGGTAAAATGGTTATCACCGGTCGCAGGCGTCAGACTGATGAGAAAGTACTACTCTCATAAGCGTACGTCTAATGTCGCTGACAATAGGGAAAGAAGGCACCACTGATGGGAGTATTAATCAGCTGGTGTCTGTGCTGTAAATAAATAAATGACATGGGGCCTCTTCTGGTTTTCATAACCAGTGCAGGCAAAACCGACAACTGGGGACTGCAGTCCTCAGCTGTCAGCTTTATCATGGCTGGTTATCTAGAAAAGAGGCGTCCCATGTGATTTTTAAAAATTATTTAAATAAATAATTAAAAAAAACCGGCATGGGGTCTCTCCCATTTTTGACAACCAGCCAAGCTAAAGCAGATCGCTGGGGTCTGGTATTCTCAGACTGGTAAGGGGCCATGGATATTGGCCCACTTAGCCTAAAAATAGCAGCACGCAGGTGTCCAGAAAAGGCGCATCTATTAGTGGAAGAATGAACTTGTAACTTTTTTTAACAGCTCAGTGTTTTTGGAAGTGGCAAAATTACATTCACAAGCCTTAACATATGCACAGTGAGTAATTTTTACATAGAAATGCTTATGTTCATTATTGTGAATGTTTTCTGATAGGTTTTCTGGTGGATTTTGTGGCAGAAAACACCTGAAAAAGACATTTAAATTCACATGTCGGTTTTTTTTCTCATACACAAAAGGAAGGATTGATTTTCAGTAGTGTGTTGGATCAGAGTTTCCTCTTTTTTTGGTCATCTGTTCATTTTCACATTACATGTATCTTTCGTTTCATAAGAGAAAAAAAATGACAGAAGTTTCTCAACTTCTAGCAACTGTCTGTAAAACTTAGAAAGAACACAGATGCCATCCATGTACCAACTGTTTTTTTTTTAATTTGACTTATTCACCTAAATGGGCGAGTTTAGTCCATAAATCAAACCAAACTCAGTCATGGCCATGTCTCTATTTTATTTTTCTCCATTTCAAGAAATGTTTGTTTTGGGGGATCAGCTGGCCTTTGATATCTCTGCTTGCTACTGTCATGGTTAGGTCAAGGTTAATGTCCTGTTCTCTCAGGGTTAATGTTGTTAGCCTCTCTTTCAAGATGGGAGGGCTATTTATACTCGCTCCTAACCTGGTATCCTTGTCAGCTATAGGTTTTTCTGCAGTCTGTACGCTTGACCTCTGAAGTGTGTGCTGGCTTGCTTAGTGTCTTGCTGTCAGGTGATTTATTTGTTTTCCTGGATAACTGACTTCTGGTTTGGCTTCTGACTATTCCCTTACTCTCCCTGTTGGTGTCTTGTAATCTTCTGGCTACGACCTCTGCTTGTTTCACTATTCTTTTATGCTTGTTCCTACTCTGTTTCACGGTGTCTGGCTCCGCCCCCTGACCGCCTCCCACTCTGTCACATGATCTAAGGTCCTGTTGCTTTACCTGATCACTCTGTCTCATATGGAAGGTCCCATTGGTGATCATATTAGTTACCCGGTGTCTGGTCCAGATCTGTTTTGCTGGGTGCAGTTTCCCCTGCAGCATTAATACCGGGTATCGTGACAGCTATGTTCCCTTTTTTCAATGAGGACTGACAGTGCACTCTCTTTCTGACTTGTCACTTCTCATTAGACACGGCGAGGGAGTGCAGTGTCACTGTGCAGTCAAAGAAAATATAGCAGCTGCGGAAATGACTGCAGCCCTAAGCCCTGATGAAGTCCCGTTCAAGTATCACAGCATACAATGGGGATTCTCAAATGGGAAATTATGAAAACAGAAGTTAATAAAAATAATAAAAGAAGGAAGATAGAGTACAAAGGGAGAGAGAGAATGGTAGGGAACATTTAATTAAATTAAAAGTGATTAGATTATTACATTCAATAGATGGATATTTAAGATTAAATTAAAAACCTTAGTTTTGGGTCACCACTTTACAAAAAAAAGACAAAGGTAAAATATTAAAGGAGCACATCTATGTAGTAAAAACTTTGTTTTTGCTTTCACATTTGTAATAAAAAAAATCTTCAAGACCTAATGATGGCGGACAATTTAACACTTTTTTAGTTACTTTCTGTCTGGAATGACAAACACATGAGGCTTAATACATCATTTCATCATCATTTCGAAGTCACTCTTCTTTCTTTGTCTTATGGTATTTGCATGCGGTTCATTAATTTTGTGCAAAATAAAAACCGCTCTTTAATGTGGTCTTTTACTTTCTTGTAGCGACGAATTGCATGTTCCACTAGAATTACGCAAAATTTATGGCAAAAATTCAAATGTACATAAAATCACACCAGAGGGGCTTTCGAGTAAATTTGCAGAAAGATTTAGCAAATGTTAAAAAGCTGCAATTGATGAATCTGGCTGAAAAATTTGGAAAACGAAACCCGTACCCCCATTGCCAAACATATAAAAAGTAAATATATAAAAAAAGGTAACACAAAGTAGAATAATAAAAAAGGAGCAAATGAAAAGAATTTGGCACAAATCAAAAACAGGCTACAGTAAATATATAAGAAACTAGACAAAAAAGGCTTTGGATTCAAAAGAAAAAAGGAGTCTAATGGTATGTGCATACAGCATCTCTTCCAGGTGGATTCCGTCTGAAAAAGTGCAGTGAGAGTGCCCCATCGACATTGCTGTGCGTATGTTTTGTCTTATGCCACTTTTTTTTAACCTCGTCAGGGTCTGAAAACCCTGAAGCCATTAAAATAAGCGACATGCTCATTCTTTTGACTATTTTCCTCTTACTTTTACAAAGGCATTTGGAGAAAGGAGAGTCAAAAATGAAAAGACCAAGAAGCTGTTGGTACAACAGACTAAACAGTACAATAAAATTAAACCTTATCCACAATTGCAATTGATTTTTTTTATATATGTTTTTAATCTGAACCTGTTGTGACTCAAGCTTGTCACTACTGCATTATTTAAGATAAATGTTAAGCTTCTTGCAAATGGCTTTTGTCACACTTGGGTCCTTAGAGATTCTGTCTTCAAAGAACATGGACGTTTTTCTGCTCAATGCTTATTGCTACATATGAAAAGATTTAATGCTAAACTCAGTGCATTTAATTTCATTAAACGAGATAAATCATATTTTTTAAAGAGTTTTTGAAAAAAAGTTGTTTGTGATGGAAAAATGAAAAGCTGAAAAAATGTACGGTAAATGCTAAAAATACAATTATTTTTTAAACAAAATACAAAAATAAGAAGTATACTGTATAAAGTCACAATATGAAAAGAGCAAAAATATAAAAAATAACAATAGAAATTCACTATATCAAAACACAAAAATGTAGAAAATAATTCTGTCTTATTTATATGTATTTTTTTTAATTTTTCCCTCGCTTTCATCCAACAGCCATTTTTTGTTTATGCCGTCAAACATGAGGTCTTCTTGATTTTAATGGTACGAGTTGTAGATTACCATATAATGTACTTAAAATGGGAAAAAAATACCAAGTATGGAGAAATTGTACAATAAAAAAGCAATCAACGTGCGGTGAAAGCGACAAGGCATTGGGATACTTCCGATCAGTACAGTTACCAGTTACGGCGATACCAAATATGCCTAGTTTTGTTTTGTATTTTAGTAGTTAAAAATTTCAAAAATTTGTACAAAAAATAAATTAGGCTTATTTTACCATTTTCTGGGACCTTTAACTTTTTTATTTTTCTAGCGCTAGACCAGTGTGAAGGCATATTTTTTTTATGTGGCGAGTTGCTGTTTTTATTTTGGTGTATGTAAGACATTTTGATCACTTTTTATTGCATTTTTGGGAGAGGCGTCACAACAAAAAAAATGGTGACACCAAATATATTTAATTTACGGTTATTAACTGGGGAAAACAAGGATGATTTAAACTTTTGTTTTTTATATACAATTTTTAGAAACTTTTTTTTCAACTTATTTGTGAAGTCCCCCAAGGCAATGGTTTAATACCTTGTTTTCTATATACTGCAATACTAAAGTAGATGAAATGATGATCTTCTAGTGTTGCATTATGAGTGGTGAGAGGCTAAGTGGTGCGACCCTTATTGCACCACATCAATGCAATTGTCAAAGATTGGCAGTGGTTAAATAGCAGTGATCAGAACAAGCTCTGGTTGCTGCCTTTAGAGATCGATGACAGTCGTATAACACAGCCAGCACCCATTAGTGCGCTCAGCTCCTGAGCCCATCCCATACAAGGGCACACGACATGCCCTGTACATGTTTGGCTGATGTCCAGAAGGGATTAAAGTAGCACAACATTTTTGAGGTACTCTGCCGTGATATGCTTGTGTTGGATGTGGCCACCTTGTGAATCTTATCCGTAGATGAGTAACATTAGTATGGTTTTACAAATGTATCCACACCGGAAATTGGTTTCCATAAAACACTAGTTTGTTTGAGCATTTGATGGACTCTGAAAGGCTATAAAAAGTTATTTAGATAGTCCCTGGTAATTATCTCTTCTATTTATCATGAACATCTCACCATTTGGATGTTGTGGTTTTAACCAGGAAACATACAAAGATCCAGGAGAATGTGACCGGATGTTCAGTGGTCCGATGCCTTCTGGTAGACTCTCCACTGTGGAAGCCTCAGCGACATCACTCTCTTTACATCCTCCTCCGGAGCAAGCCTAGAAAAGAAAGTTCTAAGCTATATTGTTGTTCTTCCCACATATATTAACAAATCTGTGAAAGGGAGAAATTCCTTAAACAGAAGATACTGGAATAAAGCAGAGTATAAAACATCAACATTCTTATTAGGAATACAAGACATTTATTGGAAAAAGTTGAGAAATAAAATGAAGAAAAAGTCCAATATAAAATAGGCTCAAAATAAACAATGTCGTACAAAAATAGGAGTGGGATATTGTACTGTTAAGGCATTATGGTCAGCCCAGAGTTTCAGGTCCTATGATGATTGAATGCATGTAGGCTAAGATGTCAGGTTCATGTAGGCAAAATACATATCAGTCATCCCCATTACATTTATTTCAATATTGACCAAAAAATAACTTTAACTCCATCTCATGATTTGGTGCCTGTTAGTCCTGTCAAACTGACTTCTACTTTCCGGTCTAAAAATGAATAGCTACTGTTCACACTGTCTTCAAATCCTTTTCAGCGAATTTGATGGAAATAATTGTTGTTCACCTGTTCCAACACAAACAGCGGGCCTGACTCCCTTCTATTATGGATGCCTCCCTTTGCCATAGTCCATTCCAGGTTTGTCGGATAGCCCAGACACTTCCATTGACATGATCACTCTTAGGCTATGTTCACACCTTGCGTCGGGTCCCTGCGGGTTCTCCCGCAGCGGATTTGATAAATCTGCAGGGCAAAACAACTGCGGTTCTCCCTGCAGATTTATCGCGGTTTGTTCCGCGTTTTCCGCTGCAGGTTTCCGCCTATACTATTGATGCTGCATATGCAGCAATATGCAGCATCAATAGTAATGTTAAAAATAATAAAAATTGGTTATACTCACCCTCTGACGTCCCGATCCCTCGGCGCTGCACCCGGCGGTCCGGTTCCAGAGATGCTGTGCGAGAAGGACCCTTCGTGACGTCACGGTCATGTGACCGCGACGTCACCGCAGGTCCTGGGCGCACAGCAACTCTGACCGGACAGCCGCGTGCAGCGCCCAGGAGCTCCGGACATCAGAGGGTGAGTATAACCAGATTTTTTATTTTTTAACCCCAAATATGGTTCCCAGGGCCTGGAGGAGAGTCTCCTCTCCTCCACCCCGGGTACCACCCGCACATTATCCGCTTACTTCCCGCAAAGTGGGCACAGCCCCATGCGGGAAGTAAGCGGTTCAATGTATTCCTATGGGTGCAGAATCGCAGCGATTCTGCACAAAGAAGTGACATGCTGCGGGTTGTAAACCGCTGCGTTCCCGCGCGGTTTTTCCCGCAGCATGTGCACAGCGGTTTGCGGTTTCCATAGGGTTTACATGTTACTGTAAACGCTATGGAAACTGCTGCGGACCCGCAGCATCAAAATCGCGGCGGTTCCGCGGTAAAAACCGCTAAGTGTGAATATAGCCTAAGCCTATTATAGTAGGCATTAGCAGAGGCCAGGTGCCTGGGCATTAGGTAGAATTGTTTCAGTTTTTAGAAGTTTTTCAGGAGTTTGTGCCAGTTCACATGGTTCAGCTCCAGCCAGGTGTCTATCATCTTCCCAGCTTCTCCTGACTTCAATTTTACAAGAGATATTACCAAGCTGAGTCCTATTTCATAAGGTGTTGTTGTTAACACCAAACTCTCAGCAATATTCCAACTTCTTGTAACTGTTCACACCTGGCCTCTGCAATCAAGGAAGCACATCTCCATCTGGTGTATACTTCATTTAATTCCTGTGATTAATCATTGCCTTACTGGAAGATATAAAAATGTATTTAGATCTCTAATACAGTGCTGCTGTTAACCATTGCCTTGCTGGAAGATTCTAGAATGGATTCTTGTGATTAATTGTTTCACTGTTGGATGAAAACAGCTTTCTGTACTGCTACGGATCGCTGGCTCTGCTTCATCTGTGCTACCTGTTCTGCTCATTAGTCTGTTGTTCTACATATCCTGCTGTCCTGGTTCTTGCTGATCCACGTGTCATCTATCAAGACTCGCTCACTGCACTGATAGTTCCAGCTTGTGTTGCTCATCCTGACCTATGTCTGAGAGAGACCAGTTCATAAAAATAATATTCATGTACAGTGATAGAAACTACAACAGAATGTAATGGGCCACATTAAAAGTCAATAAGGTGCTTTTGGCACTGGTGGTATTCATTGTACGACAGATCCGGCACACTGTGGCTTCTGTTATATTGCTGGCTAATTCTGATGCTAGTCGTGTCCTCATTAGATAAAATAACCATTATTCTAGTTTTTTCACATTTACTCAAGTTCAAACCATTGCTCTATCAACTGTATCACTGTATCTTCACTCTTAAGGGCTTGTCTAAACTACTATCTGCAGATCAGTTGATCAACGTGGGTCTCCTCTATAAATCTTAACAATCCGCTGGAATAGCAAGAAGATCCACAGTCAGCCATACATTTCCCTCCCAACAGTGAAGAAAAATCTAGTATTACATTAATGAGTGACCATTTAATACACAAGTCCTAAGCCACCAAAAGAAATAGCCGCTCTTACTTAGTGACTCTCCATCTCTCAACATTGGACTCCCCCAAGGCATCCAAAATTTGTGTAAAATAGCTTTGGCTTGTAATTTAGTATTTGTCTAATTACTTGTTGTTAAGAACCTTTTTTTTTTAAATTTTCTAAATAATTATTACATTTTCTAACCTTGAAAAAAATCCTAAATGTGTAACCGAGAAATTTTTTAAAACTTTTTTTTAAACAATTTACCGTATTTCAAAATTGTTATTGCATTTAACGTTAGAGATTTTGTTAAGATGCTTCCCCTTAACAGCCGATCTTGCTCATTCTTATACATCCCCCCTTGGAAGTTGTCTCACTGAATCAAGACATTACTATGATCTTTAAATGACCCCGCTGCATTGAAATTAATGAATGTACACCAGGAGCCATCCAATATATTTTTAGACACAGACATAAGGTAAAATGCTAGATTGATTCATATTAAATGTTACCTTTGCAATCTCCAGATTAGGCACAAAGGATATGCAGATCATCTTGTGCACTGTATTGAATAATTTTTTCACCTAATTTTTAATTGCAAGCACCACTTTTTTTTATTTTTTTATTTTTTATTTTTTTACAATTTAATGTTCAAGTAATAATAGAGAATATATTTAGAAAATCCAAGTGCATATGAAGCAGGATAAATGTATGCATGCTATCCACATCAATGTAAATTTATTCATAATCAAGGGCGGAATATTTCATATGGTATTCATCAAAACAAATATCCATATATAGAATTCTAAGTTAAGTAAAAAGTCTGAACAAAATAGGTAAACTTGGGTTTCATTTGTTAAACTGATCAAGAAAGCCTAGTGATAAAAAAAATTGCTAGAAATAATCAAGAAAAATAAGAATACGCCATTAAAAATCAAGAACTTTTTGAAACAAAATGTATCACAGCCCCTTAAAGGGAACCTGTCACCTGAATTTGGCGGGACCGGTTTTGGGTCATATGGGTGGAGTTTTCGGGTGTTTGATTCACCCTTTCCTTACCCACTGGCTGCATGCTGGCCGCAATATTGGATTGAAGTTCCTTCTCTGTAGTACAATTGCCTTGCGCAGGCGTGTACTACGGAGGACAGAGAATGAACTTCAATCAAATATTTTGGCCAGCATGCAGCCAGCGGGTATGGAAAGGGTGAATCAAACACCCGAAATCTCCGCCCATATGACCCAAAACCAGTCCTGCCAAATTCAGGTGACAGATTCCCTTTAATGCTACTTGATGAGATGCTACAGGTGAGGAGAAACGGCTCTTGGACTTCTCCAACCTCTTTCTCCTCCTGCTGCCAGCCTCTTGCTTGTGAATGACAGGTCATTTTTTTCTATAACCTGCTGCTCCATCAAAGATCTTGCCCAGAGGTGGTCATTCCTGACCAGGAAGGTCCTGGTAATGGTGCAAGAACAAGACTATCAATCTGTGCATGTGATGCCCTGGGGATGACAGCACCTGAGTGAGATCTTGGAAACAGGAGACGGTCACAAACAAGAGTGACCTGTCAGTCAGTAACAGGAGACCGGTAGTGGGAGGAGAAACAGGCCAGAAAAGCTGGAGAACCATAAGTGCAGGCCAAGCGACTGTACTTGTGAGCTCATTTGCAGAAACATGCGCCAATAGATTCCTAGAAAATGGAGGCATGAAATTTTACTACAAAGGTATGGACATTCAACAATATTTCAGATGCTTTACATAGATGACGTTAGCTTTCTTTTACTCTAGTGGAGATGTAGAACTTGGCTGGGACAAGTCTTCCAGATCAGGAGCTATTCTTTCTCAATGTGTCATCACCCATTTTTCATGACTGTCTTGAGATATCCATGGATATCTTTGGATACCTTCTCTATGTTTCTCAAGCAAATAGTGGGCTGGGTAAAGAATTATTGTTACTGGAGCCCAGGAACGGACACAAGCAGAAGATGGCCTAGATGCAAGGACAATAAATGAGCCCTTTGTAGTCAAATAACTCATCATAATGCACAATGTCACCTGATTTGGAGGTAGATGTGGTCCCCTAATCCCTTGGGCCCCAGGTTGCCCCAATGGCAATACCCTTTCTGCAGCCGGTCATGACTACATTCAATCATTACATTCATTTGTGTTTCTTTTATTGGCAATACTTACACTTAGTTTTATGAAATATTTGGTTCCTGGCGTTAATCCGTGGATAGTATAATCTAGGAACAGCTCTGTACTGTCATATATAGTTGTCCAGGCACTTGTGTTACTCATGTTCTCAGAAATATGTAGCATATATCGCTCAAGTACTCCATTGACGATGTCTGGCTCATCCCATCTAAGAAATCATAAAGCGCATTGTTAGATGACCATTAGAAGAATATCACAAAAGTATCAAGTAATAGTCTACAGGGTTCTACAAATTCAACATTTGTGATTGTGTCCACCCTTACGTAGATCAAATTTGACGAAGGAATCTAATTTCTCACAATACAAACTCAATGCGCGATGTCCTTTTAGCAAAATTCTTGCCAGGTTTCGATGGACCTCACAACCAGGAGATGACCACATATAGACACTTTTAGCATAAACATCTCCCGTATTGCAAAATAATTTTTGGTTTCAAAGTCGGTCATTTCACGTTACATATTTCAGGATAGATTTAGCCAAGAGCAAAGAAAAGTTAGGACATGTCTGTACATTCAAATAAACTCTTGAAATTTCCATAGACCTGTTGCAATCATTTTTGGTCTTTATAGGGTGGTGGTGCCAACTGCAACAAATGGAAATCTACTTTATACATCATGCATTAACCATTCAGAAGATTCCTCAAATGATCCCTTTCGTTTCAGCAGACTTGTATAAATAAGCGATACAAGTAAATATAAGAAACTTCGTAATTTATCCTATCAGAGAAATACGCTTGTTTCTCCACTTATGAGCCAGCTCTTCCCCTTGCTCCTGCCTCCTGAATTCATCATTCACTCTGAACAATACCCCAAAATCTGTCTTAATGTAAGATGGATTCCTGATTAATTGAGGGATGAAATGAAAGTTGTTTATTAAAGTATCTGGAGAAGGGAAGGGGAAAAGTAGGAGGAACTGTAACATCTCTGCCGGATACTGATTTGGCCACACCCTTGTTGTGGGTTATGCTTATGAGCATCCATCCTATATTATTCCTGGGACTTGTGGCTCTATCCAGCCCAGAAGCTAGAGTGTTAATCTAGTTAATTTGGGTTTCTATCTGTTGTCAGCACTGGGTATCGGATATTCAGGGACATCCCAGTGAACCTAGTCGCTGCCGCTCTCATGCTGCTCCTGTTTCCTCGTACCCATGTGACTTTCTGCCCTAAGGCCCTGAACTGTTGGTCTCTCCTTGAACTAGTTTCTGAAACAATTTCACCAAACTCCATCCATCTCTAACTGACTAAACTAGGAAGTGTCCCAACTACACTTACCCTTGCCCTTCCCAACTTTGAAATCCCCTTATTTCCTTAACTGGTTCTATCCTAACTTTATCTAATTTACTAATCTACAGTGCCCCCACTGTGCTAAACCCTATACTACTTACCTTACCTACTTACTTACCTACACGCAACCTCCGATCCTCATAAGATCTCCTTCTCTACTCCCCTCTTATCTCCTCTGTTGTGAGTTCTGTGGCAGGGCTCCCTCCTGTGGTCACGAGTGGTACTTCGGCTGATTCTCTCTGTGAGCTTCTGTTGGTGGAGGGAAGTGGTACTGCGGCTTCTGAGTTTCCTCCCTCAGGTGATCTGGTGAGGTCGTTAGGTGCTTCTCTACTTAACTCCACCTAATGCTTTGATCCTGGCTTCCTGTCAATGTTCCAGTGTTGGACTTGCTTTTCCCTGGATCATTCCTGTGGCCTGCTGCTCTGCATAGCTAAGTTCTTCTTTGCTATTTGTTTGCTATTTTTTCTGTCCAGCTTGTCTAATTTTTTGCTGGAAGCTCTGGGACGCAAAGGGTGTACCTCCGTGCCGTTAGTTCGGTACGGAGGGTCTTTTTGCCCCCTTTGCGTGGTTTTCTTTAGGGTTTTGTGTAGACCGCAAAGTTACCTTTTCTATCCTCGATCTGTTAAGAAAGTCGGGCCTCACTTTGCTGAATCTATTTCATCTCTACGTTTGTCTTTTTCATCTTAACTCACAGTCATTATATGTGGGGGGCTGCCTTTTCCTTTGGGGTATTTCTCTGAGGCAAGGTAGGCTTATTTTCTATCTTCAGGCTAGTTAGTTTCTCAGGCTGTGCCGAGTTGCCTAGGCAGAGTTAGGCGCAATCTACGGCTGCCTCTAGTGTTGTTTGGAAAGCATTAGGGATTGCGGTCTGCAGAGTTCCCACGTCTCAGAGCTCGTTCTATGATTTTGGGTTATTGTCAGATCACTGTATGTGCTCTGACCGCTATGTCCATTGTAGTACTGAATTGCCTTTCATAACACTCCTCTTCCCACAATCATATACAAGATTTCTCTCGCGTATCACCTCTACTCTGGAACCCTCTACCACAACACATCAGACTCTCGCCTACCATCGAAACCTTCAAAAAGAACCTGAAGATCCACCTCTTCCAACAAGCCTATGACCTGCAGTAACCACCGATCGACCAAACCACTGCATGACCAGCTCTACCCTCACCTACTGTATTCTCACCCATCCCTTGTAGATTGTGAGCCTTCGCGGGCAGGGTCCTCTCTCCTCCTGTACCAGTTATGACTTGTATTGTTCAAGATTATTGTACTTGTTTTTATTATGTATACCCCTCCTCACATGTAAAGCGCCATGGAACAAATGGCGCCATAACAATAAATAATAATAATAATACCCGTTACTATTACTCTCACTAAATCCTATACATACAGTATACTCTAATTCCCTAGCTCTATCCCTAGTCCCATAAAGATGCAATAACTATACATTACCCACACACACATCATCATACAATAAAGCATCTTACACGTAAAATGTACCCGTTTTGCTAGGAAGGGTTGCAGGGCATGGCTTGACCCCAACACACCTTTACAGTGTCTGTGTGTGCAGTGTATGGGAGTCATCATTTTAGATTGCCCACTAGCTCTGAAACAACTGAAAAAATACAGATGAAGATTGCAGATGGGAAAGCTGTTGAAAGGTGCAGAAGACAATTCATATAATGGTCAGAAATAGTGGTATTTCTCAAGGACACACACAAGAGCTTATTTTCATGTCACCTAAAAATACAAAAATGCTTAACCTGAAGACTTGGTCAAAGCAAAAACTACATACTGGATAAAGATCCTTGTAGAATCCAAGACCCTGAGCACCGGTGGAGCAACATATTCGGGAGGCAACTGTGCAGTAATCAAGGTGACTCGGGAACTGTTCGTGCACCCGGCCGCTGTACATGCAGACAATAGAAACTGGTGTGCGGTGAAAGGTGCCAATCCTGGAAGACAAATAATATCAGAAGTCATAATAAGGAAAATAATTACAAAAGTTTCGAAATTATACGCCATCACGTCTTCACCTTTCAAAGTATTTTATCGCATGTGATCTAAGGCCTGTGGAATTATCGGAAGCTTTGCTACCCTCTTCACAATTGTTATCATCTCTGCCTAGAAGGTTGGTGTACAGTACTGCAGATAAGAGATGTTTGTATTAATGATGATTAGATGTCGAGATACTGCACTTGTTGTGTCAACGAAACAAAATATAAGAGATTAAATTTACCGTAATACAATTAAAGGCGACAGTTTGGTTTAAAAAACCCTGATAGATTAGAGAAATCTGAGTTATTAGAGGGGGTCCGCTACTCAGGGCTAGGTCTATGAGTAAAGGTGCTACATGCACTAGAAACGCGTTGGGTGGTTTTACACGATGTAAAAATACTCTTATAACTTTACCAATAAAGATGAAAATGTTATACTCTTGGAGCTGGACTCTTTCTCGAAATGTTCCAACTGTTTCTTTCTACTTTCCTCAGTTCAGGAGCCTCATCTTTTGGCCAGAGTGCAGAGTGGTAATAAGGAGTGTTTCTCGTTCTGAAGGACCTGTCATGTCCTCCACTACATGGACAATCTAATGATGGGAACGGGCACTGTGTAATACTTGTTCTGTAACCACTGGACAAAACAGGGAAATTAAAAATGTATTGTCGAGTTTTTCCTACAGAAGTAGGTGAAACCATTTTAAAGAAGGACCCCATCCTCTTAATATATTGCAATCGTCATATTTTATGGCATTGTGTAATTACAATTACTCATTTTGTGCATCTACCCAGTTAAAGAGGTGGTCCCCTACATTATACAATGCCCCATCTATTTCCATCTTTCAACTAAGTATTTTTGTAAATACCTTCTGTTGCCATATGTGCCTGTAAGTGGCGCTATCCCTGCTTGCTCAGTCTGTATCACGTGACCTTGCCTGCAGCCGCCACTAACATTCCCTGATGTCAAGCCAACTTCCGGACTTCCTTGATTTATCCAGTCGTGACCCAGTCGCACGCACCCACCCTGATTGACTAGGTTGTGAAGATTGTTTCACCGCCCATCTGTGACATGCGGTGAAACACCACCCACAGCCCAGTCAATCAGGGGTAATTTAAGTGACTGGGTCGAGCCTGGATGAATCCAGGAAATCCGGAAGTTGACGTGATGCCAGTGGCGGCTGCAGCCGAGGTCACGTGATACGGACTGAGCAAGCAGCGATAGCACCGCTCACAGGCAAATATGGCAACAGAAGGTATTTCCAAAAATACTTAGTTAAAAGGTGTAAATAGATGGAGGCATTATACAATGTAGTCGATCGCCTCTTTAATTCTTCTCTTTTCTCTGCTCTATGCAGAAACAAGAAGTCTTTTTTCACTGCATGAGTCATCCCCCTCTTCAACTTCTGACCCAGCAGCTCCGCCCCTCCCCCTGCCAAGGGCTTTTGCAGTGATGACTCACAGGTGAAAAATTGATCTCCTGTTTCTACATAGAGCTAAAGGTACTGTTACACTAAACGACTTACCAACGATCACGACCAGCGATACGACCTGGCAGTGATCGTTGGTAAGTCGTTGTGTGGTCGCTGGGGAGCTGTCACACAGACAGCTCTCTCCAGCAACCAACGATCAGGGGAAAGACTTCGGCATCATTGAAACCGTCTTCAACGATGCCGAAGTCCCCGGGTAACCAGGGTAAATATCGGGTTACTAAGCGCAGGGCCGCACTTAGTAACCCGATATTTACCCTGGTTACCATTGTAAAAGTTAAAAAAAAAAACACTACATACTCACATTCCGATGTCTGTCACGTCCCCCGGCGTCAGCTTCCCGCACTGACTGTGTCAGCGCCGGCCGGCCGTAAAGCAGAGCACAGCGGTGACGTCACCGCTGTGCTCTGCTTTACGGCCGGCACTGACAGTCAGTGCGGGAAGCTGACGTCGGGGGACGTGACAGACATCGGAATGTGAGTATGTAGTGTTTTTTTTTTTTACTTTTACAATGGTAACCAGGGTAAATATCGGGTTACTAAGTGCGGCCCTGCGCTTAGTAACCCGATGTTTACTCTGGTTACCAGTGAACACATCGCTGGATCGGCATCACACACGCCGATTCAGCGATGACAGCGGGTGATCAGCGACCAAAAAAAGGTCCTGATCATTCCCAGCGACCAACGATCTCACAGCATGGGCCTGATCGTTGGTCGCTGTCACGCATAACGATTTCGTTAACGATATCGTTGCTATGTCACAAAAAGCAACGATATCATTAACGAAATCGTTATGTGTGACGGTACCTTTAGAAGGATTCAGGTAGTCCGTTTTTATTCATAGACCTAATGGAAAAAAGAAGAATTATCTGGGTAGAAAGGCAGAATGAGCAATTGTAATGCACAGTGCTGTATAATATGATGACTGCACCATATTAAGAGTATAAAAAGTGCATTTTTAATAACTCTTTATAAGTCTAGAGAGTATTTTGCATGATCCTAAAGGCTCCCATACACATTAGGGTAAAGTTGGCCGGGCCTGCCAATATCAGAGAGTTCAGCTGACAGTCTAATGTCAGCTTTCCCCTGATAAATGATGTTGGGGCAGAGAAGAATCCGGCACGTTGAATCTCCAACAGTCAATCCTTATCCTTGAGATAAGCAGATGCCAAGGAAATCTGGCAATGGCATCCTCCTGGAGAAAACAGGAGTGCGTGGCTGGAGATTTGGAAAAGATAGCTGTCGGATGGTGCACGCTCCCCGACTTCATCGGTGCACTGCACTTGCATGGGGAGGCATTAGTGATGTTGCTCTGTCTTCTCTGCGTTTCTGCTGCAAAGTGGGATTGGCATCATTAATGCCTCCTTGGGCATGTAGCGTTTACTGATGAAACTGGGGAGCGTTCATCCGGATTCATTGTGCATGAAGGTAGAACATGTAACAAGAGCTTGACACTCAGTGGTGATGACGCCTATGTGATGGATGTCAATTATATCCTCCTGGACGTGACTACAAGATTCGTGGCAGGACTTGTCTGGAGGAATCAATGGCCCCTTCGGGGGATAATCGTGGTCACTGGTTTGCACACTGCAAGCCAGATTTATGACATGATTTTAAAAATATTGAAATAAAAGTTTATGACACATAAAAGACCCACTGATAATCCAGTAATTGGCTTATATAAAGTTATGATGGCTGTTTAGGAAGGGTTCGGGAGCTGACCCGTTCCCTTTAAGTGGGCCTGAGCTGTAATACCAGACACTGCCTATAGATAAGAGTGGCACGGTTTTTACGGAAAGAGCAGATGATCATGTTCTAGTTTGTACAACTTTGTATTTCATCACTGGGCTTGTTCACAAATTCATAGTATTTGTTCTGATCTAAACCAAGACCCAATAATTGAGGCTTCATGGAGTTAAGTTTTCCCTTTACTGGTAGGAATAAACAGGAAAACATTAGTTTTGTAGATGGAGACGCTCGGCTGGAAAAGTCCAATTATTTACCTCCAGCAAGGGATTACGTGCATGCTATATGCTGAGCGTGTGGCGATAATGAACAATCATTATTTTATTAAAACAATGGCGGGGACAGAGGCAGATTACAGGCACATTACTGACGAAATCCGCACTTTACTATTTAACACCCAAGTAACAAACATAAGCGCTAACCTTGAAAAGTTTCCACTAATGCTAATGGAAGGGAAATGAATCCCCAAATGTCCAAAAACTGTCATTAAGCGTGAACTATAAAAAGTAACGAAGGTGATTGCACCAGAGCAGGAGATACCGGATCCCCATCACTAATGGCCGATCTTACAGTGCCCATAGGGGTCACCCAGTCACCAAATCCTCACCATTATGGTGGGTCACTTGCGACTTGCTCGTATCATCTAGCAGATTGACCTGTGTGCCCCTACTTACCGATACTATAGTCATGGCGGTCTAGTCATGGATCACAAATAAGATCCTGATGAAGAGACCTAGAGGGCATCACAGATAATAAAGGGCTCTGGTTTAGGAGATCTTACACCAATAATCAACGGGGACCTTCTGGAATACGTAGTATCCATGTACTGAGCACACTTACTATAATTTCTTGTATACATGTTATGCATGTTGTGAGCATGCTCACTGTACCTTCTGGAACACATGGTATCCATGTCGTGAGCACGCTCACTGTACCTTCTGGAACACATGGTATCCATGTCGTGAGCACACTCAATGTACCTTCTGGAACACATGGTATCCATGTCGTGAGCACGCTCACTGTACCTTCTGGAACACATGGTATCCATGTCGTGAGCACGCTCACTGTACCTTCTGGAACACATGGTATCCATGTCGTGAGCATGCTCACTGTACCTTCTGGAACACATGGTATCCATGTCGTGAGCACGCTCACTGTACCTTCTGGAACACATGGTATCCATGTCGTGAGCACGCTCACTGTACCTTCTGGAACACATGGTATCCATGTCGTGAGCACGCTCACTGTACCTTCTGGAACACATGGTATCCATGTCGTGAGCATGCTCACTGTACCTTCTGGAACACATGGTATCCATGTCGTGAGCATGCTCACTGTACCTTCTGGAACACATGGTATCCATGTCATGAGCACACTCAATGTACCTTCTGAAACACATGGTATCCATGTCGTGAGCACACTCACTGTACCTTCTGGAACCCATGGTATCCATGTCGTGAGCACACTCACTGTACCTTCTGGAACACATGGTATCCATGTCGTGAGCATGCTCACTGTACCTTCTGGAACACATGGTATCCATGTCGTGAGCATGCTCACTGTACCTTCTGGAACACATGGTATCCATGTCGTGAGCACACTCACTGTACCTTCTGGAACACATGGTATCCATGTCGTGAGCATGCTCACTGTACCTTCTGGAACACATGGTATCCATGTCGTGAGCATGCTCACTGTACCTTCTGGAACACATGGTATCCATGTCGTGAGCATGCTCACTGTACCTTCTGGAACACATGGTATCCATGTCGTGAGCACGCTCACTGTACCTTCTGGAACACATGGTATCCATGTCGTGAGCACGCTCACTGTACCTTCTGGAACACATGGTATCCATGTCGTGAGCACGCTCACTGTACTTTCTGGAACACATGGTATCCATGTCGTGAGTATGCTCACTGCAGACGCCATCACCAGTGTGAGCAATGATAAAACTTCATACATGGGGAAGCGTGCAGAATCTTCTACTTTATACCCATGATAGAGATTGGGGGCACTTTGGCAGATATTATTAAGGGGACACTGGAGATAATAATAATAATAATATAATAATAATAATATTTTTTATTTATATAGCGCCAACATAATCCGCAGCACTTTACATTATAGATGGGACTTATACAGACAATAAACATTATAGCATGACAATAATCACAGATCAAAACACATGCCAAGAGGAATGAGGGCCCTGCTCGCAAGCTTACAAACTATGAGGAAAAGGGGAGACACGAGAGGTGGATGGTCACAATTGCTTTCGTTGTTCGGACCAGCCATAGAGTAAGGCTCAGGTGTTCATGTAAAGCTGCATGAACCAGTTAACTGCCTAAGTATGTAACAGCACAGACACAGAGGGCTAATAACTGCATAAAGTGTATGAGAACATGATGCGAGGAACCTGGCTGTGGTTTATGTTTTTTGAATGGGCCACCCAGGGATAGTTAGGTTAATGCGTTGAGACGGTAGGCCAATCTGAACAAATGAGTTTTTAGGGCACGCTTAAAACTGTGGCGATTGGGGATTAATCGTATTAACCTAGGTAGTGCATCCAAAGAATCGGCGCAGCACGTGTAAAGTCTTGGAGACGGGAGTGGGAGGTTCTGATTAATGAGGATGCTAACCTGAGGTCATTAGCGGAGCGGAGGGCACGGGTAGGGTGGTAGACTGAGACCAGAGAGGATATGTAGGGTGGTGCTGAGCCATGGAGTGCTTTGTGGATGAGGGTAGTAGTTTTGTACTGGATTCTGGAGTGGATGGGTAGCCAGTGTATTGACTGGCACAAGGTAGAGGCATCGGTGTAACGGTTGGTGAGGAATATGATCCTGGCAGCAGCATTCAGGACAGATTGGAGCGGGGAGAGTTTGGTAAGAGGGAGGCCGATTAGTAGAGAGTTACAATAGTCCAAACGAGAATGAATAAATTAAACAGTAAGAGTTTTTGCAGAGTCGAAAAGTAAGAAAAGGTCGAATTCTCGAAATGTTATTGAGATGCAGATAACAAGAGCGAGCCAGTGATCGGATGTGGGGGGTGAATGAAAGCTCGGAATCAAGTATGATCCCAAGGCAGCGGGCATGTTGCTTGGGAGTAATGGTGGAACCGCACACGGAGATGGCAATGTCAGATATTGTGAGGGCACTGCAGCTTTTACCACTATGGGGACAAACTGACAGAATTTTAGGAGGAGCATTTTAGTTTTCATTATCACTGGGATCTGTAGCTATCAGTTATGGGACAGTGTGGTAGATACTACTATGGGGAAACAGTAACTGGTTTCTAGCAAGCACCACCATTGTTACTGCTGGAGAGAAAAGTAGCTTTCTATTATTTGAGCCACTATAGCTGTCATTTAGAGGTGGCTGTGGCTATGTTTTAAGGGGCAATGCCTTTGTAATTTATAGGACTTTGGCTTTTATTTATGGGGCACCATTGCTGAGATTTTGGGAGCTGTGGCATTGTGCTGGAGGGCACAACTACAATAATTTAAGGGGCTCTGTGGCTTTTTGTCATGTGGCACATTTGAAGTCCTTTTTGGGGGCTTTGGGGGCTGATCAGAGTCTGATCAGAATAATCTGACCTTTTTTCTTGGATGGAGAGAAAACAATCATGTGACCATAATGGTTATTGGGAAATTGTTGCTATTATTTAGAGGGCACCATAGCTGTCACTAAGAGATCTGACTCTGGCTGTCTGTTATGGCGCTCCATTGTTATCATTTCAAGGTCTCTGACTTTGTTTTGCGGGCACTGTCATTTATGGATCTCTCCAGATTGTGTTACGGTCACTGTTGCTGATATTTAGGGATCTCAGTAGTTTCTTGCTATGGGGTACTGTTTGTGATCTCTATGATCTTCTGTTATGGGGTACTGTTGCTGTTATTTAGGGATCTCTATGATCTTCTGCTTTGGGTACAGTTGCTGTTATTTAGGGATCTCTATGATCTTCTGTTATGGGGTACTGTTGTTATTTAGGGATCTCTGTAGCTTCTTGCTATGGGGTACTGTTGCTGTTATTTAGGGATCTCTATGACCTTCTATTATGGGGTACTGTTGTTATTTAGGGATCTCTGTAGCTTCTTGCTATGGGGTACTGTTGCTGTTATTTAGGGATCTCTATGATCTTCTGTTATGGGGTACTGTTGTTGTTATTTAGGGATCTCGGTAGCTTCTTGCTATGGGGTACTCTTTCTGTTATTTAGGGATCTCTAGGATCTTCTGTTATGGGGTACTGTTGTTGTTATTTAGGGATCTCGGTAGCTTCTTGCTATGGGGTACTCTTTCTGTTATTTAGGGATCTCTAGGATCTTCTGTTATGGGGTACTGTTGTTGTTATTTAGGGAACTCGGTAGCTTCTTGCTATGTGGTACTGTTGCTGTTATTTAGGGATCTCTATGATCTTCTGTTATGGGGTACTGTTATTGTTATTTAGAGATCTCTGTAGCTTCTTGCTATGGGGTACTGTTGCTGTTATTTAGGGATCTCTAGGATCTTCTGTTATGTGGTACTGTTGCTGTTATTTAGGGATCTCTATGATCTTCTGTTATGGGGTACTGTTGTTGTTATTTAGGGATCTCGGTAGCTTCTTGCTATGGGGTACTCTTTCTGTTATTTAGGGATCTCTAGGATCTTCTGTTATGGGGTACTGTTGCTGTTATTTAGGGATCTCTATGACCTTCTATTATGGGGTACTGTTGTTATTTAGGGATCTCTGTAGCTTCTTGCTATGGGGTACTGTTGCTGTTATTTAGGGATCTCTATGACCTTCTATTATGGGGTACTGTTGTTATTTAGGGATCTCTGTAGCTTCTTGCTATGGGGTACTGTTGCTGTTATTTAGGGATCTCTATGATCTTCTGTTATGGGGTACTGTTATTGTTATTTAGAGATCTCTGTAGCTTCTTGCTATGGGGTACTGTTGCTGTTATTTAGGGATCTCTAGGATCTTCTGTTATGTGGTACTGCTGCTGTTATTTAGGGATCTCTATGATCTTCTGTTATGGGGTACTGTTGCTGTTATTTAGGGATCTCTATGATCTTCTGTTATGGGGTACTGTTGTTGTTATTTAGGGATCTCGGTAGCTTCTTGCTATGGGGTACTCTTTCTGTTATTTAGGGATATCTATGATCTTCTGTTATGGGGTACTGTTGTTGTTATTTAGGGATATCTGTAGCTTTTTGCTATGGGGTACTGCTGCTGTTATTTAGGGATCTCTGTAGCCTTTTGCTATGGGGCACTGTTGTTGTTATTTAGGGATCTCGGTAGCTTCTTGCTATGGGGTACTCTTGCTGTTATTTAGGGATCTCTAGGATCTTCTGTTATGGGGTACTGCTGCTGTTATTTAGGGATCTCTGTAGCCTCTTGCTATGTGTGCACTATAGCTGTCTCTTGAGAAGAAATTCATGTCAGTCACTGACAAAGACACTGTGGCAAACACCATTATGAGGGGTGAAGACACAAAAGAGAATAGTAAAACCAAAAACACTCAGTTTGAAAAAATGTTGCAGTAATCCGCAAGTGCTAGTAAAAGATGTAAAAAACAGGGTATTTGGTTGATACGTTTTTTGCAAAAAATGTATACTAAGCTGCTCTACCAATCTTCACGGTATACCCTTATCAGAGCAGTCCTAACTAATGTATGCAATCCCTATCTGATGTATTTAAAAACCTGATCATCTGTATATAACCTGTGTGAACAGGGTTCAGAGAGGAAAAAATCCATGTGTGCATACAGGGTAGAACAGCTTTTGTGCAGATAGCCCAAGAGGAGTGGTGGAACTCCCCAGTCTTGTAGACACAAGAGAACAATTATGGAAACAGGAACACATGGGCTACTTGCACAGTGAACAAGTCTGTATGATCATGTTCACACACCACCAAGAAACCTGAAGACACAAAAGAGAATAGTAAAACCAAAAACACTCAGTTTGAAAAAATGTTGCAGTAATCCGCAAGTGCTAGTAAAAGATGTAAAAAACAGGGTATTTGGTTGATACGTTTTTTGCAAAAAATGTATACTAAGCTGCTCTACCAATCTTCACGGTATACCCTTATCAGAGCAGTCCTAACTAATGTATGCAATCCCTATCTGATGTTCCTGTTACCATTATGAGGGGCTGTGACTGTCAACAGATGGAGGAAGTAGAAGACTATACGGAGATTATTTTTATGGGTCACTCTGGCTGTGATCATTAAGGGTTCACTGACACGGTCAATATGAAACGTAGAAGTAGCGCTAACACCTGAATCCTGGTTCCCGAGTGGCCCAAGTTCTGCAATGTGCCTGTCACATTTATGGAAAAACTGAGCGTCATTAGTATGGGTTTATTGAAGCGGTCACTATTATGGGACAAATGGGACTGTAACCGTTATAGATGCAATGAAAGCGCTGCTGTTATGGGTTCACTGTGGTCATCACTATTATGGGGGTTCTGAGTTAATGTGGCCCTATTTATCCCCCTGACCCAATCCCATCCCCCATGTGTGTTTGTGCATTGAAGATCCATTCCTTCTATATAACTGATTTTGTTTTCCTTTTGGAAGATAAAACTATTGTGATAGAAGGAGATTAACAAATCTTCCGACAGGCTGATATAGCTTATCAGATGAGCACAGATGTAGGGGTCATGTCTGACATCACATGCCACTCTATCTATTACTTATCTAGCGATGTTAAATCCTTGTTAAACTCATCAGCCGTAATCACATTTCAGGATTTTTCTGCCAAGCAATTATTAGACAGTAACAAAGTTTAATTTGTGTGAACAGTATAGGAATGTATATATATATATATATATATATATATATATATATATATATATATATATATATCTATTTAGACACCTCTGGAGTAAATGTAATATTCCCTGATGTGTATGGATATGTTATGTAATGTTATTGTCATGATCCAGTTCTGAGTTTGTGTTCAGCAGTCTTATCTCTGGACTGGTCATGTGGGAGTTAATCCCCTCTGCCTCACTTTGAAGCTGGCTGAGCTATTTATGTCCGCTGCAGCCTGTGGGCCAGTGTCAGCTATAGTTCATGCTGCACGGTTTGAGCACCTGACCTGGATACATGTACTAGTGTTCCTTTTGCCACTGTCTGCCTGCACCCGTTTCTGACTTGTTCTGACCTCTGGCTTGTACCCCGACTCCGTCTTACGTCTCACGTTTTGGTTACCAGGTTCCCTGTAGGCTCTGACTTCTTGCTTGTCCCCGACTATTCTCTGCTCGCCCCTTCTGTACCGCGCTGCTATCTCCGTGCATGACCTTGGCTTGTCTGACATCCCTTTCATTACCTGTGACACCTGTGTTGTTGTTCAGTGTTGCTGCGCTGTGTGTACAACCTCTTTTCCTTAACCAGCACCCCCTGGTGGAGGTTGCTCCATACTGCACTGCAGCAGCACATTACAGTTATATGGTCATTATTCTGAAATAGGAAAATTTGGGTCCACTTCCTCATGTTCAACTCGGTGCCACTCTACCAGAAAAGCAGGATAATATGGCTGCAAGAACTAAGTAGGTCAATCTGCTGCACAGTCGGAGTCGAATTTCCTGAAATTGAAAGGTCCCTGTGAATTCGAACAATTTGCCCTTCGACTTGCAAGGATCACTTAGGAAAAAAAATGTTTTCCACTATTGCACACAGTACTGAAGATTACATCAGTCATCACTTGGTCTAGTTCAGCCATTCAAGGGGGACTGTCACAGCTGCTGTAACAGATGAGGGCCATCCTAGAATCATCCATTTTAGGATTTTACAGATTAGGGATAGGCGGACAGAGCGCACAGAATATTCCAGCTAGTGATAGAAAAATGACTAATGCGATTGTGGTGTACTACTGCAGTGCAGAGAAATATTTAAATTGAGAGTGGTAGTCTCAGTTTATGAAAAATAGGGAGGTGCTGGAGCTGCAGAGTCACTGTGACTGTGATTGATTGATCTGTGATGTACCTCAGTAACATCAGTTTTATAACAGCGTTTTTTTTATTATTGTTCACATGCTGCAAATAAGGAGGGCAGTTTAATAACTCTCTGTCATAATTTTGCTTCTAAAGAAAAAATCCTGAAACCAAGGCTTGCATGTCCCAGAATGTGTGCTTCCTAGCTTGTTAGAGAAACAAGCCATAAGTTTGGGTTTTGTCTTAAAGATAAAAGAAAAATGTATCCCATTTTAGAAATGTAAACTAAACTGTCTAGTGCACAAACTGTGACTGTTATAATAGTCTAAATATTGCACTAATAGACGCAAATAGCAGTCCCCAAACAGTTATACATTTTGGACCATTTTTTACAATTTAAGTAGCCTACAAAGTTTGACACAGCAATGTGTTTTCCCTTAGCCAGATAAGTTAAGGTCTCTTGGACATTACCAAGGCTATGCTTGCATTAAACACCTCAAAAGGGGTTCAATACAGACATTCCAGTATTATACACCCAATTTTGAGGCAGTTAAAGACTTTGCAGGATTGAGGTTTATAGCTTATCAAAGTTTTAGAGAAAACGTGTCAACACTCATTTCTAATGGATGCCATACCATTTTCCACGAGAAATGTCACCTAGCAATGCAGCTATATAAGAATGGAGGATTGTCATGCCTCAGGATTCGATACGGCAGGTTGTCTGCCGGTGTCTCTATCTGCTGATCCATTGGAGATCCCAGTCGCTGTCCAGGTGCTGATTACCCTTCGTCTGTCGTCCACTCCCTTCTTACAGCAGGTGTTTTCTATTTGCTATTTGGCTTATCCTATCACTCAGCAGATATGTCTTTCTAAACCTCACTGCTTCCTTTGTTCCCTGCTGGTGATAGCTTGGTGTTAACTCTAGGAGTTATTTGTGTGGCTTTGGTTGTGTGTATTTCCTTATCCCTTCCCATTAGGTGGATCACTCTTATTGTTCCGTTGTTCTCCACTTTTCTGTTTCATGAGTGTTTTTAGTGTGATTGTAGTTTCCTTTCGTTCACCGGTCTGTCTGGCTTGTGCTACCCATTTTACATCTGTCCCATACCTCCCTGGATGGGGAAGGGAATAGTTCAGTGTGCATTCAGGAGCATAGTAATGTCAGAGACCCAGGCCTCTCTACCTTCAAGAGTACCCCCAGGACATGGATAGGTAGAGTCCCAGCTCTGTTTGAGCCCCCTCTCCTTTACTTCAGACCGGCATATCATGACAGGGATGTGATGAAATAATAATGCCATTTATAATAAACAGGCAATCCCTGCAGGTGTTGCCCCGAGACATGTGGCAGCAGTGAGTCAAATATATTATTCGACCACGCCCAAGATTCTCAGATAGCACCCGAGCATGCTCAGATATCACCTTATCGAAGCACATTCGCTCATCACTAGCAGAGATATTAGACACATTACAATAAGCTATATTAACAATAAGATATAAAGATATTAATAACGCTATTCAGTGTTTGCATATCATTTAGCACATACAGCGTGCAGCTCCACTCCTTAGTATGCACATTATGCATCCATCTGTCTATCTAGATAACTGTAGAGAAAAATGTAAAGAATAACCTGACCAGCATCTGCTAAGTGTGAACAGGCGCAAACTGTGATGACTGCATTATATAGAAAAAGAAAACACAGCAGCACTCTGTTAAATGGACAAACATGTAGGCTCATAGCCCAGGAAAGACATGTTTGTCCATTTAGCTGTAGGCTAATAGCTCAAGAGAGGTATATACTGTAGAATAGGACCCTTCAGAGGGAGGTCACCTTGCCGTGGTTCATGGGCACACATGAATTTGTCAATTTATGTACAGTAGGATAGGACCCATCAGAGGTAGGTCACCTTGTCGTGGTTCATGGGCACACATGAATTTGTCAATTTATGTACAGTAGGATAAGACCCATCAGAGGTAGGTCACCTTGCCATGTTTGATGGGCACACATGAATTTGCCAATTTATGCTCTAAGAACCTCCATTTTTGTAAGTACATCTTTCTGAGTAGTAAAGTTTAGATTTCATGTATTCAGTGTTTGCATATATCTTGGTTTCTACAGAGTGTTGCTGTGTTTTCTTTTTCTATCTAGATAACTAGCCATCTCACATCTGCTAGAGATGATCAAAACTTTTGAAATTGGAATCCACCAGGTTTGATGAATTGTTCCCCAAAATTTGATTGGTGTTAAATCAATTTGCCACAAATCTCCAGCATTGCTCAGCTTTAAATTATTTTGTTGTTGTGGTTTTAGAAAAAAATATGTAACACTCTAAGGTTTCATAGCACTGTATGGCCTATTTTTGTTATTTCTATTGAATTGTATTGTATAAGGTGATGTACTGCAGTATGAATTAATTCAGTCACACTTTCAGTCAGACTTTGAAGCTCCTGCACCTCCCTAGCTGTAAGGATTCTGGACTTTCCTGGTGCCTGGTCGCCCTGATTCAAGATTGAGTCTTGGATCTCGCCCTGTCATGGAACTTCCTGTCTGTCCTGATTATTTTTAAGTCCGGGTCATGTGTTCTAAGGTGCTTGAGTTTCCTGTAATAATTATATGGGTACTACGGAATCTAATAGCAAGGGATAAAGCCAGTCCGAGAACAAAGTTGCAGCAAAGAATGTTTTTACTTGAAACAGAAATGTAAACAGAATTGACACAGATATTTCTGCAATTGCAACGAAGTCTTCAGCTCTATGTAGTAAATAGCAAACAGAGCATAATACAGATATTCCTGCAGTAGTAACAAGGTCCTCAGCACAATAAAGTAAATCACAGCAGACAGAGGCGAACAGATATTTAAACAAGGAAGTCCAATAAGGTTATCGTGCGAATGCACACAGTACTTTAAATGAGGAAGTCCAGCAAAACTTGATCACACGTGTGCCAGTACTTGTTAGTAGGAGTCCAATAATTCACAGATGATGTGTTGTGTGAATGGAGTCCTGGGAAAGAGAGGACGAGGGGAAAAGAGGGAGAGCGCTATCTAAGCGTAGCAGATGAGTAAATCTTTCTTGATGAGACAAGCACAACTTGAATCTTGCTCACCTGGTGTGGTTGTGCAAAGAGGCACAACACTGGGAAAAGTTTTGCAAACAAAGAAGACACTTCCACAGGTGCGCAGCTCGTCGCAGAAGTTCCAGAGGTGAGAGGTAGCTGAATGGAGAAAGGCAGACCACCGAGTAGTGAGCAGAAGAAGCCGGGAGCTCACCAGCAAACTGGCAGAAGCTCAGGAGCCAGCAGCACAAAATACTCAGGCACAGGAGAACACATGACCCGGACTTAAATAATCAGGACAGACAGGAAGTTCCATGACAGGGCGAGATCCAAGACTCAATCTTGGATCAGGGCGAACAGACACCAGGAAAGTCCGGAATCCTTACACTATCACTTGAATCTATTCTTATTATCATCATCATCACAGACTGAGAATATCCCACCCATTTTCTATGTTTTTGAGCAGTTATCCATTCAATCTCCATGTGTAATGATGAGCTGTAAACTCTGACCTCCTGTCCATAGCATATGAAACCCTAAAATTGCCGCTGCTTTCCCTGCCCTCATCTTTTATAGTGGCTGTGCTAGCCCTACATGATTGACTGTGTTAGACCATGTGATATGATAGCTGCAAGAAACTGTGAGGAAGCCCGTACAAGCGAACCAGATGTCTTTAACCCACTCACTGGCTGATGAAATGGCGCCGATCTGGGTGTATCAAACTGCAAATTGTTTGAAATCGCCAGGACCTGCGAATTTTATGAAATTTGACTGAAAATCGATTTTGTCATGTCTAATATCTACTTACTTATCAATCTAAATACAATAAAAAGGGCAACACTTCAATTAGATCAAAACAAATGAAAACGAGTCAGTTTTATTATTATAAAGTTATATTTTTAAATAGACTTTAATAATTGTGACTTTTCTGAAATAACATAAAGTAGCAATCACCAATGGTAAATTAAAGCCCTTTGCAAGGAAAAAAAAAACCTCTTCAATGTCCTCCCTCATTTAGTGTCTGGCATTATGAAGATATTACACACAGTGTGTTGTCTTCATGGTCGCTGCCTGGGTTATTACGAGTGACACCACCCCTTCGCCATTTGCTTGATTACCTAATTTGCATAAAATCAAGCACAATCTTATATAGATGTTAGAAAAAAGTAGATGAGCACTGGCGATTTTAGAAATGGATCCACGGGCGCTTCACTGGGGAGGGAAGGAGGGGTATGAGATATTGTATAGCAGATTATGGACACTCAGATTACTGTATGATGGGCTCTCCTATTGATTTCAGGCTATTGTTGGGAGAACGTTATTGATCTCAATTTCCAAAAAAAATGATTGGTTGAAGACGAAAATGATTTTTGACTTTTTTCATGGCTTTTACCTGGGGAATATTTACCCAATAATACATTTGAAAATTAAAAAAATAAAAAAAATATTTGTGCTGATCTACTTGTTTTCCATAATTACTATATGGTGTATTATCTGCTTTTCTAGTGTCTATCGTTCATATCTATCCATCTACCTCTTATTTAAAAAAATATGATTTTGTGATACTTTGTCGGGAGTTGTTTCTGCTATATATACAGTACAGACCAAAAGTTTGGACACACCTTCTCATTTAAAGATTTTTCTGTAGTTTCATGACTATGAAAATTGTACATTCACACTGAAGGCATCAAAACTATGAATTAACACATGTGGAATTATATACTTAACAAAAAAGTGTGAAACAACTGAAATTCTGTCTTATATTCTAGGTTCTTCAAAGTAGCCACCTTTTGCTTTGATGACTGCTTTGCACACTCTTGGCATTCTCTTGATGATCTTCAAGAGGTAGTCACCGGGAATGGTCTTCCAACAATCTTGAAGGAGTTCCCAGAGATGCTTAGCACTTGTTGGCCCTTTTGCCTTCACTCTGCGGTCCAGCTCACCCCAAACCATCTCGATTGGGTTCAGGTCTGGTGACTGTGGAGGCCAGGTCATCTGGTATAGCAACCCCATCACTCTCCTTCTTGGTCAAATAGCCCTTACACAGCCTGGAGGTGTGTTTGGGGTCATTGTCCTGTTGAAAAATAAATGATGGTCCAACTAAACACAAACCGGATGGAATAGCATGCCGCTGCAAGATGCTGTGGTAGCCATGCTGGTTCATTATGCCTTCAATTTTGAATAAATCCTCAACAGTGTCACCAGCAAAGCACCCCCACATCATCACACCTCCTCCTCCATGCTTCACGGTGGGAACCAGGCATGTAAAGTCCATCCGTTCACCTTTTCTGACATGGTGGTTGGAACCAAAGATCTCAAATTTGGACTCATCAGACCAAAGCACAGATTTCCACTGGTCTAATGTCCATTCCTTGTGTTCTTTAGCCCTAACAAGTCTCTTCTGCTTGTTGCCTGTCCTTAGCAGTGGTTTCGTAGCAGCTATTTTACTATGAAGGCCTGCTGCACAAAGTCTCCTCTTAACAGTTGTTGTAGAGATGTGTCTGCTGCTAGAACTCTGTGTGGCATTGACCTGGTCTCTAATCTGTGCTGCTGTTAACCTGCGATTTCTGAGGCTGGTGACTCGGATAAACTTATCCTCAGAAGCAGAGGTGACTCTTGGTCTTCCTTTCCTGGGGCGGTCCTCATGTGAGCCAGATTCTTTGTAGGGCTTGATGGTTTTTGCAACTGCACTTGGGGACACTTTCAAAGTTTTCCCAATTTTTTGGACTGACTGACCTTCGTTTCTTAAAGTAATGATGGCCACTCGTTTTTCTTTACTTAGCTGCTTTTTTCTTGCCATAATACAAATTCTAACAGTCTATTCAGTAGGACTATCAGCTGTGTATCCACCAGACTTCTGCACAACACAACTGATGGTCCCAACGTCATTTATAAGGCAAGAAATCCCACTTATTAAACCTGACAGGGCACACCTGTGAAGTGAAAACCATTCCCGGTGACTACCTCTTGAAGCTCATCAAGAGAATGCCAAGAGTGTGCAAAGCAGTCATCAAAGCAAAATGTGGCTACTTTGAAGAACCTAGAATATAAGACATAATTTCACACTTTTTTGTTAAGTATATAATTCCACATGTGTTAATTCATAGTTTTGATGCCTACAATGTGAATGTACAATTTTCATAGTAATGAAAATACAGAAAAATCGTTAAATGAGAAGGTGTGTCCAAACTTTTGGTCTGTACTGTACCTGCGTGTGGCCACCTAGTGGTTGTGATATGAATTACAGGCTTTTAAATTAATGCTCCGAGACAGATATATACCTCATGGAGGGGCACAGTGTGTGGAGCAGGCTCAGGAGCTGGGACAGGTTCACACAGGGCAGGTGCTGGCTGTGTTACAGCACTGATTGAAATTAGCTCCAACCTCTGCTGTTAACCCCTTAATGCCTCTCTAAATCTCTGACAGCGGAATTTAGAGTATACGATCCAGGATGGTGCCTTTGGAATAACCCCCATAGCTGCCTTGTAGTATTTCTGTGAAGCCTAAACATTAACCCCTTCAAGACCCAGCCTATTTTGACCTTAAAGACCTTGCCGTTTTTTGCAATTCTGACCAGTGTCCCTTTATGAGGTAATAACTCAGGAACGCTTCAACGGATCCTAGCGGTTCTGAGATTGTTTTTTCGTGACATATTGGGCTTCATGTTAGTGGTAAATTTAGGTCAATAAATTCTGCATTTATTTGTGATAAACACGGAAATTTGGCGAAAATTTTGAAAATTTCGCAATTTTCACATTTTGAATTTTTATTCTGTTAAACCAGAGAGATATGTGACACAAAATAGTTAATAAATAACATTTCCCACATGTATACTTTACATCAGCACAATTTTGGAAACAAAATTTTTTTTTGTTAGGAAGTTATAAGGGTTAAAATTCGACCAGCGATTTGTCATTTTTACAACGAAATTTACAAAACCATTTTTTTTAGGGACCACCTCACATTTGAAGTCAGTTTGAGGGGTCTATATGGCTGAAAATACCCAAAAGTGACACCATTCTAAAAACTGCACCCCTCAAGGTACTCAAAACCACATTCAAGAAGTTTATTAACCCTTCAGGTGCTTCACAGCAGCAGAAGCAACATGGAAGGAAAAAATGAACATTTAACTTTTTAGTCACAAAAATTATCTTTTAGCAACAATTTTTTTATTTTCCCAATGGTAAAAGGAGAAACTGAACCACGAAAGTTGTTGTCCAATTTGTCCTGAGTACGCTGATACCTCATATGTGGGGGTAAACCACTGTTTTGGCGCACGGCAGGGCTTGGAAGGGAAGGAGCGCCATTTGACTTTTTGAATCAAAAATTGGCTGCACTCTTTAGCGGACACCAAGTCACGTTTGGAGAGCCCCCGTGTGCCTAAAAATTGGAGCTCCCCCACAAGTGACCCCATTTTGGAAACTAGACGCCCCAAGGAACTTATCTAGATGCATAGTGAGCACTTTGAACCCCCAGGTGCTTCACAAATTGATCCGTAAAAATGAAAAAGTACTTTTTTTCCACAAAAAAATTCTTTTAGCCTCAATTTTTTCATTTTCACATGGGCAACAGGATAAAATGGATCCTAAAATTTGTTGGGCAATTTCTCCTGAGTACACCAATACCTCACATGTGGGGGTAAACCACTGTTTGGGCACATGGTAAGGCTCGGAAGGGAAGGAGCGCCATTTGACTTTTTGAATGAAAAATTATTTCCATCGTTAGCGGACACCATGTCGCGTTTGGATAGCTCCTGTGTGCCTAAACATTGGCGCTCCCCCACAAGTGACCCCATTTTGGAAACTAGACCCCCCAAGGAACTTATTTAGATGCCTAGTGAGCACTTTAAACCCTCAGGTGCTTCACAAATTGATCTGTAAAAATGAAAAAGTAATTTTTTTTCACAAAAAAATTCTTTTCGCCTCAATTTTTTCATTTTCACATGGGCAGTAGGATAAAATGGATCATAAAATTTGTTGGGCAATTTCTCCCGAGTACGCCGATACCTCATATGTGGGGGTAAACCACTGTTTGGGCACTCGGCAGGGCTCGGAAGGGAAGGCGCGCCTTTTGACTTTTTGAATGGAAAATTAGCTCCAATTGTTAGCGGACACCATGTCGCGTTTGGAGAGCCCCTGTGTGCCTAAACATTGGAGCTCCCCCACAAGTGACCCCATTTTGGAAACTAGACCCCCCAAGGAACTTATCTAGATGCATATTGAGCACTTTAAACCCCCAGGTGCTTCACAGAAGTTTATAACGCAGAGCCATGAAAATAAAAAATAATTTTTCTTTCCTCAAAAATGATTGTTTAGCCTGGAATTTCCTATTTTGCCAAGGATAATAGGAGAAATTGGACCCCAAATATTGTTGTCCAGTTTGTCCTGAGTACGCTGATACCCCATATGTGGGGGTAAACCACTGTTTGGGCGCACGGCAGGGCTCGGAAGGGATGGCACGCCATTTGGCTTTTTAAATGGAAAATTAGCTCAAATCATTAGCGGACACCATGTCACGTTTGGAGAGCCCCTGTGTGCCTAAACATTGGAGATCCCCCAGAAATGACACCATTTTAGAAACTAGACCCCCAAAGGAACTAATCTAGATGTGTGGTGAGGACTTTGAACCCCCAAGTGCTTCACAGAAGTTTATAACGCAGAGCCATGAAAATAAAAAAAAAAAATTATTTTCTCAAAAATGATCTTTTAGCCTGCAATTTTTTATTTTCCCAAGGGTAACAGGAGAAATTTGACCCCAAAAGTTGTTGTCCAGTTTCTCCTGAGTACGCTGATACCCCATATGTGGGGGTAAATCACTGTTTGGGCACATGCCGGGGCTCGGAAGTGAAGTAGTGACGTTTTGAAATGCAGACTTTGATGGAATGCTCTGTGGGCGTCACGTTGCGTTTGCAGAGCCCCTGATGTGGCTTAACAGTAGAAACCCCCCACAAGTGACCCCATTTTGGAAACTAGACCCCCAAAGGAACTTATCTAGATGTGTGGTGAGCACTTTGAACTCCCAAGTGCTTCATAGAAGTTTATAATGCAGAGCCGTGAAAATAATAAATACGTTTTCTTTCCTCAAAAATAATTATTTAGCCCAGAATTTTTTAATTTTCCCAAGGGTAACAGGAGAAATTTGACCCCAATATTTGTTGTCCAGTTTCTCCTGAGTACGGTGATACCCCATATGTGGGGGTAAACTACTGTTTGGGCACATGCCGGGGCTTGGAATTGAAGTAGTGACGTTTTGAAATGCAGACTTTGATGGAATGCTCTGCGGGCGTCACGTTGCGTTTGCAGAGCCCCTGATGTGCCTAAACAGTAGAAACCCCCCACAAGTGACCCCATTTTGGAAACTAGACCCCGAAAGGAACTTATCTAGATGTGTGGTGAGCACTTTGAACCCCCAAGTGCTTCATAGAAGTTTATAATGCAGAGCCGTGAAAATAATAAATACGTTTTCTTTCCTCAAAAATAATTATTTAGCCCAGAATTTTTTAATTTTCCCAAGGGTAACAGGAGAAATTTGACCCCAATATTTGTTGTCCAGTTTCTCCTGAGTACGGTGATACCCCATATGTGGGGGTAAACTACTGTTTGGGCACATGCCGGGGCTTGGAATTGAAGTAGTGACGTTTTGAAATGCAGACTTTGATGGAATGCTCTGCGGGCGTCACGTTGCGTTTGCAGAGCCCCTGATGTGCCTAAACAGTAGAAACCCCCCACAAGTGACCCCATTTTGGAAACTAGACCCTGAAAGGAACTTATCTAGATGTGTGGTGAGCACTTTGAACCCCCAAGTGCTTCATAGAAGTTTATAATGCAGAGCCGTGAAAATAATAAATACGTTTTCTTTCCTCAAAAATAATTATTTAGCCCAGAATTTTTTATTTTCCCAAGGGTTACAGGAGAAATTGGACCCCAAAAGTTGTTGTCCAGTTTCTCCTGAGTACGCTGATACCCCATATGTGGGGGTAAACCACTGTTTGGGCACACGTCGGGGCTCAGAAGGGAAGTAGTGACTTTTGAAATGCAGACTTTGATGGAATGGTCTGCGGGTGTCACGTTGCGTTTGCAGAGCCCCTGGTGTGCCTAAACAGTAGAAACCCCCCACAAGTGACCCCATTTTAGAAAATAGACCCCCCAAGGAACTTATCTAGATATGTGGTGAGCACTTTGAACCCCCAAGTGCTTCACAGACGTTTACAACGCAGAGCCGTGAAAATAAAAAATCATTTTTCTTTCCTCAAAAATTATGTTTTAGCAAGCATTTTTTTAGATTCACAAGGGTAACAGGAGAAATTGGACCCCAGTAATTGTTGCGCAGTTTGTCCTGAGTATGCTGGTACCCCATATGTGGGGGTAAACCACTGTTTGGGCACACGTCAGGGCTCGGAAGTGAGGGAGCACCATTTGACTTTTTGAATACGAGATTGGCTGGAATCAATGGTGGCGCCATGTTGCGTTTGGAGACCCCTGATGTGCCTAAACAGTGGTAACCCCTCAATTCTAACTCCAACACTAACCCCAACACACCCCTAACCCTAATCCCAACTGTCGCCATAACCCTAAACACAACCCTAACCGCAACACACCCCTAACCACAACCCTAACCCCAACACACCCCTAACCATAACCACAACCCTAATTCCAACCCTAACCCTAAGGCTATGTGCCCACGTTGCGGATTCGTGTGAGATATTTCCGCACCATTTTTGAAAAATCTGCGGGTAAAAGGCACTGTGTTTTACCTGCGGATTTTCCGCGGATTTCCAGTGTTTTTTGTGCGCATTTCACCTGCGGATTCCTATTGAGGCACAGGTGTAAAACGCTGCGGAATCCGCACAAAGAATTGACATGCTGCGGAAAATACAACGCAGCGTTTCCGCGCGGTATTTTCCGCACCATGGGCACAGCGGATTTGGTTTTTCATATGTTTACATGGTACTGTAAACCTGATGGAACACTGCTGCGAATCTGCAGCGGCCAATCCGCACCGTGTGCACATAGCCTAATTCTAAAGGTATGTGCACACGCTGCGGAAAACGCTGCGGATCCGCAGCAGTTTCCCATGAGTTTACAGTTCAATGTAAACCTAAGGGAAACAAAAATCGCTGTACACATGCTGCGGAAAAACTGCACGGAAACGCAGCGGTTTACATTCCGCAGCATGTCACTTCTTTCTGCGGATTCCGCAGCGGTTTTACAACTGCTCCAATAGAAAATCGCAGTTGTAAAACCGCATTGAAATGCGCAGAAAAAAACGCGGTAAATCCGCCATAAATCCGCAGCGGTTTAGCACTGCGGATTTATCAAATCCGCAGCGGAAAAATCCGCAGAGGACCAGAATACGTGTGCACATACTGAAACCCTAACCCTAGCCCTACCCCTAGCCCTACCCCTAACCCTAACCCTACCCCTAACCCTAACCCTAGCCCTAACCCTACCCCTACCCCTAACCCTACCCCTAACCCTACCCCTAACCCTAACCCTAGCCCTAACCCTAGCCCTACCCCTATTCTAACATTAGTGGAAAAAAAAAATTTCTTTATTTTTTTATTGTCCCTACCTATGGGGGTGACAAAGGGGGGGGGGGTCATTTATTATTTTTTTTATTTTGATCACTGAGATATAATCTATCTCAGTGATCAAAATGCACTTTGGAACGAATCTGCCGGCCGGCAGATTCGGCGGGCGCACTGCGCATGCGCCCGCCATTTTGGAAGATGGCGGCGCCCGGGAGAAGACGGACGGGACCACGGCTGGATCGGTAAGTATGATAGGGTGTGGGGGGACCACGGGGGGGGGATCGGAGCACGGGGGGGGGAATCGGAGCGCGGGAGGGGTGGAACGGAGCACGGGGGGCGTGGAACGGAGCACGGAGGGGCTGGAACGGAGCACGGGGGGGTGGAACGGAGCACGGGGGGGTGGATCGGAGTGCAGGGGGGGTGATTGGAGCACGGGGGGGTGATTGGAGCACGGGGGGAGCGGACACGAGCACGGGGGGGAGCGGAGCACAGGGCGGAGGGGAGCCGGAGCAGTGTACCGGCCAGATCGGGGGGCTGGGGGGGTGATCGGTGGGGTGGGGTGGGGGCACACTAGTATTTCCAGCCATGGCCGATGATATTTTAGCATCGGCCATGGCTGGATTGTAATATTTCACCAGTTATAATGGGTGAAATATTACAAATCGCTCTGATTGGCAGTTTCACTTTCAACAGCCAATCAGAGCGATCGTAGCCACGAGGGGGTGAAGCCACCCCCCCTGGGCTAAACTACCACTCCCCCTGTCCCTGCAGATCGGGTGAAATGGGAGTTAACCCTTTCACCCGATCTGCAGGGACGCGATCTTTCCATGACGCCGCATAGGCGTCATGGGTCGGAATGGCACCGACTTTCATGACGCCTACGTGGCGTCATGGGTCGGGAAGGGGTTAAAAAAATGCCTTTTTTGGTCAGTAAGCATATTACAAAAAAAATGAAATAAGAATCAATCAAAATGTTGCATGTTCACCAAAAGAATAGCTTTAAAAACAATATCTTGGCTTACAAAAATAAGCAAAAAGGTCCTAGATAGATAGATAGATAATAGATAGATAATATATAGATAGATAGATATAGATAGATAATAAATAGATAATAAATAGATAATATATAGATAGATAGATAGATAGATAGATAGATAGATAGATAGATAGATAGATAGATAGATAGATAATAGATAGATAATAGATAGATAATGGATAGATAGATAGATAGATAGATAGATAGATAGATAGATAGATAGATAGATAGATAGATAGATAGATAGATAATAGATAGATATGAGATAGATAAATACATAGATAGATAATAGATAGATATGAGATAGATAAATACATAGATAGAGATGCAACACTCGGAAGGGGCTGTGGAGCACTCGGAACAGGGTCGGACGGTTCTTAAAGGGGTGGTCACGGCAGCAGTGAACCCGGTTAGTGGCTCTGGCTGAGCAGTGAAAAGGGGGTATTAAATGATGAAAGATGAGTGATGATGAGAATAAGGTTTGAAAAGGGGAAGTTCATAAGGGATTGTACATGACGCCACCTATGGAGTTCTACTATAAATGGCCGATGGGACCGCTGGGGCCGATGGTGATGCAGCTGGAATGGTTCTGCTCCCCACAAGTGGAGTGGGGCCCCAGGGCTACCGGTTCAGTATTGTAAGGGACTGTGACATTGGGGTGCAGGACTGAGGATCCAGGCATAACTAGAGGACACAAGGGTTGCAGTTTCCTTTATCTTTATTTCCAGGTTGCAGGTGCAGTCCGGGGCACAAGTCACAGCTGGTGATGGAGATCCGGGCAGCCTGGAAGCAATTCAGAGTCCACCTAGCCAGGTGGGGTTGGAGGCCTTCCTACTGCGCTATTCTCTGGGTGCTTGGTGCTTTTAGTTCTCCTCTAGTCCCTCTCTCAGGCAGAGAGAAAAAAACAAAACAGGCAGCCGTGCTGGATTAAAGTCCACAATTTTTCTTGAACTGGAGTGCTGCCTGATTGTTTTCTACTTAGATAATAGATAGATAGATAATAGATAGATAGATAGATAATAGATAGATAGATAGATAGATAGATAGATAGATAGATAGATAGATAGATAGATAGATAGATAGATAATAGATAGATAGATAGATAATAGATAATAGATAGATAGATAATAGATGATACATAATAGATAGATAGATAATAGATAGATAGATAATAGATGATAGATAGATAGATAGATAGATAGATAGATAGATAGATAGATAGATAAATAATAGATAGATAGATAATAGATAGATAGATAATAGATAGATAGATAATAGATAGATAGATAATAGATGATAGATAGATAGATAGATAGATAGATAGATAGATAGATAAATAATAGATAGATAGATAATAGATAGATAGATAATAGATAGATAGATAATAGATAGATAGATAATAGATAGATAGATAATAGATGATAGATAGATAGATAATAGATAGATAGATAATAGATAGATAGATAGATGATAGATAGATAATAGATAGATAGATAATAGATAGATAGATAATAGATAGATAGATAATAGATGATAGATAGATAGATAGATAGATAGATAGATAGATAGATAGATAGATAGATAGATAGATGATAGATGATAGATAGATAGATAGATAGATAGATAGATAGATAGATAGATAGATAGATAGATGATAGATAGATAGATAGATAGATAGATAGATAGATAGATAGATAGATAGATAGATAATAGATGATAGATAGATAGATAGATAGATAGATAGATAGATAGATAGATAGATAGATAGATAGATAGGATAGATAGATAATAGATAGATAGATAGATAATAGATAGATAGATGATAGATAGATAATAGATAGATAGATAGATAGATAGATAGATAGATAATAGATAGATAGATAATAGATAGATAGATAGATAGATAGATAGATAGATAGATAGATAGATAATAGATAGATAGATAGATAGATAGATAATAGATAGATAGATAGATAGATAGATAGATAGATAATAGATAGATAGATAGAGGACGATGGGAATATATTTTAGAACTATATTATTTTCATATTTAAGCACTTTACACTACTTTTATTAACGCTCTATGTTGGGATTACTTTGGAAGAACATAACGGTATTATTTGAGTGCTCTGTTAGTATTATTTTTGTTACTTTATGAATAATTCTTTGATTGGAATACTAATGATATTTTTGGGGTACTGCACTTAACATGAAAACCATTTCCTGAGTTTTGAGGTTTTTTTTTATATAATTATATCTGTCAATTTATCATATTTTACCCATAGCCGGGGGGGGGGGGGGGGGGATACGGGGTTCTGAACAATTTTTGCCTTTTATCCCACAGCCAAGAACATACGTACACCAGAGGCGCATTGAAAAAAAAAAAAAGTCTTTACTAGTGATATGAATCTTAGGGTGAAATCTTGATATTTCGTCTAGTCCTCACATTGGTATTCATGGCTGAGATAGCCAAAGTACAGTGACCTGTAGACGTCATATTGCCGAGTCAGCGTTTCCAGAAGGCCAGGCAGAAAAAAAAAAGAAGCTGTCTGCGCTTGGTTAGAAAGAAAACTCTTTTTTTTTTTTTTCCCCATGTCCTTTTCTTCTTAACAGAAGGATGTTCTATGGTGTATTCATTAGATTAAATAGCACAGATCAGGGGAAAACGCATTATGTCTATTTCTAGAGAGCCTATTGTATCATTTTCTGCTGTGATGCATTAGTGTAGTGTTAAAATAAAATCTGCTTATTTAAAATCCTTTTAAATAGTGTTGCGACGTTTCCCGCTGTTACAATCTGCTTTAGGATAGCAGTTATCCTTGCTGTGGATTTCAGTTAACCTTGCCACAGACACTAAGCCCGAAGCGATGCAGACTTTAAAGGGTTTTGATTATGAAGCAAAACCCTGTGGTGTCATTACAGTATAAAATCACAGCTGAACAAGTCTTGGCCTTCCTCTTTAAATCGAGTCATTGTGTGTGCGCCACGCTAACTTTGCTTCATTTCCAAAAAAAAAAAAAAAATGCTTGACGATTCTCAGGCTATTATTGTGCTGTGAACTTACTAAAAAAAGATAAGTGGAAATTCCAGCGAAGCATTAAAAAAAATAAGCCGTCTCCGTAGGATCCGTGTCAGGGGGACGCAACGAGACTGCGGGGTGAAGATTGTTGACTGGAGAGACAGGGAGGCCGGATAAAACGTTAATGACGCGATGGTGTATAGTGGAAGCCAATACGATTGTCCAAAGGCAGAAAGCAAAACCTATGTTGACCATTCTGTGCCGTTTTATAGAAAAGGGTTAATCCCCACTCAACTTTTTTTTTCATACATACGATATTCATTTATAAAAAATACTGCTATACAGTGCCTACGTTTTACTATGCAATATCTAAATAATACTACTCTCTGACGTCGCTATACAATGCCCACACGACACCTCCGAACAGTGATAAAAATAAAACTACCATCCGACGTGGAAATAATAGTGCCATATGGTGTCTAAATTTTACCGTAGATTATTCAAATAATGCTACCTTTATAATGACCTTGTAAAACTACTATATATTGCTCAAACAACCAGTTATGCAGTAGTTGAAGGTCCAGACAATAACATCATACAATGCTAAACAGCAATATGGCTGCAGACTTCTGAATCCCGACAGTGCGCGCACCGCACATTGTCAGGATTCTCCAGTCCCGGCACATTTGTGGTTATATTCCGTCATATTCCATCTAAACGTGCAGGTAAATCGAGCGAGGTCACGTGTGTCTAGTCAGAATGGAACTGCATGTATCCAAATGACACATTTGCGGTCATGGGACCTCTTGCTGTCGACATCGGATATTCCTGACAGTGTGCAGTGCACACACTGAGAGGATTCAGAAGTCTGCAGTCACATCTATCTATTGTCTATCCATCATCTATCTACTGATATGCAAATGATGTAAAAATGGAAACTAAATTTTCATCTCAATTTATTCAGTATGGAGTATGAGCGCAATGTGCAGAAATCCTCTCACTTACAGCTTTGGCTGCTACAAATGTGATTATCAATGGTTGTTTGAATGCACTTAGGCAAATTATCAAGATCCGCTGCTGGCGGCTCCCTGTGAAATTTCCAACCAATGATGTCTCGATGGAAGACAAGTCTGGAGACGCTGCAGCCATAGTAGTAGGTTTATGCCACGTAGACGGCTCACAGTAGCATAAGCAACATATGGCCTGGGATTGTCATGTTGAAAAAGCAGATCCTGGAACAGTTTGAAGAAATGGCCGCACCCCTGCTTCTACCACCAAATCAATGTAACACTGAGCTGCTAGCGCACCTGAAATAAAACTAGAGATGTCTGGCAGCACACCATAATCCCGGGAGATGGATTGGTGTGACATTCCCTCGTGTCTTTATGGTGTTGCCCACGTCCACCGCGTGCCTAAATATTCAAAGCCCATAAAACCAACAAGGCCATTCTCTTACCAAATAATACCGCCATGATTGTCTGATGCGGTCTTGTGATGTTGTCTCTATGGACATAATATTATAGGGATAGACCAGAACGCAACAGAAGGGTAACGGAGAGTCGTTGGCAAGCGCGGTATTTGGCCATGTGTATTATTCCCATGAAACGAATCACCCATTACGCTGCCTAAGTTTTGGAAAGTGTATTGATTAACAAATAGCACTAATGGGCTTTATTTGGTATTGTTGCTCACTTTTATTGAAGTTAATGGGGCTCAAAACCCTCCTATACCATACACAACCCAAGTATAAGAGTGGTGCTAATTTTCGGAAAAAGTAGTCATGATTTTCTTTTTTTTTTCTGTTTTTCAATTTTAAGTATTGATGTCAATAACACTTTTTTTTGGCCATCAGTCACCCTGTACAGTGTGCGGTGGGCATTCGAGGATTTTTCTGTATGGTCCATGTAGGTGCACGACGTGACACAGACACATTAGCGATCCTAATCCTAACCTGTGTCTGATTTTTTTTTGCATTTCCTTCAGATACTAATAATACATAATATGGTCATTTGTATTCACGCATAAATGTTCTCATCCCGTATGTATTCATCTAAAAAGAAAAAAAAAAGTACAACAGGGTTTCTATGGTGACAGAAATCCATTACCATTGAATAAAGAATGAAAAAGTTTGACTTAAAATGTATGCTATTTATTATAGGAGGAATTCAATGGCCTTCAGGAGGTTTCATAACTGCAGTCATTTTTCAGTGTCACAACTGACCGGCTGCAGCACTAGCTCAAACCCGCGTTGGATGGAAATGGGAGATTTATGCAATATTCTTTTTGCATGTTTTACATAACAAAAAGGTATCGCGGAAAACAATGAGACTGACCGTACCGGGTCTGATTCCTTATTTACTATCTATGATTTTATAGCATAGGCAAAAATGTCCAGCTCTACAGCGAAAATCGGTCCTTGACCTCAGAGCTTGCAGTCTAATCCCTCTAGATTTATTGGGGACATGCCTCCGACTTATCGAAATTGAAATCGCAAAGGACATGGAGACCCTTTTATCCCATCGTAAAAAAAAATAAATATTCCCTGTAGTTCGGCAAAAAAGATTTGCAGTCCTTACTGGCCGGACCAGAGCACTGCCATCTTCCTCTGCTGGCACTCAAGTTGTGATTGTTGGCTCCTCTAGTGCTTGAAATGCTTCGCGTAATGACATGATGTCGGAGAGGTTCTGAATATGCCAGAAATGCCAGGATTCTGAAATTTGACTGATGGCTGTTGAAGTTTATAGCATCCAGTTTGGCTGCCACAGAGCACCGACGTGGTCACCAGACCAGGTTCCTATGAAGTGTTCAGGTCTAGTTACTAAACTAATACTGACCAGACAACCTAAAACAAATATAGACCACCCACCGAACCCCTTAACAAATATAGATCACACATTAGATCTCGTAAATAGATAATAATGTTTGTAATCATCCATCAGCACCAGGCTTCTGCTACTTCTTTCCCAATGTAAGCTACTGTCTGACATCCATGGTTGGTATGCATATGCAGGATCGAACTATCTAATATATAAAGCTGTATGTGTGTGTGTATGTCCGGGATTGGCATCTGCACCGTCGCAGCTACAGCCACAAAATTTTGCACAGTCACACGTCTGGACCCCGAGAGCGTCATAGGCTATGTTGTGAGGCGAAATTTTAACCCCGCGCTTTCCAATTCAGCAAACAATTTTGCCACTATCTACATAATGGGGAAAAAAGTGAAAGGAAAAGTGTTGGAGGCAAATTGACAGCTGCCAGATGTGAACAAGGGGGACTTAAAGAGTGAGAGTGATGGCGCCAAAGAGTATATACCGTACAGTTGCTAAGGTGGGGCCCCGACATGGGATACACACCACACATGGGGATATGAACACACACACAAAATGCGCCACACACTACCACGTGCTTGAACACATATATCACCCTCAGCACACATTTCACCACACATACACCAACCTCGCCACATAAAAGTCAAAACACAAAAGTCGCCGCTCAAAACTCCCACATGCAAAATTTGCCACATGCAAACTAGGCTCACGCAAAACTCGCCACACGTGCAAAACTCACCTCATGGAAAACTCGCCACACGCAAAACTTGCACACGCGGAAAAATTGCCACATGCACAAAAGTTGCAACACATGCAAAAGTTGCCTCACACAAAAACTTGCACATACTCAAAACGCACCACACATTAAACTCCCAACGCGCAAAACTCGCCATGCGCAAAACTTGCTGCACACAACTTGCTACATTAACCTGTCACATGCAACTCGACACACAAAAAGTTGCTACACACATGTCTCCACACAAAACTCATCTCACAAAAGTCGCTACATGCATGTCGCCACACGCAACTCAACACACACAACTTGACACATGAAACTCGCCCTAAAACACACACAAGTCTGGTATTATCCTTCAAAAATAAAAATCTGATTAATAAGCAGACAAACTACAAGAGCAACAAATGTACCATATAGGAAACACGGCAGCTGTCAGTCACATGACCTGTCTATTATGTGTATGTGTGAGCTAATATATACTGCCAGGGGGAGGGCTTCCTGTTGGCTGGGGATTTATCAGGCTGCCAATTTAGCTTACAAATACTGAGGTAAAAATACTGAGCAAATAACATGTGAACGAGGTCTAATACAGGAGGAGATGACATACAGATACATACTATATACAGGAGATTACACACAGGTATATACTATATACAGGAGAGATGACACACAGGTATATACTATATACAGGAGGAGATGACTTACAGGTATATACTATATACAGGAGGAGAGGACACACAGGTACATACTATATACAGGAGCAGATGACCTACAGGTATATACTATAACAGGAGGAGATGACACACATATATACTATATACAGGGGACATGACACACAGGTATATACTATATACAGGAGGAGATGACATACAGGTATATACTATATACAGGAGGACATGACATGTATATACTATATACAGGAGGAGATGACAACCTGGTATATACTATATACAGAGGAGATAACATACAGCTACATACTATATACAGGGGCGATGACACACAGGTATATACTATATACAGTGGAGATGACACACAGGTATATACTATATACAGGAGGAGATGACATACAGGTATATACTATATACTGGAGGAGATGACACAGGTATATACTATATACAGGAGCAGATGATACACAGGTATATACTATATACAGGAGGAGATGACTTACAGGTACATACTATATACAGGAGGAGATGACACACGTATATACTATTTACAGGAGGAGATGACATACAGGTATATACTATATAAAAGAGGAGATGACATAGGTATATAGAGATGACATACAGCAGGTATATACTATATACAGGGGAGATGACATACAGGTATATACTATATACAGGAGATGACATACAGGTATCTATATATATAATTGCCTAAGGGTTTTTCCGTCTGTCTGTCTTTCTGTCTGTCTGTCTGTCTGTCCTGGAAATCCCGGCTCTCTGATTGGTCGAGGCCACCGGGCCTCGACCAATCAGCGATGGGCACAGCATCGACGTAGAAATCCCGTGTCTCTGATTGGTCGAGGCCGCCAGGCCTCGACCAATCAGAGACGGGCACAGCGACGATGATGTCATAATGGTTGCCATGGCGACGATGATGTTATAAAGGTTGCCTCGACCAATCAGCGACGGGAACAGTCTGCCGCGAATTCTGGAATCATCATTGTCCATATACTACGGTGACATGCATATTCTAGAATACCCGATGCGTTAGAATAGGGCCACAGTCTAGTCTATATATATAATTGTCTAAGGGTTTTTCCGTCTGTCTGTCTGTCTGTCTGTCCGTCCTGGAAATCCCGCCTCTCTGATTGGTCGAGGCCGCCAGGCCTCGACCAATCAGTGACCGGCACAGCGACGATGATGTCATAAAGGACGTAGACATCCCGCGTCTCTGATTGGTCGAGGCCAACAGGCCTCGACCAATCAGCAACGGGCACAGCGACGATGATGTCATAAAGGACGTAGAGCCTGGCGGCCTCAACCAATCAGCGACGGGTACAGTATCGACGTAGATGTCATAATGGTTGCCATGGCGACGATAATGTCATAAAGGTTGCCTCAACCAATCAGCGACGGGCACAGTCTGCCGCGAATTCTGGAATCATCATTGTCCATATACTACGGGGACATGCATATTCTAGAATACCCGATGCGTTAGAATCGGGCCACAATCTAGTATAGTATATACAGAAGAGATGACATACAGGTATATAATAGAGGAGATGACACATGGGTATATACAATATACAGGAGATTACATACAGCTGGTATATACTATTTACAGGGGAGATGACATACAGGTATATACTATATACAAGAGAAGACATACAGGTGTATACTATATATAAGGGAGATGACAAACATGTATATACTGAGGTGAAAATGAAAAGGTGTGAGTGCAAAATGAGAGGAGTGAGGGAAAATAGTGGAGTGATCGGAAAATGACAGATGTGAGGTCGAAATGACAAGTGTTAGGGGGGAATGAGAGGAGTGAGGGGGAAAATAAGAGGAGTGAGGGGGAAAATGAGAGGTGTAAAGGAGAAAATGAGAGGTGTAAGGGAGAAAATGAGAGGCATGATGGGAAAATAAGAGACGTGAGGTGCTATAACTAACCACAGATATTTACTATGCCCAGGCAACGCCGGGCTCTTCAGCTAGTAAGAATTAAAAATGACAGTTCACCAAATTTTTCATGTTGAGCTGGACACATAATGTAATAGTGGCGGCAGAGACAAATAAATAAAAAATCTGTTTTGACTGAGTTGTGGAGATCCTAGGAATCAAATTGTTTGGCCTCTAATGAGTTTAGTGTTACCAGATATTTTTCACTGGAGTCGTGTTCTTCTTCTCCTTGTATAAGTTGCCCAATCATAAGAAGGCAGCGACACACACTGCGAAAGAACACGCCCCCACAATAGCTTAGGTTTCTCAGTGTGTGGAAAGTAATGATTCAAGTTGAGCAAATTTTTCAAAATTTGGTTCTGATTATGATCAGCGGCGAATATTGTTTTTGAAATATTGGCCGAACACAATCAAGTATCATTGGAGTCAATGGGAGCAGAAATGATCGAATATGTTCGGAACCGATCATCAAACATATATTCGACACGAATAGGGTAACAATATGGCACAAATATGGCAAATTCAGATTTGGGGACCGATTCCGAACATATTCGCTTAACTCTAGTAATGATGCAGCTTTATCTCCTAGTCCAGACCATTATGCCATAATCTAGAGTCCCCAAGAAGCTCAGTGGACCTTTGTGTCTCCTAGGTTTGCATGCAGCTGACGGTAGCCCCTGAGCAAAATACATTTAGCACTATTGCACTTAGTCCTCATTTGCCTTTTTTTTTTTTTATTAAAATACTTTTTCATTTTTTGTTATGTGGAGTTCATTGCCATTTTTTTGTACTAAATTCTTTAAAATAGTGCAATAATTCATTTAATTTAAAAAGACACGTTTTACAAAATTTCATAAAAGGTGCAAAAACATTTTCTGCCATACATAAAATCACTGCAAGAAGGAACTGAAGTACATTTGTGCCAAAAATATAGTAACTTTTCAGAAAGTTGCAAATAAAGAATCAGGCGAAAAAATCTGGAAATCCTAAAAGACCCCGACAAAGGTGACCATAAAAAGCTCAGGTGTCTTTAGATGGCCTACAAAGCGCGGCCTTGGAAATCTCTATTGTTATGCCACTTTTTCAGATCATGCCTATTCCAAGCCATGTCTATGCCACTCTTCACGCACCCTCCACGGCTTTCCCCATGCCTCCATGATGAAAGGACAGGCCGGAGCGAGCCGCCCCCTCCCCCCCACGGCTAAGCGAAGGCCAGCATGACAATGGGTTGGAGAGGAGGGGGTGGGGCTGAAAGGGTTAACAGTATAGGGGGCGGGGGAGATAGTTGAAGAGAGGGTTAGGGAAGTGTCAGGGGGCGGGGGCCGGTCAGTTCCCGCTCACCAGCACTGAAAGCATCCCTCCCTCCCGCCCTTTTTGGTTTGTGGTTCTGTGGGTGTAAATTACTCGCGGTGAGCGGGTGGTTTTAGTATGCACATGGTTCTTTTTGGGTCATTGCGGCCTGGGCGGTTGGGGGGAGTCCTTGGAGTTGGTGGAAATTGGTTTGGGGGGTCCATAGGTATATGGCTCCTCTGTTCTGAAGTTTATTATGTTTTGGATCTGGTGATTGGTGGTGGGGAGTTCCGGCAGGGGTGGTCGGATCTCATGTTTTTACCGCGAACAGTGAACCCTCTTGCGGGGTTTTTGGTGCTCCCGAGCCAGGCTTACAACGGCTGGGAGTAAAATATGGTTTGAGTTATGTTCGCGGTATGGTTAAAATCACCAGATTCTTTTGGGCTCCAAGGACTTCCCCTAGTTTTGAAATGTATGCTTTTACATTAACCCCTTAATCCCATATGACGTACTATCCCGTCCAGGTGACCTGGGACTTAATTCCCATGGACGGGATAGTACGTCATATGCGATCGGCCGCGCTCACGGGGGGAGCGCGGCCGATCGCGGCCGGGTGTCAGCTGCCTATCGCAGCTGACATCCGGCACTATGTGCCAGGAGCGGTCACGGACCGCTCCCGGCACATTAACCCCCGGCACACCGCGATCAAAGATGATCGCGGTGTGCCGGCGGTGCAGGGAAGCATCGCGCAGGGAGGGGGCTCCCTGCGGGCTTCCCTGAGACGATCGGTACACGGTGATGTGCTCACCGTGTACCGAGCGTCTTCTCCCTGCAGTCCCCGGATCCAAAATGGCCGCCGGGCTGCATCCGGGTCCTGCAGGGAGCACTTCCGGGTCAGGATCAGGCTGCAGCTGCAGCTCTAATCCTGCCCGGCTGTATGTAAGATCACCGATCTGATAGAGTGCTGTGCACACTGTCAGATCGGTGATCTGTGATGTCCCCCCCTGGGACAAAGTGAAAAAGTAAAAAAGAAAATTTCCACACTTGTAAAAAAAAAAATAAAAAAAAAATTCCTAAATAAAGCAGAAAAAAAAAAATATTATTCCCATAAATACATTTCTTTACATAAAAAAAAACAAAAAAACAATAAAAGTACACATATTTAGTATCGCCGCGTCCGTAACGACCCGACCTATAAAACTGGCCCACTAGTTAACCCCTTCAGTGAACACCGTAAGAAAAAAAAAAAAAAAACGAGCCAAAAAACAACGCTTTATTATCATAACGCTGAACAAAGAGTGGAATAACACGCGATCAAAAAGACGGATATAAATAACCATGTTACCTCTGAAAACGTCATCTTGTCCCGCAAAAAACGAGCCGCCATATAGCATCATAACCAAAAAAATAAAAAAGTTATAGTCCTCTGAATAAAGCGATGCCAAAATAATTATTTTTTCTATAAAATAGCTTTTATCGTATAAAAGCGCCAAAACATAAAAAAAATGATATAAATGAGGTGTCGCTGTAATCGTACTGACCCGAAGAATAAAACTGCTTCATCAATTTTACCAAACGCGGAACGGTATAAACGCCTCCCCCAAAAGAAATTCATGAATAGCTGGTTTTTGGTCATTCTGCCTCACAAAAAAATCGGAATAAAAAGCGATCAAAAACTGTCACGTGTCCGAAAATGTAACCGATAAAAACGTCAACTCGTCCCGCAAAAAACAAGACCTCACATGACTCTGTGGACCAAAATATGGAAAAATTATAGGTCTCAAAATGTGGAGACGCAAAAACTTTTTTGCTATAAAAAGCGTCTTTTAGTGTGTGACGGCTGCCAATCATAAAAATCCGCTAAAAAACTCGCTATAAAAGTAAATCAAACCCCCCTTCATCACCCCCTTAGTTAGGCTAGGTTCACATTGCGTTAATGGGTTAACGCTAACGGACAGCGTTGCACGGCGAAAATGTCACAATTAACGCCGTGCAACGGGTCCGTTAGCACAACCATTGACAGCAATGTGATTTTCAGGTGTAGCGCATCGCTAGAGCGTGCCATTTTCGGCTCGCGCTAGCAAGGTGCCATTCTTTTGTGGCGCGCCTCAGACGCTGCTTGCAGCGTCCGCGGCGCGCCCGAGGTCCGATCCCCGATCTTCCAGAGCGGGGACGTTAACGCGACCACTAAACACGACACCTAAAAAGACATTGTGTTAGCGCAATCCGCTAGCGCTAAACGGATTTCCCTAACGCAATGTGAACCTAGCCTTAGGGAAAAATAATAAAATTAAAAAAAATGTATTTATTTCCATTTTCCGGTTAGGGTTAGGGTTAGGGTTAGGGTTAGGGCTAGGGTTGGGGCTAGGGTTAGGGTTTGGATTACATTTACGGTTGGGATTAGGGTTGGGATTAGAATTAGGGGTGTGTCTGGGTTAGGTGTGTGGTTAGGGTTACAGTTGGGATTAGGGTTAGTGGTGCGTTTGGATTAGGGTTTCATTTATAATTGGGGGGTTTCCACTGTTTAGACACATCAGGGGCTCTCCAAACGCGACATGGCGTCCGATCTCAATTCCAGCCAATTCTGCATTGAAAAAGTAAAACAGTGCTCCTTCACTTCCGAGCTCTCCCGTGCGCCCAAACAGGGGTTTACCCCAACATATGGGGTATCAGCGTACTCGAGACAAATTGGACAACAACTTTTTGGGTCCAAGTTCTCTTGTTATCCTTGGGAAAATAAAAATTTGGGGGGCTAAAAATCATTTTTGTGGGAAAAAAAAGGATTTTTATTTTCACGGCTCTGCGTTGTAAACTGTAGTGAAACACTTGGGGGTTCAAAGTTTTCACAACACATCTAGATAAGTTCCATGGGAGGTCTAGTTTCCAATATGGGGTCACTTGTGGGTGGTTTCTACTGTTTGGGTACATCAGGGGCTCTGCAAATGCAACGTGACGCCTGCAGACCAATCCATCTAAGTCTGCATTCCAAATGGCGCTCCTTCCCTTCCGAGCTCTGCCATGAGCCCAAACAGTGGTTCCCCCCCACATATGGGGTATCAGCGTACTCAGGACAAATTGAACAACAACTTTTGGGGTCCAATTTATTCTGTTACCCTTGTAAAAATACAAAGCTGGGGGCTAAAAAATCATTTTTGTGAAAAAAAAAAGAATTTTTATTTTCACGGGTCTGCGTTATAAACTGTAGTGAAACACTTAGGGGTTCAAAGTTCTCACAACACATCTAGATAAGTTCCATGGGAGGTCTAGTTTCTAATATGGGGTCACTTGTGGGGGGTTTGTACTGTTTGGGTACATCAGGGGCTCTGCAAATGCAACGTGACTCCTGCAGACCAATCCATCTAAGTCTGCATTCCAAATGGCGCTCCTTCCCTTCCGAGCTCTGCCATGCGCCCAAACAGTGGTTCCCCCCCACATATGGGGTATCAGCGTACTCAGGACAAATTGGACAACAACTTTTGGGGTCCAATTTATTATGTTACCCTTGTGAAAATACAAAACTGGGGGCTAAAAAATTTTTGCGAAAAAAAAATAAATTTATTTTAACGGCTCTGCGTTATAAACTGTAGTGAAACACTTGGGGGTTCAAAGCTCTCAAAACACATCTAGATAAGTTCCTTAGAGGGTCTAGTTTCCAAAATGGTGTCACTTGTGGGGGTTTTTAATGTTTAGGCACATCAGGGGCTCTCCAAACCAACATGGCGTCCCATCTTAATTCCAGTCAATTTTGCATTGAAAAGTCAAATGGCGCTCCTTCCCTTCCGAGCTCTGCTATGCACCCAAAAAGTGGTTTACCCCCACATATGGGGTATCGTCGCACTCAGGACAAATTGCACAACAACTTTTGTGGTCTAATTTCTTCTCTTACCCTTAGGAAAATAAAAAATTGGGGGCGAAAAGATCATTTTTGTGAAAAAATAAGATTTTTTATTTTTACGGCTCTGCATTATAAACTTCTGTGAAGCACTTGTTGGGTCAAAGTGCTCACCACACATCTAGATAAGTTCCTTAAGGGGTCTACTTTTCAAAATGGTGTCACTTGTGAGGGGTTCCAATGTTTAGGCACATCAGGGGCTCTCCAAACGCAACATGGCGTCCCATCTCAATTCCAGTCAATTTTGCATTGAAAAGTCAAATGGCGCTCCTTTCCTTCCGAGCTCTGCCATGCGCCCAAACAGTGGTTTACCCCCACATATGGGGTATCGTCGCACTCAGGACAAATTGCACAACAACTTTTGTGGTCTAATTTCTTCTCTTACCCTTGGGAAAATAAAAAATTGGTGGCGAAAAGATTATTTTTGTGAAAAAATATGATTTTTTATTTTTACGGCTCTGCATTATAAACTTCTGTGAAGCACTTGTTGGGTCAAAGTGCTCACCACACCTCTAGATAAGTTCCTTAAGGGGTCTACTTTCCAAAATGGTGTCACTTGTGGGGATTTCAATGTTTAGGCACATCAGGGGCTCTCCAAACGCAACATGGCATCCCATCTCAATTCCAGTCAATTTTGCATTGAAAAGTAAAATGGCGCTCCTTCCCTTCCGAGCTCTGCCATACGCCCAAACAATGGTTTACACCCATATACGGGGTATCAGCGTACTCAGGACAAATTGGCCAACAATTTTTGAGGTTCAATTTCTTCTCTTACTCTTGGGAAAATAAAAAATTGGGGGCGAAAAGATCATTTTTGTGAAAAAATATGATTTTTTATTTTTACGGCTCTGCATTATAAACTTCTGTGAAGCAATTGGTGGGTCAAAGTGGTCACCACACATCTAGATAAGTTCCTTAGGGTGTCTACTTTCCAAAATGGTGTCACTTGTGGGGGGTTTCAATGTTTAGGCACATCAGTGGCTCTCCAAACGCAACATGGTGTCCCATCTCAATTCCTGTCAATTTTGCATTTAAAAGTCAAATGGCGCTCCTTCCCTTCCGAGCTCTGCCATGCGCCCAAACAGTGGTTTACCCCCACATATGGGGTATCAGCGTACTCAGTACAGATTGTACAACAATGTTTGGCATCCATTTTATCCTGTTACCCTTGGTAAAATAAAACAAATTGGAGCTGAAATAAATTTTGTGTGAAAAAAAGTTAAATATTCATTTTTATTTAAACATTCCAAAAATTCCTGTGAAACCCCTGAAGGGTTAATAAACTTCTTGAATGTGGTTTTGAGCACCTTGAGGGGTGCAGTTTTTAGAATGGTGTCACACTTGGGTATTTTCTATTATATAGACCCCTCAAAATGACATCAAATGAGATGTGGTCCCTAAAAAAAAATGGTGTTGTAAAAATGAGAAATTGCTGGTCAACTTTTAACCCTTATAACTCCCTAACAAAAAAAAATTTTGGTTCCAAAATTGTGCTGATGTAAAGTAGACATGTGGGAAAGGTTACTTATTAAGTATTTTGCGTGACATATCTCTGTGATTTAAGGGCATAAAAATTTAAAGTTGGAAAATTGCGAAATTTTCAAAATTTTCGCCAAATTTCCGTTTTTTTCACAAATAAACGCAAGTTATATCGAATAAATGTTACTACTAAAATGAAGTACAATATGTCACGAGAAAACAATGTCAGAATCGCCAAGATCCGTTGAAGCGTTCCAGAGTTATAACCTCATAAAGGGACAGTGGTCAGAATTGTAAAAATTGGCCCGGTCATTAACGTGCAAACCACCCTCGGGGCTTAAGGGGTTAATTGTTAACCGTTGTTTTTGTTTAATAAACAGGCTGCTGTGGCCTACATAATTCCAAAGAAACTCTTGTCTCTGTCTTAATTGGGAGAAGGGGTTCGGGTGGTCGCGCTGGGGGAAAAAAGGTAAGGGATGGTAAGAGTGTCAGTAGGGGGTATCTCCCTCTTTCCCAAGAAGCTTCGACAATACCAGGGTCAAGAAACCTTCTGAATACTTAGATGTCTGGGGTGTTTCAGAAGACTGGTGCTGTGCTCAGTAGATTAGTTGTCCGGAAGGTTTCACCAATTTCCAATAACTTTTTGGAAAGTTGGCAGATATAAAATAAACTGCTAAAACGTTCTATAATCACATGTGCATATTCTAATAACACAATCAGTAGAACGTTTTCATGCAATTATTGAAGGAGGCAATATAGGTCCTGGAGAAAGTACATTTTCTTAAGTACTGTATAAAGTGGTGATTCCCCTTTGAATTCACACTCATGTTTGATTACACAATACAGAAGATATGGACGGCACATTTGTCCCTGTGTTGGATTATTTGAGGTTGCTTACCACTGACATTGTATCCTGTCGCTTTTCCAGTATGAATCTGGACTCCATCCATGTATAGTATATAACTTGTTATAATTCCGTTTGGATTCTTGGGAGGAGACCAGCGAAGACTTAAAGAAGAATGAAAAGATTCTGCAGTTGGTGGTTGGACACCGATTGGAGCTAGAAAAGAACAATGTAAAAGCCATGAGGAACAGAGCTCTAAACCAAATACATTAGTGATTACATTCTTGTACATGGGAGCAGTATTATAGTCGTTATATTCTTGCACATAGGGGCAGTATTATAGTAGTTATATTCTTGTACATAGAGGCAGTATTATAGTAGTTATATTCTTGTACATAGGAGCAGTATTATAGTAGTTATATTCTTGTACATAGGAGCAGTATTATAGTAGTTATATTCTTGTACATAGGGGCAGTATTATAGTAGTTATATTCTTGTACATAGGAGCAGTATTATAGTAGTTATATTCTTGTACATAGGAGCAGTATTATAGTAGTTATATTCTTGTACATAGAGGCAGTATTATAGTAGTTATATTCTTGTACATAGGAGCAGTATTATAGTAGTTATATTCTTGTACATAGGAGCAGTATTATAGTAGTTATATTCTTGTACATAGAGGCAGTATTATAGTAGTTATATTCTTGTACATAGGGAGCAGTATTATAGTAGTTATATTCTTGTACATAGGAGCAGTATTATAGTAGTTATATTCTTGTACATAGGGGCAGTATTATAGTAGTTATATTCTTGTACATAGGGGCAGTATTACAGTAGTTATATTCTTGTACATAGGAGCAGTAATATAGTAGTTATATTCTTGTACATAGGAGCAGTATTATAGGAGTTATATTCTTGCACATAGGAGCAGTATTATAGTAGTTATATTCTTGTACATAGGAGCAGTATTATAGGAGTTATATTCTTGTACATAGGAGCAGTATTATAGTAGTTATATTCTTGTACATAGGAGGCAGTATTATAGTAGTTATATTCTTGCACATAGGAGCAGTATTATAGTAGTTATATTCTTGTACATAGGAGGCAGTATTATAGTAGTTATATTCTTGTACATGGGAGCAGTATTATAGTAGTTATATTCTTGTACATAGGAGCAGTATTACAGTAGTTATATTCTTGTACATGGGAGCAGTATTATAGTAGTTATATTCTTGTACATAGGAGCAGTATTACAGTAGTTATATTCTTGTACATAGGGAGCAGTATTATAGTAGTTATATTCTTGTACATAAGGGGCAGTATTATAGTAGTTATATTCTTGTACATGGGAGCAGTATTATAGTAGTTATATTCTTGTACATAGGAGCAGTATTACAGTAGTTATATTCTTGTACATGGGAGCAGTATTATAGTAGTTATATTCTTGTACATAGGAGCAGTATTACAGTAGTTATATTCTTGTACATAGGGAGCAGTATTATAGTAGTTATATTCTTGTACATAAGGGGCAGTATTATAGTAGTTATATTCTTGTACATGGGAGCAGTATTATAGTAGTTATATTCTTGTACATAGGAGCAGTATTACAGTAGTTATATTCTTGTACATAGGGAGCAGTATTATAGTAGTTATATTCTTGTACATAGGAGGCAGTATTATAGTAGTTATATTCTTGCACATAGGAGCAGTATTATAGTAGTTATATTCTTGCACATAGGAGCAGTATTATAGTAGTTATATTCTTGTACATAGGAGCAGTATTATAGTAGTTATATTCTTGTACATAGGAGGCAGTATTATAGTAGTTATATTCTTGTACATGGGAGCAGTATTATAGTAGTTATATTCTTGTACATAGGAGCAGTATTACAGTAGTTATATTCTTGTACATGGGAGCAGTATTATAGTAGTTATATTCTTGTACATAGGAGCAGTATTACAGTAGTTATATTCTTGTACATAGGGAGCAGTATTATAGTAGTTATATTCTTGTACATAAGGGGCAGTATTATAGTAGTTATATTCTTGTACATGGGAGCAGTATTATAGTAGTTATATTCTTGTACATAGGAGCAGTATTACAGTAGTTATATTCTTGTACATAGGGAGCAGTATTATAGTAGTTATATTCTTGTACATAGGAGGCAGTATTATAGTAGTTATATTCTTGCACATAGGAGCAGTATTATAGTAGTTATATTCTTGCACATAGGAGCAGTATTATAGTAGTTATATTCTTGTACATAGGAGCAGTATTATAGTAGTTATATTCTTGTACATAGGGGCAGTATTATAGTAGTTATATTCTTGTTCATAGGGGCAGTATTATAGTAGTTATATTCTTGTACATAGGGGCAGTATTACAGTAGTTATATTCTTGTACATAGGAGCAGTAATATAGTAGTTATATTCTTGTACATAGGAGCAGTATTATAGTAGTTATATTCTTGTACATAGGAGCAGTAATATAGTAGTTATATTCTTGTACATAGGAGCAGTATTATAGTAGTTATATTCTTGTACATAGGGGCAGTATTATAGTAGTTACATTCTTGTACATAGGAGCAGTATTATAGTCGTTATATTCTTGCACATAGGAGGCAGTATTATAGTAGTTATATTCTTGTACATAGGAGCAGTATTATAGTAGTTATATTCTTGTACATAGGAGCAGTATTATAGTAGTTATATTCTTGTACATAGGGGCAGTATTACAGTAGTTATATTCTTGTACATAGGAGCAGTATTATAGTAGTTATATTCTTGCACATAGGAGCAGTATTATAGGAGTTATATTCTTGCACATAGGAGCAGTATTATAGTAGTTATATTCTTGTACATAGGAGCAGTATTATAGGAGTTATATTCTTGTACATAGGAGCAGTATTATAGTAGTTATATTCTTGCACATAGGAGCAGTATTATAGTAGTTATATTCTAGTACATAGGAGCAGTATTATAGTAGTTATATTCTTGTATATAGGGGCAGTATTATAGTAGTTATATTCTTGCACATAGGGGCAGTATTATAGTAGTTATATTCTTGTACATAGGAGCTGTATTATAGTAGTTATATTCCTGTACATAGGAGCAGTATTATAGTAGTTATATTCTTGTACATAGGAGCAGTATTATAGTAGTTATATTCTTGTACATAGGGGCAGTATTATAGTAGTTATATTCCTGTACAAAGGGGCAGTATTATAGTAGTTATATTCTTGTACATAGGGGCAGTATTATAGTAGTTATATTCTTGTACATAGGAGCAGTATTATAGTAGTTATATTCCTGTACATAGGGGCAGTATTATAGTAGTTATATTCTTGTACATAGGAGCTGTATTATAGTAGTTATATTCCTGTACATAGGGGCAGTATTATAGTAGTTATATTCTTGTACATAGGAGCAGTATTATAGTAGTTATATTCTTGTACATAGGGGCAGTATTATAGTAGTAATATTCCTGTACAAAGGGGCAGTATTATAGTAGTTATATTCTTGTACATAGGGGCAGTATTATAGTAGTTATATTCTTGTACATAGGAGCAGTATTATAGTAGTTATATTCTTGTACATAGGAGCAGTATTATAGTAGTTATATTCCTGTACAAAGGGGCAGTATTATAGTAGTTATATTCTTGTACATAGGGGCAGTATTATAGTAGTTATATTCTTGTACATAGGGGCAGTATTATAGTAGTTATATTCTTGTACATACAGGTCCTTCTAAAAAAATTAGCATATAGTGTTAAATTTCATTATTTACCATAATGTAATGATTACAATTAAACTTTCATATATTATAGATTCATTATCCACCAACTGAAATTTGTCAGGTCTTTTATTGTTTTAATACTGATGATTTTGGCATACAACTCCTGATAACCCAAAAAACCTGTCTCAAAAAATTAGCATATCAAGAAAAGGTTCTCTAAACGACCTATTACCCTAATCTTCTGAATCAACTAATTAACTCTAAACACATGCAAAAGATACCTGAGGCTTTTATAAACTCCCTGCCTGGTTCATTACTCAAAACCCCCATCATGGGTAAGACTAGCGACCTGACAGATGTCAAGAAGGCCATCATTGACACCCTCAAGCAAGAGGGTAAGACCCAGAAAGAAATTTCTCAACAAATAGGCTGTTCCCAGAGTGCTGTATCAAGGCACCTCAATGGTAAGTCTGTTGGAAGGAAACAATGTGGCAGAAAACGCTGTACAACGAGAAGAGGAGACCGGACCCTGAGGAAGATTGTGGAGAAGGACCGATTCCAGACCTTGGGGAACCTGAGGAAGCAGTGGACTGAGTCTGGTGTGGAAACATCCAGAGCCACCGTGCACAGGCGTGTGCAGGAAATGGGCTACAGGTGCCGCATTCCCCAGGTAAAGCCACTTTTGAACCATAAACAGCGGCAGAGGCGCCTGACCTGGGCTACAGAGAAGCAGCACTGGACTGTTGCTAAGTGGTCCCAAGTACTTTTTTCTGATGAAAGCAAATTTTGCATGTCATTCGGAAATCAAGGTGCCAGAGTCTGGAGGAAGACTGGGGAGAAGGAAATGCCAAAATGCCTGAAGTCCAGTGTCAAGTACCCACAGTTAGTGATGGTGTGGGGTGCCATGTCAGCTGCTGGTGTTGGTCCACTGTGTTTCATCAAGGGCAGGGTCAATGCAGCTAGCTATCAGGAGATTTTGGAGCACTTCATGCTTCCATCGGCTGAAATGCTTTATGGAGATGAAGATTTCATTTTTCAGCACGACCTGGCACCTGCTCACAGTGCCAAAACCACTGGTAAATGGTTTACTGACCATGGTATTACTGTGCTCAATTGGCCTGCCAACTCTCCTGACCTGAACCCCATAGAGAATCTGTGGGATATTGTGAAGAGAAAGTTGAGAGACGCAAGACCCAACACTCTGGATGAGCTTAAGGCCGCTATTGAAGCATCCTGGGCCTCCATAACATCTCAGCAGTGTCACAGGCTGATTGCCTCCATGCCACGCCGCATTGAAGCAGTCATTTCTGCCAAAGGATTCCCGACCAAGTATTGAGTGCATAACTGAACATTATTATTTGATGGTTTTTTTGTTTGTTATTAAAAAACACTTTTATTTGATTGGATGGGTGAAATATGCTAATTTATTGAGACAGGTTTTTTGGGTTATCAGGAGTTGTATGCCAAAATCATCAGTATTAAAACAATAAAAGACCTGACAAATTTCAGTTGGTGGATAATGAATCTATAATATATGAAAGTTTAATTGTAATCATTACATTATGGTAAATAATGAAATTTAACACTATATGCTAATTTTTTGAGAAGGACCTGTAGGAGCAGTATTATAGTAGTTATATTCTTGTACATAGGGGCAGTATTATAGCAGTTATATTCTTGTACATAGGGGCAGTATTATAGTAGTTATATTCTTGTACATAGGGGCAGTATTATAGTAGTTATATTCTTGTACATAGGGGCAGTATTATAGTAGTTATATTCTTGTACATAGGAGCAGTATTATAGTAGTTATATTCTTGTACATAGGGGCAGTATTATAGTAGTTATATTCTTGTACATAGGGGCAGTATTATAGTAGTTATATTCTTGTACATAGGAGCGGTATTATAGTAGTTATATTCTTGTCCATATGGTGGGTCAGTATTATAGTAGTTATATTCTTGTACACAGGGACAGTGATATCATTGTATATAAGGGCAGTGTAAAAGCAGTTATAATTTTTTTAAATTGCATATAATAAACATCTTTACAGTGTAGCTTTGTGATATTTCCAAGTCATAGTTGTAGTAATATCATCTAATATTTTCTAGTATATTGCAGCAGGTATGGCCTGGATTAGAATATGTGTGTGATAATCCCCCCCTAATACGGCACATTACCTGTACTAATATATCATTTATCCATCAGCTAATCAAGCTACATTGCCTTCAAGAATAATCATTGTAGCCTATTAAAATGCCATCATGCAAGTGAAAGATAAAGGTATGCAAATTCTAGCGGTGCTCTACCATTTTGCATCCATTTTCGGCCTGTTAGTGCAATGGAATAAAATAGAAATCCAGTCCATTGACTTTGTGTCTGCTCGTTGTAGAGGTAAAAACACAAAGCTTTCAGTCGTGGTATCTGATTTCTGTACGAAAATCTATTCCTGCATAACGATGGCCTATTGGATAGTGCTGCTGCATTAATCTATGTGGTTTCTTTTTTCTAATTTATTTGCAATTCAGATGCTGATTCCATATTTCGGTGTGCAGATTTGCATTAAAAGCAAGTGCATTAAGTAGCTCACTGATATTTGATGGTTTTTGGACCCCATTTCTACAGCACTGAGTATGTTCCAAATACCACAAATGTCTGTGACGTGCAAGTCTACAACTTTTGCAAAAAGTCTTTGCATGCTTAACCCCTTAGTGACCGCCAATACGCCTTTTAACTGACCTGAGATATAAGAGACTTATATCCCCATACAGGTGACAATCCAGTAGCTGTCAGCTGTCCACTATAGCTGACAACTTGCTGCATCAGCTATGATCAGTGTTTGCACCATCCAAATCTATTTAACCCCCTAGATGCTGCTGTCAATAGTGACTACATCATTATAAACGGTTAACAGACTGTGGGGGCTTCTTCTTTATCCCAATTGGTGGTCTCAGATCATGATTGCATGGTCCTGATGTTTGTCATGGAAATTCATGACCAAATAGCGGCCTTAGAGTCTGTCAGCTCTAGTAACCTGTTCAGAAGTTAGTGGCATTTAGGTGATAAAAATACACATTTTCATTTTTCACATGCCACTTTGTATTAATTCCTGAAAATCACCCGAAGGGTTAACAAACGACCTGACTGCAGTTTTCAATATGTCAGGGGGTGCTGTTTTTAAAATGGTATCACTTGTGGGGATTTCCCTATATAGAGGACCCCCAAATTCACTTCAAACATGGATAGGTCCCTAAAAAAATACATTTTGTAAATTTCCTTGAAAAAAATTTAAATTGTTGCTACATTTTTAATCCTCCTAAAATGCTAACAAAATAAAATAACATTTTGCAAATGGTGCTGTTGTAAAGCAGACATGTGGGAAATGTTATTTATTAATGTTTTGCTGTGGTATGACTATCGGGATTAAAGGGATAATCATTCAAAGTTTGAAAATTGCTAATTTTTTTACATTTTTTTCAAATTTCTGATATTTTTTATAAATAAACATAAAGCATATCAACCTAAATTTACCATTATCATAAAGTATAATGTGTCACGAAAAAACAATCTCAAAATCACTGGGCTTTGTTGAAGCATTCCAGAGTTATTACCACATAAAGTGACACTGGTCAGATTTCAAAAATTTGGCTCCGTCACTAAGGGGTTAAATAACAGTTAACGAGCCACAGGTCTCTGGTTTCCAAACGTTCAATATGTCTATTTATTTTTAATTTGCTACTTCTCTCTGTGCACATACCCAAAATTAAAGGCCAAAACTATAATTTGGTACACTTCCTAAAATAGATTTATCCAGAAGAAAGGGGAAGTACAAGACCAAAGGTAAAATTAAGACATTTTATTCAAAATAGGTTAAAATTAAGGATCAACGGTATACATAAGGGGATCAAACAAGGCAGAGTGAGCTCCAAGCAACCCACACAATAATTAATAGTAAAGATAACCACATACAAAGTAAAAACAACAACACACCTCAAGTAGGTCAAAGTGTTTAGTGGTTCTTAGACATATAGTAAAAACAGGTGCAGTGGCAGGCTCTGGATTGTTAGAATAAATCTCAAAAAGGTCCATGGGATGAAAGAAAAATCTGCCAGAAAAGGCTAGGGATTACTAGTGCTAAAGTGCAAGTGCATAATGTCTGAAGGAAAATGTCCTGCAGAGACTGGAGATGACTTGTACTAAGGTGCAAGTGCATAATTGTTAAATCAGTCTGAATACATCATAGCCCTGTTGAATACCAGAGTCTAAAATATAAGGGGAGTGACACCGTGCTGTCTTTAACCTGCGTTGTGGGAATTGCTGGTGAGGAGAAAAACCCCGACGCGCGTTTCGCTTGTCGCTTCTTCCTGGGGGGTCGTGCGCTAAAAGGGTTTTCTAGAAATAGTAGAGACTTTGTATAGTGCTGTCCTTGGGGCACAATATCCTGACTGCAGATGTTAAGGAGAGTAGAGATTGTCAGAGGCAATCAACCCAAAGTGGCTATCTCTGACAAACTTGGCTTCAGCCACTCCGTTAGTGATGAGCGAACGTGCTCGGATAACATCTTATCCCAGCATGCTCGGATGTTATCTTTGATCTTGGGCATGTTCGTATATTATGTTGGAGTCCCTGTAGCTGCATGATTGTTAGGGAATCCCCACAAGTGTTGAGGCTGTGTAACAGTCGCAAATCATGAAGCCTCAGGGACTCGAACATAATGCGAGTATGCCCAAGATACTCGGATAACACCCGAGCTTGCTCGGATAAGAAGTTATCCGTGCATGTTCGCTCATCATTACTCTATCACTATCAGATCCCAGAAGAACTTTGGCTTTCACCCTTTTTCAGAAGAACTTCATTCAAGTTTAATACATATTTATATTCTTTTATTTTATTTTTATATTTTTTTCTAGATTATTTTCCTTTTTTTCCCCTCTTCTAAATGAAAAAAGTTTACAACACACACACACGCGCACACACACACACACACACACACACACACACACCTGAATAAAATTTGACATTCGTCCCAAACACGGTATCCAGTGGAGGAGACATATGCCTTTCTTGCCTCCAACATTAATAGTGAGGAAGAGGATGCCACCTTCCTTTAGTTTTCATCTTCCTCATTTTACTCTTCTCAAGTGGTACCGAAACGCCACTCAGACACCTAAGGATTGAAAATGAACCAGCGCCCACCAATACTGACTAGTGATGAGCGAATATACTCGTTGCTCGGGTTTTCCCAAACACGCTCGGGTGGTCTCTGAGTATTTGTGACTACTCAAAGATTTAGTTTTCCTTGCCGCAGCTGAATGATTTACAGCTACTAGACAGCTTGATTTCATGTGGGGATTCCCTAGCAACCAGGCAACCCCCACATGTACACAGGCTGGCTAGTAGCTGTAAATCATTCAGCTGCTGCAAGTAAAACTAAATCTCCGAGCAGTCACAAATACTCGGAGACCCCCCAACCGTGCTCTGGAAAACCCGAGCAACGAGTATACTCGCTCATCACTAATACTGACCCTAGAACACCCTAATACAGAGAGAAAAAGTCTCACAGTGCAGTATTGATCTCACTGAGGTCACCACAGTTCAGGGGCCTGACTGGGAATGCAGCCCCAGTGCCTGCACTTGCAGCAGCTCATTCCTGGGTGGTTCTCAGCCTGGACGGTCGCATCTTGGCACCGTCCAGATTGAAAACGGTTCATCCCCAGACATTGATTAGGGAGTGGGACAGAACGACAAGTGAGGGATATAGTTGTTTTATATTTTTGTTTTATTAGAGGAAACCATGGATTCAGTGGAATGGGTGACAAAGTGAGAATAATTTAATTTAGATTCATTAAAGAAGTCTGTGTCATTCTTTCAATTAAAAGACTTTATTCTGGCTGTGTGTTTATTTACAATATAACTATAGGATTAGTAATGGAGAGGCATCTTATAGATGCCTCTCCATTACTAAGCCGTGATCTTGATGCCACTGGACGATACAAAGGTGACATCAATCCCACAAATATGAATTCCACTTGCCACCACCAGAGGGCAAGTGGGAAGGGCCGGCAAAGTGGCAGAACTGGTGCATCTCATACATTTGTCTTTTTTGGGGTGGCTGTGGGCTGCTATTTTTGGTAGAAGAAAAATTACCGCACACTCGAAACTGATATGATGCAAAAAGGTATATGCCAGATTTATTCAAAAAAATAAGTCAACAAATAGAATTGCCACTGTGATAATTCGTAGATAGAAACCTGACGTTTCGACCCTCCCGGGTCTTATTCATGGGGTTACTTATAAAATATATATAAAATATATAAAATATCTCCAGGATCCGTCCCAAAAATATCTCCAGGATCCGTCCTTTCCTCAACCCCCAATCTACTAAAATGCTTGTGCACGCCCTCATCATTTCCCGCCTTGACTACTGCAACATCCTTTTCTGTGGCCTCCCTGCTAACACCCTTGCACCTCTCCAGTCCATCCTTAACTCTGCTGCCCGACTAATCCATCTCTCTCCTCGCTACTCCTCCGCTTCCCCCCTCTGCAAATCTCTTCACTGGCTCCCATTCCCTCAGCGTATCCAGTTCAAATTGCTAATACTGACCTACAAAGCCATCCACAACCTGTCTCCTCCATATATCTCTGAACTAATCTCCCGATATCTTCCCTCACGTGATCTCCGGTCCTCCCAAGACCTCCTTCTCTCCTCCACACTTATTCGCTCCTCATCCAATCGCCTCCAAGACTTCTCCCGAATATCCCCCATCCTCTGGAACTCTCTGCCCCAACACGTCCGACTATCAACCACAGTCGGATCCTTCAGATGGAACCTGAAAACTCATCTCTTCAGGAAAGCCTACAGCCTGCACTGACACCGCTGCTGCCTCATCACTACCGAAGCTACCGCCTCACCAACACCAGAGCTACCGCCTCACCAACACCGGAGCTACCGCCTCACCAACACCGGAGCTCCTGCAACCCTCAACCTACTGTCTCCTTCCCCATAATCCTATAGAATGTAAGCCCGCAAGGGCAGGGTCCTCGCCCCTCTGTATCAGTCCGTCATTGTTAGTTTGTTTACTGTATGTGATATTTGTAACTTGTATGTAACCCCTTCTCATGTACAGCACCATGGAATCAATGGTGCTATATAAATAAATAATAATAATAATAATAATAATACTTAACTCTTTTGATACACAAACATAGGAGTGGCAGTGATAGAAGGCAAGACAGTGGTCCCTTTAAGGCATAACCTTATAGTAAGTCCAGTAATTGCTCCTGTGGCATAAGTAGAAGGTAGAAGGATTGGACCTCCAATCCAGGACAGCGCAGCTGGGCGCGGGATGACTCCCAGACAAGAACACAGGACAGAGCAGGACAGCTCTACACGCTGCGGCCCACCCTAAACAGGATCCTTCTACCTATGCCACAGGAGCAATTCTATTTGTTGACTTGTTTTTTTGAATAAATCTGGCATATACCTTTTTGCATCATACCAGTTTCGAGTGTGCGGTAATTTTTCTTCTACTATTGACTTGACCACACGGTCTGTTTTACCAGCACCTCCGTGTCCTTGACCAGAGTGCACACCATTATCCTTGTCCATCCGGCTGCTATTTTTGGGCAAGAGGACCAATATCCATGGACCCTTACCAGCTTGAGAATAAGAGCCCCTAGTTGTCAGCTTTAACTTGGCTGCCTGTAAAAAAAATTATGGGGAACCCAAGCCTTTTTAAAATTTATTTAAATAATTAAAATTACAGCATGGGGACCTCTCTATTCTTGATAACCAGCCTTATTGAAGATGACAGCTGAGGGTTGCAGCCTGTAGCTGTCAGTTTTGCCTGGCTGGTTATCAAAAATACAGGGAACCCCAAGTCATTATACTTTTTTATTTATTTATTTATAGTGCAGGTGGCGGCTGATGAATACTCCCATCAGCTGCCGCCTGCTCTCACTGTTAACCCCTTCATGACCCAGCCTATTTTGACCTTAATGACCTGGCTGTTTTTTGCAATTCTGACCAGTGTCCCTTTATGAGGTCATAACTCAGGAAAGAATCAACGAATACTAGCGGTTCTGAGATTGTTTTTTCGTGACATATTGGGCTTCATGTTAGTGGTAAATTTAGGTCGATAATTTTTGTGTTTATTTGTGAAAAAAATAGAAATTTGGCTAAAATTTTGAAAACTTCGCAATTTTCAAATTTTGAATTTTTATTCTGTTAAAGGGAACCTGTCACCTGAATTTGGTGGGACAGGTTTGCGGTCATATGGGCGGGGTTTTCGGGTGATTGATTCACCCTTTCCTTACCTGCTGGCTGCATGCTGGCCACAATATTGGGTTGAAGTTCATGCTGTGTCCTCCGAAGTACACACCTGCGCAAGTAGAAAACCCCCACAAGTGACCCTCATTTTGGAAACTTGACCCCCAAGGAACTTATCTAGATATGTGGTGAGCACTTTGAACCCCCAAGTGCTTCACAGTTTATAACGCAGAGCCATGAAAATAAAAAAATCTTTTTTTTCCTCAAAAATGATGTTTTAGCAAGCAATTTTTTATTTTCCCAAGGGTAGCAGGAGAAATTGGACCCCAATTGTTGTTGCCCAGTTTGTCCTGAGTATGCTGGTACCTCATATGTGGGGGTAAACCACTGTTTGGGCGCACATCGGGGCTCGGAAGGGAAGTAGTGATGTTTTGAAATGCAGACTTTGATGGAATGGTCTGCGGGCATCACGTTGCATTTGCAGAGCCCCTGATGTACCTAAACAGTAGAAACCCCCCACAAGTGACCCCATTTTGGAAACTAGACCCCCAAAGGAACTTATCTAGATATGTGGTGAGCACTTTGAACCCCCAAGTGCTTCACAGAATTTTACAACGCAGAGCCGTGAAAATAAAAAATCATTTTTCTTTCCTCAAAAATGATCTTTTAGCAAGCAGTTTTTTTTTATTTTCTCAAGGGTAACAGGAGAAATTGGATCCCAATATTTGTTGCCCAGTTTATCCCGAGTATGCTGGTACTCCATATGTGGGGGTAAACCACTGTTTGGGCACATGCCGGGGCTCGGAAGGGAGGGAGCACCATTTGACTTTCTGAACGCAAGATTGGCTGGAATCAATGGTGGTGCCATGTTGCGTTTGGAGACCCCTGATGTGCCTAAACAGTGGAAACCCCTCAATTCTAACCCCAACACACCCCTAACCATAATCCCAACTCTAGCCATAACCCTAATCACAACCCTAACCCCAACACACCCCTAACCACAACCCTAATCCTAACCCTAATCCCAACCCTAACCACAACCCTAACCCCAACACACCCCTAACTATAACCCTAACCACAAGCCTAATCTTAACCCTATTTACAATCCTAGCCCTAATTCCAACCCTAACTCTAATTCCAACCCTAACCCTAAGGCTATGTGCCCACGTTGCGGATTCGTGTGAGATTTTTCCGCACCATTTTTGAAAAATCCGCAGGTAAAAGGCACTGCGTTTTACCTGCGGATTTACTACGGATTTCCAGTGTTTTTTGTGCGGATTTCACCTGCGGATTCCTATTGAGGAACAGGTGTAAAACTCTGCGGAATCCGCACAAAGAATTGACATGCTGCGGAAAATACAATACAGCGTTTCCGCGCGGTATTTTCCGCACCATGGGCACAGCGGATTTGGTTTTCCTTAGGCTTTCATGGAAATGTAAACCTGATGGAAAACTGCTACGAAGCCGCAGTGGCCAATCCGCTGCAGATCCGCAGCCAAATCCGCACCGTGTGCACATAGCCTAATTCTAAGGGTATGTGCAGACGCTGCGGAAAATGCTGCGGATCCGCAGCGTTTCCACAGCTGTGGGTCCGCAGCAGTTTCCCATGAGTTTACATTTCAATGTAAACCTATGGGAAACAAAAAACGCTGTGCGCATGTCAGTTCTTTCTGTGGATTCCGCAGCGGTTTTACAACAGAAAACCGCAGTTGTAAAACCGCAGTGAAATCCGCGATAAATCCGCAGCAGTTTTGCACTGCGGAAAAATCCACAGAGGACCAGAATACGTGTGCACATGCACATACCCTAACCCTAACCTTAGTGGAAAAGAAATATATTTTCTTTATGTTATTATTGTCCCTACCTATGGGGGTGATAAAGGGGGGGTTTGTTTACTATTTTTTTATTTTGATCACTGTGATAGGTTTTATCACAGTAATCAAAATGTACCTGGAACGAATCTGCCGGCCGGCCGATTCGGCGGGCACACTGCGCATGCGCCCGCCATTTTGGAAGATGGCGGCGCCCATGGAGAAGACGGACGGACACCGGGAGGCTCGGTAAGTATGAGAGGGTGGTGGGGGGGAGCACGGGGGGGTGGATTGGAGCACGGGGGGGTGGATCGGAGCACAGGGTGTGTGGATCGGAGCACGGGGGGGTGGATCGGAGCATGGGGGTGGATCGGAGCATGGGGGTGGATCGGAGCACAGGGGTGGATCGGAGCACAGGGAGGTTGGATCGGAGCACGGGGTTGGATCGGAGCACAGGGGGGGTTGGATCGGAGCACGGGGGTGGATCGGAGCACAGGGGGTGGATCGGAGCACAGGGGGTGGATCGGAGCATGGGGTGGATCAGAGCACGGGGGAATGGACAGGAGGATGGGGGGAGCGGACAGGTGGACAGAGGGGAGCAGACTACAGAACGGAGGACTGAGGGGGAGATCGGTGGCGGTGGGGGGGGCAGATAAGTGTTTCCAGCCATGGCCGACGATATTGCAGCATCGGCCATGGCTGGATTGTAATATTTCACCACTTTTCATAGGTGAAATATTACAAATTGCTCTGATTGGCTGTTGCACTTTCAACAGGCAATCAGAGCGATCGTAGCCACGGGGGGTGAAGCCACCCCCCCCAGGGCTAAAGCACCACTCCCCCTGTCCCTGCAGATCGGGTGAAATTGGAGTTAACCCTTTCACCTGATCTGCAGGGACGCGATCATTCTGTGACACAGCATATGCGTCACAGGTCGGATTGGCACCGACTTTCATGACGCATACGCTGTGTCACAGGTCGGGAAGGGGTTAATAGTTGAATACAACTCTCAACATTGTCCCCTGCAGGTGCTGATCGCAGCGTGAGCAGGGGACAGTGATGTGAGCGGTCTTCACTTCAGCACCGGGTACAGCGCGAACAGTACTGATGATTTCCAGGCGCCGGTAAGTGTTACACTGATAACAATGGGATATTATCCATGAGTCATCCGTATTCACGTGTGAGGGATGTTTTGCGGCTCGTGCTGCTACCGGAAACACTGACGTCTTAAAGAGCCCTTAGTGAACATGGTCATTTACCGAACAAAACTCGGGAATCCAAAACACAAATCCGAATGTGCAATATTTGTGCCGAATTTGAGATTGCCGAACGTTTTCCAAGCAAGTTCGCTCATCTCTAGTCCTTAATACATTTCAAAAGAACGCTCAAATTACAATAATACCTGCCCATTAAAAGGTCCAGGTAGGGAAACAAACTCTACAAGCTGTGTGAGAGCACATCAGGGCAACAAACAGGTATTGAGTTTATGAAGGGAAGAAAACCCGGATTCAACCACCTGAATTCCCCCCAGTCCTGGGAGTGAGTGGGAAAGTTGTGTGGGATTTGGTGCACCCACTGCTACATCAAGGTTATTACCTCTATGTAGATAACTTTTATATCAGCATCAAAATCTTCATGTCCCTCACTGTGCAAGCTACTGCAGCCGGCGGCATTGTCCACAATAATCAGAAATGCGTCCATAAGACACCTATTTGGCAAGGGATCAGAAAGGGTGAGAGCAGATCCCATTGTAGCAGCAACATTCTGGTGGTCAAGTACAAGGAAAAGAGGGATGTCCTTTTCTTTACCACCATACATGATGATGGCAGCATGTACAATGCCATGAGAAAAGCCAAGGTATGGTATAAGAAGCTTGTCGTGCACATCGCGCAGATGGCAATGTACAACAGTTTTGTGCTATCACAATGCGCAGGCCAAACCAAAATGTTATACCTTCAGTTCCAGGAAGAAGTGATTAAGGCCCTAATATTTGCAGTCAGGAAGGAGAGGGCCCCAGTATTTCGGGAACTGATGGTGCTCATATCATGCCAGGTCAACATTTACCCAGTGAAGTCTCTCAAACCTCAAAGAAAGGTAGCAAAATAGATGCTGATTGTTTTACAAAAGTGTTGTAAGTAAGGACACCATTTGGCAATGTGATACCTGCCCCAACAAACCTGGCCTGTGTATAAAAGAATGCTTCATACTGTTCCACACATCCATGGACTACTAAATTCATTTTTGACTTACACAACTGTTATGATTAGGTGGCCTTGGAGCAGCATGAGAACTTTCACTGGAGAAAGTGGCCACTATACTGACCGCAATCCTGAACTTAACACCGCAATTAGAAGTAGCCGTGGAGTGTACCTAACACACCTAGACACCTCGTCACAGCCGGAGGACTAAATAGCCCTAAAGATGGAAATAGGAATACTATCTTGCCTCAGAGAAAATCCCCAAAGGATAGACAGCCCCCCACAAATATTGGCGGTGAGTCGGAGAGGAAAAAACATACACAGGCAGAAAAAACAGGATTTAGCACAGGAGGCCACTCTAGCTAGATAGGACAGAGTTCTGTACGGTCAGTATTAAAAAACCCTTCAAAAAATCCACAGCAGAATATACAAAAAAACTTCCTACATTTAACTAAAGATGTAGGAGCGTATATCTGCAACTCCAGTGAATTCTACAAACAGAGCAGGAATAAACTGAAACAAGCACACAGCAGTGTGCCACAGATACAAAAACAAAACACTTATATTTGCTGAATTTGGCAGCCAGCAGGAGAAGCCAGAAAGAGATCCAATACTTCACAAAGAACATTGACAACTGGCAAGGGCTAAAGGATCCCGCACACCTAAATATCCCAGTCAGAATTGTAATCATCCGATACACCTGGCCAGGACTGTGAGTCAGAGACAACTGCATTCCCACCAACAACCACTGGAGGGAACCCAAGAGCAGAATTCACAACACACAACTCACTTATGTCGACCTGACGTACACTACACAACTCATGTATGCCAACCTGATGGACTCTACGCAATTTTCGTATGCCACTACATTAGAAAATTCACATACCAGGAAAACACTAGATAAATTCCAATGTAGGGTCACTTGTTTGGGTTTTCAATTGTTTGGATACATCAGGGGCTCTCCAAACACGACATGAAGCATTTGGAATCTGTATTCCAAAAGTCACTCCTTCCCTTCCAAGCCCTGCAGTGCACCCAACCACTAGTTTCCTCACATATATGGGGTATTAGCATACTCAGGAGAAATTGCACAATAAAATTTTGGTTCTGATTTCTCTTATTGCCCTTTTGAAAATAAAACAAATGGGCGCTAAAAGAACATTTTTGTGGAAAAATTAGATTTTTTAATTTTCATGGCTCAAGCGTTATAAATTTCTGTGAAGCACCTGGGGGTTCATAGTGCTCACCACACATCTAGATTAATTCCTTGGGAGATATAGTTTTCAAAATGGGGTCACTTGTGGGGTTTTTCCACTGTTTTGACACATCAGGGGCTCTCCAAACACGAAATGGCATCCGCTGTAGATTTCTAATAATTTTGCATATAAAAAGTCAAACGGTGCTACTTCCTTTCTAAGCCCTGTCATGCACCCAAGCAGTAGATTTCATCCACATATGGGGTATCGGCGTGCTCAGGAGAAATTGTACAACTTTTGGGGTCCATATACTCATGTTAACCTTATGAAAAAAAAGGGGTCTAAAAGAAAAGTTGGGGAAAAAAGTTACATGTTCATTTTTTCCTTTCACACTGCATCAGTTCCTGTGCAGCACCTGAAAGGTTAATAAACTTCTTTAATGCGATTTTGAGAGCCTTGGGGGGTGCAGTTTTTATGATGGTGTCAGTGTTGAGTGTTTTCTGTCATATAGACCCCTCAAAGTCACTTCAAATGTGATATGTTCCCTAAAAAAACTTTCAACCCTTCTAGCTACCCCCCAAAATTATGGTTTTAAAAATTGTTATGATGTAAAGTAGACATGTGGGAAAGGTTATTTATTAACTATTTTGTGTGGCTTAACTCTCTGGTTTAAGGGCATAAAAATTAAAATTTGAAAATTGTGAGATTTTCCAAATTTTTGCAAAATGTCCGATTTTTTCACAAATAAATGCCAGTCTCATCGAACAAATTTTACCACTACCATGAAGTACAATATGTCACTAAAACAGTCTCAGAATCACTGGGATCTGATGAAGCGTTCCAGTGTTATTACCACATAAAATGACACTGGTCAGAACTAAAAAATTTGGCCTGTCATGACGGTGAAAACAGGGTGAAGGGGTTGAATGTGCCTAATTCATTAACTGTCCTGCACCTCTAAATGAATTAGGTGCATCATTCGTCACTGTCTTGGGTCTATAATTCAGGAGATCCAGTCTGGTTCTGTCATTGTAAAAAGGGTTTGTATCAGTTTACGAAATCTGGACTTGACATTTGATTACTGTATTTTGTCTGCATCTATAGTTCTCCAGTGTCTGATTTACGATACTGTCAGTATTCATTTTGGGGTTTTAAAAGGGTTTAGGGGTGGGCCATATGTGTAGAGCGCAGAATATACCTGATGTCAAAGCTGACATAAATAAAAAAAAATAATAATGACAGCATTTAAAGAAAAACAAAAGGATTTTAGTTCTACAATCAAAGACTAATATTAAAAACATGAGACGTTACTTTTAAACTGGTTTTCTCATTATCAAAAAAAGAGAAAAATTACAAAATGCTTGTAAAACTTAGAAACTAAACTTTGTAATGTACCGCTTTAAAAAAAATACTCTCTGTTCAAGAAATAAAGAATTTTTGATTCTATATTTCACTGCTTTTTGCCTAGGTTAACGGCTAACTCCTTGGTGGTCAGTGTCCTAGGTAAGGAACTGACATGTTCTTTGCAAGCGCTGCTTTGAAGTTTGGCGGGTTGCTGTATCCGGCCAGCGTCAGCGCCCTTCCAATTCTCCAATGATGCAGAGGCAAAGTGCAGCATCGATCAGCACGAAATTCGGGCCAGCGGTTCAGTCCAAACTGTCAACCATTAGGAGTGCACTGCCACTGTCAAGCAAAAAAGATGTGGATAAGGGAGAAGCAGTGCGCTCCTAAATGGTGATCATCTCTTTTGGGTATACTCTATGCCAAATTTTATGGAATATCATAGAGGCTCCTGAAAAAAGGGGAGACCTTTCAGACTTCAGGAAGGGTTGGCAAATCATCCTGAAATTCTTTTGTTTAGAGGGTGTGGAGTGGAGTAGGGGTGGAAAGGCAGGAGATACAATATATGAAATACGGTGGTAGTTCCAGCTCTTTAAAATTCAAAAGTCTTTATTTCTCGATTAAAACTTCATTGTAGTCAAAAAGATCCTTGTACGTAGCAGATGCATAAACAGCGGAAAATAGGGTATAAGCAACGCGTTTCGATCTCGTTAAGTGGCGTCTTTTTGAATCTCCACCGCGCGGTGATTTTTTAAATTTGTTCTATACCTTTGACTCTCATAGCTGATGTGTCTCCTGCATGGAGAATACTATTCTGTCCAGTATACTAGATGAGGGCATTAATGTGGTAGCTAGAAAAGCACCATCAATAGGAAACAATTTCTCCAGGACTATTTCTAACCAGAATTAAATCGAGAACAAGGCTGGAAGTCAATGGTTTCTAGAAGTGCGGAACCACGTCGTGCAGTACATGTGAACATGCGCTAGTAACAAGCAAAACATTCGCTGATAAGAAAAACGCATCCATTTATAGTATTAAACAATTTATAAACTGCCATACCACTAATGTGGTGTACAAAATAGATTGAGATTTGTAGTATGACACACATAGGTTGCACCACAAAGAAATTAAAAACGCGCATATCTGAACATTTGAGAGATCCACTCGAAGGAAATAATAGCAATCGTAATATTTCCATGGTGGCTAAACATTTTATAACCCACCATGCAGGAGACACATCAGCTATGAGAGTCCAAGGCAGGGGTCCCCAACTCCAGGCCTCGAGGGCCGCCAACAGTGCAGGTTTTCAGGATTTCTTTAGTATTGCATCGGTGGTAATGTGATCATCTGCACAGGTGATGATTCCAACCCCTGTGCAGATGATCACATTACCACCGATGCAATACTAAAGAAATCCTGAAAACCTGCACTGTTGGCGGCCCTCGAGGCCTGGAGTTGGGGACCCCTGGTCCAAGGTATAGGACAAATTTTAAAAGATCACCGCGCGGTGGAGATTCAAAAAGACGCCTCTTAACGAGAGAGGAATTTTGGATATACAATCGAGAAACAAGGTATCCCAATGGCCTGAATAGGAGAATTGAGCTAATGTACCATTATTTGTAAATACGGTAATAATTTTTGCTTTGTATTAGAGTATTTATATGTATTAGGATGTTTTATAGATTTGTTATTTCTATGAGAAGTCTAACAAATGCAGACTTTGCAATCAATATCATGTGATCAAATCAGCTGTGGAAGGGTTAATGAAACACCTTATAAGAACTTAAGGGTAGATAGAGGATTAGGCTGTGATAAAGATCTTACTTGGTCAAAACGCGTTGCTTATACCCTATTTTCCGCTGTCTATGCATCTGCTACGTACAAGGGTCTTTTTGACTACAATGAAGTTTTAATCGAGAAATAACGACTTTTGAATTTTAAGGAGCTGGAACTACCACCGTATTTCATGTATTGTATCCACTGTACGTCGGGTCAGGACGAAGTTCCGCGCACCTGTGGTTATCGGTGAGCTGGCTGAGACTAAGCCTCTCTTGTTTTTTTTCTTTTTCATGTGGAAGGGCAGGGCTTGAAATAAGAGAATGTTCTTGTCTATAATGTTAGTAAGCATTTATTGGATCATACCATAGTTTCCGGCACACAACTTTTACATCTGAGAGTCACAACGCAGTCTCACCCCCATCATAGTGGATTCCAGAGGTGCTCAACGGACCAACTATGGTGCGATCTGTTGGGGTCCAACAATAGTGTCTACTACTTTAATTTTAGTGCCTCTTGATGGGCCCTTACAGCCATCAAATGCAGGGAAACTGCCTCCAAGGGCAACGTCGCCTTAGACATTCATTTGCCAGTTTGTTGTTGGCGCCTCGACAGAAAGGAATGTGATCTGATTAATAGCGCACATGCTAAAATGATTAATTCAGCTTCCAATTGGCATTTGGTAGCTCCACTAAGTTGGAATAATTGTTGCCCGTACCAGTCTTTAGCACTTAAAAGAGACCATAGAAAGCGAACATTTGATACCGGGTTTCATACTGTGCCATACAATCAATTCTTTTTAGTCAGACTGTCTGTAGATTTACTTCTCAGCCATAGTAAAGCGAGGAAGCTTTCATTAATCTTTCAGATGCTTCGTATTAATGACAAGGCTCTTGCATGAACAATGTAACAGCAATTAAAAAGCCCATTAATCTGCATTACAGCTATTAAAGATGCATGTCATTAAAGGGTATGGAGTTTGATTCATTTTAGCACCCCCTCCAAAAAAAAAAGAAGCAATTACGCTCTGGCAATGCACTCTGTCATCAAATTAGGTTCTGGTTCTCCAGCAAATGGCCGGGCAGCGTTTAGATCTTCTGTTTTATTATTCATGACTCAAATGTGGAAGTCAAGACCTCTGGAATTACTTTACCTTCTTGGAGAGTGGTGATGTTCAGAACATGTAAGTTCTCGCTGCATCCAGATAAAGTGCACACGGATAACGTTACCGAGTATTTCGTAAAGGGCACTAAGCCGGTCAGGCTGCCTGAGGAGAAAGAAGACGAGAAAAGGTATTTATTGCACGGGCCAGGATTGGTGCCAACATGGTTGGTCGTGCTTCTTACTTATTTAAAGGGGAAACAAGTTATCACTTATCCAGAAGGTCGGTGATAACTTGCTGATCGGTGAGAGTCCATTAGGACCTGCACCAATCGGCATGGGTCGGTTGTCAATTCTGACAGATGTTCAGTAGGATTTTGTCACTGTGATCTGTTTTTCTCAGTACACAGAAACAGTGCACTCCATCGCTGGCTTTGAGGAAAAGTGACGAGCCAGCAACAGAGCGCACTGCCATTATGCATTGTAAAGAGAGAACGAGTGAGCAAAGACCAGCCCTGCCTCCTGATGCATGCTAGGTTAGAGGCTCTGGACTGAGGTCTAAAGGGTAACGTTTCTCCTTGAGGACAGAGACTTACCGGCCCTGGCATGCCAAGGTAAGGAGGCTTATTCACCATGCAATGCTCCTCTGGGAAATATAATATGCAAATTGGCTCACCTAGCCAAATCAGTTCTCATGCACTAATGAGATGTAATACCCCAAAACACTGTCTGCAAATTGAAATTCTGATTTGACTTTTATCCTAAGACATTTCAAGGCCCGTTAAAGGGTCGATAGTGACTTGTTGGATTCCAACAGGTGGTGCTAGAGAGTTCAAGTCCTCTTCCTCTCTGAATAGACAACTTGTGTATTAATAAGTATTAACATCTGGATGGTGTGGGTTGGACGCTGTAGGGGTACGCAGCATCCAACCCGCAGCGCTTACTGACCATGTGCAGTTACCCTTAGGCTCACGCTGTCCCTGGCAGCCTCAGTACTGCTACATTACTCACTGCTGCCCTCACACTGACTAACTGTCACTTCTTGCACTTGCCACTAACACTCAGTTCCCCCTCCCTAATTGGGCCAGCCACTACAGGTAACCCTGTCCCCAGCTAACTGCAGCCCCAGTGGCTATAATACCTTTATCACATACAGTACATGGGGATCAAATACAGTTAACCTTTGGGTGTCAGGGAGCGTCAGGGATCAATTCCCACCACTGTTACACCATTACTAGTTCTCATGAATCAGCACATCTTCAATCCTGCAATGTTTCAATGTTCATATGCTGTCTCCAAAATCTGCAGTCTTTGTTGCTGCCCTGTCTGTTCACATTGATGCCTTCTCCTTCTTTCATACTCACTTCCCTCTGCTATCTCCAAGGCCCTATACACTGGAGCTTCACATAGCATCGCTACCGGGGAGGCAGAGAGGCCCGTGCTCTAAGGGAGCCCACCCAGAGCTGCGCTACTGTAACTGTATTGGAGTGTATTATACTATATAGAGTCGGCCTATGGGGGGTGCATTATACTATATAGAGTCTGCCTATTGGGAGTGCATTATACACTGCTCAAAAAATAAAGGGAACACTTAAACAACAGAATATAACTCCAAGCAAATCAAACTTCTGTGAAATCAAACTGTCCACTTAGGAAGCAACACTGATTGACAATCAATTTTGCATGCTGTTGTGCAAATGGAATAGACAACAGATGGAAATTATTGGCAATTATCAAGATACACTCAATAAAGGAGTGGTTCTGCAGGTTGGGACCACAGACCACATCTCAATACCAAAGCTTTCTGGCTGATGATTTGGTCCCTTTTGAATGTTGGTTGTGTTTTCACACAGGTGGTAGCATGAGACGGACTCTACAACCCACACAAGTGGCTCAGGTAGTGCAGCTCATCCAGGATGGCACATCAACGCGAGCTGTGGCAAGAAGGTTTGCTGTGTCTGTTATCGTAGTGTCCAGAGGCTGGAGGCACTACCAGGAGACAGGCCAGTACACCAGGAGACGTGGAGGGGGCCGTAGGAGGGCAACAACACAGCAGCAGGACCACTACCTCAGCCTTTGTGCAAGGAGGGACAGGAGGAGCACTACTAGAAGCCCTGCAAAATGACCTCCAGCAGGCCACAAATGTGCATGTGTCTGCACAAATGGTTAGAAACCGACTCTATGAGGATGATCTGAGTGCCTGACATCCACAGATTGGGGTTGTGCTCACAGCCCGACACCGTGCAGGATGCTTGGCATTTGTCACAGAACACCAGGATAGGCAAATTCGCCACTGGTGCCCTGTCCTCTTCACAGATGAAAGCAGGTTCACATTGAGCACATGTGACAGACGTGGCAGAGTCTGGAGACACCATGGAGAGCGATCTGCTGCCTGCAACATCCTTCAGCATGACCGGTTTGGCAGTGGATTAGTAATGGTGTGGGGTGGCATTTCTTTGGAGGGCCGCACAGCCCTCCATGTGCTCACCATTGGTAGCCTGACTGCCATTAGGTACCAAGATGAGATCCTCAGACCCCTTGTGAGACCATATGCCGGTGCGGTTGTCCCTGGGTTTCTCCTAATGCAGGACAATGCCAGACCTCATGTGGTTGGAGTGTGTCAGCAGTTCCTGCAAGATGAAGGCATTGAAGCTATGGACTTGCCCGCCCGTTCCCCACACCTGAATCTGATGGAACACATCTGGGACATCATGTCTCGCTGCATCCACCAACGTCACGTTGCACCACAGACGGTCCAGGAGTTGGCTGATTCTTTAGTCCAGGTCTGGGAGGAGACCCCTCAGGAGACCATCCGCCGCCTCATCAGGAGCATGCCCAGACATTGTAGGCAGGTCATACAGGCACGTGGAGGCCACACACACACACACACACTACTGAGCATCATTTCCTTGTCTTGAGGCATTTCCACTGAAGTTGGATCAGCCTGTAATTTGATTTTCCACTTTGATTTTGAGTATCATTCCAAATCCAAACCTCCATGGGATATTAATTTTGATTTACATTGATCATTTTTATGTTTCATTGTTCTCAACGCATTCCACTATGTAATGAATAAAGATTTGCGACTGAAATATATCATTCAGTGATATCTAGGATGTGGTATTTTAGTGTTCCCTTTATTTTTTTGAGCAGTGTATTTGACTTAGACACAACCGCCTCGCTAACTAGCTAAAATCTAGCAGCAAACAGTCCTTGTGCCAGAACAGCCTCTCTGCGCTGTCACAGTGTCAAAATGGCACTAAAGCAAGATGTCAGCACTTTATATGCAGAGGGACATGTGATTTCTGCAGCAAATGACACAAGCCATTGTGTCAGGACATTGTGGATGTTTCCTGTGCCCTGATTGCACATTGCGGCTAGCCAAACAAAGTTAGAAGAAAAAAATAGATACGTTTACAAGCATGCCGCTCCTCTGAGCTCTGCAAACCAACCCCTCATCAAACACTTGCCCACACTCCTCATACACCACCATTATGGTAGCCAAAGTGCTCAAAATACTTAAGTGACAATGCAAATATTTTCCCACTTTTTACCGAATGTTACCGATTTTTTTCGAATTTATAAAATTTTGCTCAGGTTTCCGATCACGAATTCGAAAGAGCCATATTCATGCAGAACTTATGTTTGGCGATTGTTTTTCGAGCAATTCGCTCATCACTATTGGCTACCTCCTCCTACTCAGCCTCTTCCATCTACACCGCCACCTCCATCTCAACCTCCTGCTCTACTTGAACCTCTGCCTCCTGGTTCAAGATTTATTTTTTTTATTTTTTTCTTATTCTATGTTATTTTAAGTCATTTCCCTATCCACATTTGTTTTCATGGCAATTGTCCTGCTCTTACCCTTATTTATCTTCCTTTTGCAGCCTTCTAGCCCTTACTATGACCATTTTACAGCCAATTTCAAGCACAGACATTCGGGTCCCCATTGACTTGTTCGATTTCGTGGTCAAGTCTGGGGTCAAGTTCAGTCCCCAAACCAAACTTTTCAATGTAGCTTTGTCATAAAACCATTGAACCCAAACATCCGCGGGTCTGCAAATCCCTACTAGAGACAGATTACACCTGAGAAAAGGCATCGAGTTACACAGAAAAGAGACATCTTAGCACGCGCCCTTTAATTATTTTTTTGGGGGTAAAAAAGCATATTTTACAATATTTTAATTATCAGATTGTGCATTTATCACATTATATATCAAATCAGATCAAGTTGTCTGAAACTTCAGGGATCATTTACATTTATGTGGGTGATTAGTGAGAATGAGTGAATGAGCTCAGTTACAAATCTTTATGCCATTTTGTACTTTCATTTACAATATTTTTTTATTTATTAATAGTCTTTTCCAGGAGGATTGTTTTCTGATCTAGTTTTAGGATGTTTTAGATTCTTTTCTTTTTAATTCCTACTGGCAACGACTTCAACATAAAAGAGCGAAGAATGTCACTGAAATTTACAGTCTGAAAAATGACCCAATTCACCTTGGAAATTCAAAAAGTGTGACTGCTGCTCAGAAGTTTTGGTTCATGAAAGCAATAAAGCGACTATCTCTTTCCACGCTGCAGTCCTGTTATGTGTGCGAGTGAGAAAAATAAAGACCAAAACCATGAAACGCTTAATTATAAAATGCACAGTAACAGAAGAAGAAAAATGGCGATTGACCAGAAACTTTTTGAGATGGATCTAGGTTCATTTGGTAAATAAGTTCTTAATGAAGAGTCTACTTTTATGTAAAATAGATTGGCCTCGCGCTTACATCCGTCGGCTCTCCCCCAAGTGACCATGTGAGGCCAATGGCAGGCTTTAGCACTGGAAGATAGCACGGTAGACTTAAAGACGGACACAAAGCACCAACGAGGTCAAATTCAAAATTTCTGGGAGAATCTTAACAAATTTGATTTGTTACAAATAGAATCATTCATCTCTTGTGGCGGTTTATCGGTGTTTCAGAATTATTGCATGACCGCGTAAAGAAATAGTAATCTTACTTCTAAGAATAAGGAAACTTTGGTAAGATAGCCCAAAACAAAAAAAAAATGGCAGCACTCCAGGAGCCTTGTGAAAAAGGTGAAGGATACTTTATTCTCCGAGATCACATGTCCATTTTCGGGTTAAAAGGTTCCATGTGGAACTGAAAAGTTGCTTGTACCCAGCACCACTGATCCGCTACTTGTAATATTACATTACCGTCAGTCAAAATTTACCTTTAATAATATACTGGGTAAGTCCCACTCCAACACAATGGCCTACCGGGGAATTCACCCATTTCCCTGTGGTCCAGTCCGCACCTGCAAGATCCTTTGATAGATAATAAAGTATCCTTCACTTTTCTTTACTGGAGCACTGTTGCTTTTTGCCTACTATATAGATGATTTAAAGAAGTACTCCTCCTCCCATCAAAGTTTTTATCCTCTTAATATATTGCAGTCATCATATTATATAGCACTGTGTTCTTACAATTGCTCATTTTACCCTTTTACCCCAGATAACTCTTATCTTTTCCATTAGCTCTTTTTCACTTGATAAACTGCCTAGCTGAATCCTTCTAAGCTCTATGTAGAAACAAGAGGCATCTTTTCCCTGCGTGAATCATCATTAGAGCTACAATTTTACATCACTGAAAAGTCTCTGGCAAGCAAGCTCAGCCTCTTCTTCATTTCCTGACCGAGCTGCTCATCTCCTTCCCCCTGCCAAGGACTTTGCAATGAAGTAGAATGGTAGTTATAATGATGACTCATGCAGGGAAAATTGACTTCTTGTTCATACATAGAGCTTAGAAGGATTCAGATAGTCAGTTTTGAATCATATGATGTCAAAGACCTAATGGAAAATAAGAATTAGCTAGGTAGAAAGGCAAAATGAGAAATTGTAGGTACACAGTGCTGTATAATATGACGGCTGCAATAAATTAAGAGGATACAAACTTTTTGGAGGTGTGCTTCTTTAACTGATGGTCTTGGTATTTGCATCCATATTTGCTATTACAGTGCTGCTTCTGCTTTTTTAATCTATCTATCTATTTTTCTATCTAGCACTTGCCAACTATCCTGGAAAACAGCAAAGAATAAAATACTGTATAAATAGAAAAATATGTGAAATATAAATCACTGTATTTAATTTATCATTTTTTTAATTGATCTAGCAGCTCTGGAGTATAACAAAGAATGCAACGCAAGAAAAATGTACTACAAATACTGGAATACCTAAGTTAAACTAACCCCTTTAAATTCCTATCTTTCAGATCTATTTATGTAAGTATCTACAAAGAAACAAAACTGACCAGGACCTCCTAACAAGAAGTAAATGTGAACAGGTGCAAGTGACTGCAGCAGCCACTGTGCTCACCACAATATTTGCAAACATTGACAGTAAATACAAAGGGTAGGTTGGTTCCAGCACTAAGTAGTCTGACACCCCAAATTACAAAAACTAGGAGTTAGTCATACCGGTAATGGTATTTCCAGGAGTCCATCATGACAGCACCACAGGAGGTTGCTCTTCATATCCTTGATAGGGACAGGAACACAGAAGAGGTTAAATAGCCCCTCCCAACCTCCACCCCTCAGTGATTTTACAAAGTACCACATCAGGATGGATACAACACAATTTTATTGAACTTCCTCTCTACATGTTCGTATCACATATTAGACAAGAGTTCAAGGGGGGGGCAAATAATGGGTGCTGTCATGATGGACTCCTGGAAATACCATTACCGGTATGACTAACTCCTAGTTTCCAGGTCGTCCACATGACAGCACCACAGGAGAAATACCAAATAACTCCTATTAGGGCGGGATTACAGCTTGGAGGACTTTTCTCCCAAAGCTAGTCTGCTGCTTTGAGAGAACGTCCAGCTTGTAGTGCTTGCAAAAGGTATTTGAGCTAGACCAAGTTGCCGCCCGGCAAATTTGATCCATGGATGCACCCGCACTCTCTGCCCATGAAGCAGATACTGCTCTCAGTGAGTGGGCTTTTAGGTGATCTGGAGGAGATTCACCGGCTGAAATATACGCAGCGCAAATGGTAGATTTGATCCATCTAGCCAGAGTCGCTTTTGAGGCTTTTTTGCCTCTATTTTTCCCAGACATCTGGATAAAGAGATTTGAGTCAATTCTCCAGCTGTCTGTAAGTTTTAGATACTGCAATACTGTTCTCTTAACATCCAGGGAATGAAGGGAACGTTCTTTTTCGTTATTGTAGTTCTGGCAGAACGTAGGCAAAACTATTTCCTGGTTTCTGTGAAAGTCCGTCACAACTTTTGGAAGAAATGAAGGATCCAACTTTAAAACGATGCAATCTTCCTGTATCTTTAAGTATGGATCTGTTATGGACAGGGCTTGAATTTCGCCTATTCGCCTTGCTGTCGTTATTGCGACGAGGAAAACAGTCTTGAATGTCACAGATTTTAAGTCTGCCTGATCAAGTGGCTCGTACGGAGCTTTCCGTAGCTCATTTAGCACCAAAGTGAGGTTCCATGAGGGTACTGAGCTTCGTATTGTTGGTCTAAGACGTTGTGTAGCTTTGATGAATCTCATTATCCAGGGATGATTTGCTAGTGGATAGTCATAAAAGGCAGTTAAAGCTGAGATTTGTACCTTTAGCGTACTAGGTCTCAAGCCCATATCAAAACCTGTTTGGAGAAAATTTAGTATTTGAGGAATATCTGGTTGTTGGAGAATGGATATTGGAGTATTGGTCTGTGCACAAAATTTCTTCCAAATATTCTGGTATATAGCCGAGGTCACCGGCTTTCTACTTTTTTTCATAGTTGAGATAACTGACTCAGACAGTCCTTTTGATCTCAAGATCTCCCTTTCAAGATCCATGCTGAGAGTTGTAGCATCTTTAGATTTTGATGGACCAATGGTCCCTGTATTAGAAGATCCCGTCTCAGTGGTAGTAACACTGGGTCCTCCACCGCCATCCACTTCAGCAGAGGAAACCAGCTCCTCTTGGGCCAATATGGCACTATTAGGATCACTACCGCTAGACTTTCCTGGATTTTCCTCAGAACTCTGGGAATTAGGGCTAGTGGCGGGAACGCGTATGCGAGTTCCATATCCCAATGTTGGGCCAATGCATCTATGCCAGTTGGATTGTCTCTTGGATTTAGCGAAAAGAATTCTTTCGTTTTTGTATTGCTCCTTGAGGCGAATAAATCTATTTGTGGGGTGCCCCACTGTTGGATTAACTGAGTAAAGATTTCTTCGTTTAGAGACCATTCTGACGGCTGTACCTTCTCTCTGCTGAGAAAGTCCGCTATTTGGTTCTGTGAACCTTTTAGGTGTACTGCCGTGATGGACTTTACGGTATTTTCCGCCCAGGAGAATATTTCTTCTGCTAGTGCCTGAAGTGGACGGTGCCTTGGTCCTCCTTGATGTAGGAGAAAAGCTACCGTGGTCGAGTTGTCTGAGAAGACTCGGATGTGGTGTCCCTGAAGCTCGTGTTGGCACCTTTTTAGTGCTTCCCAGACCGCTCTGAGTTCCCTGTAGTTGGAGGAACTGTCGCGTATCAATGGTGGCCATGTCCCCTGAAGGTATCGACCTTCTATGTGGGCTCCCCAGCCCCTTGAGCTTGCATCGGTGGTTATATTTATGCATGGAGATATTTTCCATGGTTTTCCTCTTTTGAGGTTTTTTATGTTGATCCACCATGAGAGGGACTGCTTTACCCTGCTGGGTAACCACATCCTGTTGTCTAGTGAATCTTTTCTTCCGTTCCATACCGAAAGAACTTCCTTTTGAAGCGTTCTGGAGTGAAACTGGCTCCACTGTACACTGGGAATGCATGAGGTCATGAGACCTAGAATCCTCATTGCTTTCCTGATGGAGATGTATTTCCGTTTTTTTATTGATTGAAGTTCTTTTTTTATTGACCGTTGTTTTTGGTCTGGCAGGAAGGAGTATTCTAGTTCGGAATTTAGTAGTACCCCTAGAAATATCTTCTGCGTCTCTGGTTCGAGACTCGATTTTTTTGTATTTATTACCCACCCCAGACGTTTCAGGAGTGACGTGGTAATTCCTAAGGATTCTTCCATCTGTTGGGATGAATCTGCGATCAGCAACAAATCGTCCAGATATGGTGCGATGAGAACTTCCTTCTCTCTTAAGTAGGCCATGACCTCCGTCATGAGCTTCGTAAATATCCTTGGGGCAGAGGAGAGACCAAATGGTAGGCACTGAAACTGGAAATGAAGTATTTTCTTGTGGTTTCTTATTGTGAACCTGAGGAATTTTTGATCTGAGGGATGGATGGGAACATGATAGTAAGCATGTTTGAGATCTAGCGTGCACATTACAGAGTTCTTTTTTATTAGCGGTGTAATTGATTTGAGAGATTCCATCTTGAAGCGTTTGTACGCCACCCATTTGTTTAATGGTTTTAAGTTTATTATTGTTCGGTAATCTCCGTTTGGTTTTCTTATGGAGAACAGACTGGAGTAATGCCCCTGAAAATGTTGATGATGGGGTACCGGTATTATGACGTTTAATTCTAAGAGTTCCTGTATGTCTGTTATCAGCCTTTGATGTACTGCCGATGACTCTGTCTGTGTTACACAGAATCTCTTGGGGGGTAGATGAGTAAACTCTATCCTGTAACCTTGTGCCACTGTCTGTAGAATCCACTGATTCTGAGTTATGTTCTGCCATCCTTCTTGGAAGTATTGTAGTCTCCCTCCTATATTGTTGGCGTCATTGTTTGCTGGGTCCTGTTGATTGGTCTCGAAAGGAACCTCTTCCTCTGCCTCCTTTAGGGTAGCTCCACCTACCGGACTTCCCCTTGCCTCTGTAGTCCTGTCTTGGGTGGGAGCGAGTTTTTCGGAAGAATTGCGGTTTCTTTGGCTTCTCCTCAGGGAAACCTTTCTTCTTATCAGATGCTTTTTCAAGTAGCTCGTCAAGGACTGGACCAAAGACGTGAGAACCTGAGAATGGAATCGAACACAGCTTGTTCTTGGATTGGGTATCTCCCGTCCACGATCTCAGCCATAAGGCCCTTCTTGCTGCGTTTGACAGTGCATTATTCCGGGCAGCAAAGCGTACGGATTCCGCTGAAGCATCTGCCATGAAATCAGTCGCCATCTTTAAAACTGAAAAGGATTTAAGGATTTCTTCCCTTGGAGTTCTATTTTTAATATGACTCTCCAGCTCGTCCACCCAAAGACTCATGGACCTTGCTACAGAGGTAGCCGCTATATTCGTCTTCATAATGGCGGCTGACGATTCCCAGGCTTTTTTAAGAAGATCTTCTGACCTCTTATCCATTGGGTCTTTTAACCCTGACGAGTCCTCAAAGGGAATAGCCGTTTTCCTTGTGACTTTGGCCACCGGAATGTCGATCTTTGGAACCGACTCCCAGACTTTAGTCTCTTCTGGGTCAAAGGGAAGACGGTATTTGAAGTCTCTCGGGACTACTAATTTTTTCCCCACATCTTCCCACTCTTCCATTATCATTGCAGTTATGTGATTGTTGACCGGGAAAACTCTATTCCTGCGAGTTCTCAGGCCCCCAAACATCTCGTCTTGAACTGATAAAGGCTCAGACGAGTCTTCTATTTTCATAGTGCTTCTTACTGCTTTTAGCAGTATATCCGTATTTTCGGATGAGAACAAGTATTTCTTCCGTTCTTCCGGAAGCACAGTTAATGTATTGTTCTCTTCGTCCGAGCCCGGATCGGAATAACCTGAGACCTCTCCTTCCTCGGAACTCACATCCATATCCCATCTAGGCCTTTTAGGCCGCGGAGATTGGGGTGGCACCATAGTAGACACTGTAGCTTGGACTTCGTCTCTAATCATAGATTTAATATTATCTAACAGCGAAGCCTGCTCGTCTTTGAGAAGTTTAGCGATGCATTTTTCGCATAATTTCTTGTTATAGCCCTCTGGGAGTTTGGTGGCGCACAGTGGGCATCTAATAGTCCTTTTTTTAGTAGTTGACCTCTCGGGAATGTCCTTATCCTGAAATGTAAAGGAGATCCCTGTAGGTACAGAACTAACTTTTTGGAATGCATCCCGTACCACATACTACTCACATGGTCCGTGTGCAGCTCTAAGGATTGGACGTCTGGGCGAGTAGCACCTTCCATGTTACTGGGTCAAGTGTGCTGTCAGATGTCAGTCATTAAGTAGCAATCTTACCCGGCTTCAAGACATCTGATTCGTCCTCCTTCCGAGCTCAGCTGCTGGCCTCCACGGTGATTTCAGGTTCCCAGCTGTACTGCGCATGCGTCATCTGGAACACATGCAGACCAGCCTGGGACCTGGAAACCGGCGCATAATCTCAGCCATTGCGCTCCGATCTCCCCCTGCAGCTCCCAGGCGCCCCGGAAACAACCGGCGCCGCCGACCCCCGGAATCCGGCCACGCCCCCCGGAAGTTGTCACCCCCGGCTGGAGCGCCGGACCGGAAGTTAGGGGAGCGACGCCAGCACCGGCCGCACGTGGAGCCTGAGGGAGCGCCGGACACCGCCGCCGCAGCCGCTGCCTCAGCGCCCCCTTTGATGAGGGGATGAGGCAGCGCATGGGAGCAGACAGCTCGACCTAGTCGCAGAGGGACCTCCAGCGGTATCATGCGACTTCAGGAGTCGCCAGACTCTCACGGCCAGAGCCCCCTCCAGGAGGATGGACCGCACTCCGGAGCTCCTGCTCCAAGACCTGACCTCGGATCAGGTAAAGAAAAAAAAAAACCTAATCTTCTGGAGAACTCTCTCCTGCGTCTGTCCCTGATAGGGACAGGAAAAACGCTGAGGGGTGGAGGTTGGGAGGGGCTATTTAACCTCTTCTGTGTTCCTGTCCCTATCAAGGATATGAAGAGCAACCTCCTGTGGTGCTGTCATGTGGACGACCTGGAAAGTAAAGTTATATAGAGAACTTGGTCTCCTATAAACATCATATAAGCAGTATGTATTTCATTGCTGCAATTACTCTTAAAACTTGTTTCATTCCATGTGCAAATGAGGTGGCTTTGGTGTACTCTTAGGACAGCCTAGGTCTCCGTGCACTCTTGGGGCGGCCAAGGCCTTCTTGCATTCTTGGGGTGGCCAAGGCCTCCGTGCACTCTTGGGGCGGCCAAGGCTTCCGTGCACTCTTGGGGCGGCCAAGCCTCCATGCACTCTTGGGGCGGCAAAGCCTCCGCTCACTCTTGGGGCAGCCAAGAACTCCGTGCACTCTTGGGGCAGCCAAGTCCTCCATGCACTCTTGTGGCAGCCAAGGCCTTCGCGCACTCTTGGGGCAGCCAAGACCTCCGCACACTCTTGGGGTGGCCAAGTCCTCCATGCACTCTTGGGGCAGCCAAGTCCTCCATGCACTCTTGGGGCAGCCAAGAACTCCGTGCACTCTTGGGGCAACCAAGTCCTTCGTGCACTCTTGGGGCAGCCAGGGCCTCCGCGCACTCTTGGGGCAGCCAAGACCTCTGCACATTCTTGGGGCAGCCAAGTCCTCCATGCACTCTTGGGGCAGCCAAGAACTCCGTGCACTCTTGGGGCAGCCAAGGCCTCCACGCACTCTTGGGGCAGCCAAGTCCTCCGTGCACTCTTGGGGCGGCCAGGGCCTCCGCACACTCTTGGGGTGGACAAGGACTCCACGCACTTTTGGGACGGCCAAGGCCTCGTTGCACCTTAACACCCCCCCAGTTTGAATACTGAGCAGTTCATGTTATTCTGATTAACATTGCTCACGTTGCCTAACTCTGGTGCTGCACGTGCACACTGTCTATGCAGGAGTCAGCGGCATTTATACAGCATGCAGGTAGACACCATTTTCATCATTGCCTGCTATCAGCTATTGCATATGCAAAAAAGGCGGAGGGAACAGCTGAATACACAGATCCTGGGGATCACCATGGACTTAAAAAACTACAGTCTATCCAAGAAAGAAAGATCATGCCCACACAAATGGGAGCACCTCAACATATAGACAATACATAATTTTTATTGATAGGCATACAAAAGACACAAAAAGCATATACAAAATCATTTCACACAAAGAAGAAAATTAAAAACATTTAAAAGTGCAACTATGCAGGACAATCCTATACAAGAGTCATATCCTAATATGGGGAAAATGACAAACCACATCCCTATCCCCACCAAGATAATCATATAACGCAGCAACCCAAAAACATAGCCATATACTCTTGGCACGATCAATGCAACAAATTATATATATATATATATATATTATATATATAGTTCTCAAAGAACAAAGAATGCAATATAATATAAATATGTAAACCAATCAATATCACAGTATCATATAAACTTACAGCGAGGACCAAAATGGGTCCTAGCAAGACAAAAAATGGAGATTACCCAAAGGCTATAAACAATGAAGCCATAGAGTATATGGCTATGTTTTTGGGTTGCTGCATTGTATGATTATCTTGGTGGGGATAGGGATGTGGTTTATCTATTTTTTTAAGCATTCTTACTTTCCAGACCTGGCTAACATTTTCACACAGTAGTATTTATATATATATTTAGAAGATAAATCGGAATGACAGGTATATATTATATACCGTATATACATACAAATAAGTCCTACAGCATTAAAAGGCCACCGCCATACACATAAACGAGGTTCTATAATTTGACATTTACAAATGCAAACCTGTTCATATCCTCCTAACAAGTACAAAAAGGTCAACTGCCGGATAACGGAGTGTGTACCATTTTTATTTACATATTTCAACAATCTACTTCTCTTTCCTAAGCTGCCAATGTAGCGGTTTGGCTGACATCCACGGTAATCTGTTCTCCTTCATTATGTTAATCTGTGGGTGGAAAGAATTCTGTCATCTTCAAATCGCTTGTACAGCAACGGTAAACACCTAGGCTTGTCTGTAATTGGACAGGTGTCGGCACCGGTGTCACCTAGGTTTTAATTCAATTAAAAAACTGGCTACTCTGCTCTCATTACCCACTGATTCCCTTTGATCTTATCGCCTGCCTGTGAAATTTACACTCAGCAAGTGTTCACATTGGACTACAAAGTCAGCACTTCCATAACAAAGATCACCACTGACATTATGCAGATTTTTTTTTTTTTTATGGTGGGGAAGGAACCGCAATTTTTTTGTATGAAAGTGTCAATAGCTAAAAAAGAATGCAATAGATAACAGTAATATTATTAGCAACCTTAAAAATAATTTCACTATTTTCTATTGAATAATTTTTACATTTATTTTATATTTATATTGCTATATTATTATTGTTATCCTTACATTATTACTATTTTCAATTGCATTATTTTTTACATATATTTTATACTTTTATTACTATATTATTATATTATTAATATTATATGTTTTATTCTTTTTTTTAATTTTTAAGTATATTTTTGCCTTATTTATACTACGATGGAGTTAATAATTACCCAAATTGTAAAACTTTGTCTGTGTATGACTTGACATTATTTTAAAATGTTTTGCTTTTCCATTATATTCATTATCTCTTTCATACTTTTATTCCTTATTAGTTATGTATTTTTTGGCTAGTTTGTTCTAAACTACTGAAATGGCAATTAGCCAAATTTTTGTCAGAGTGTCAGTGGGTGCTCTCGTCCACTGGCCTGGCTGTCTTTGGAAAGACTGCATGGACTAGGACTCATCCCTCTGAACGCTCGTGCTTCTTTCCAGTGGGCAGAAAACCACTCAAACAACACAGGGTGAGGGTAACGCAGTGTGGCAATTCTTTAATGGACCACCAACAGTCCCATCAAGTACATAACATGGGGCAAATTACAGAGTCTCACCCTTCAGCTTGATCGCCAGGAATTAGAACATTTTGACTTCAGGGCTCCCATCACCAACTACCCCAACCAGTGGCACCCCGCTTTTGGTGGCCACCCATAGAGGGGAGGTAACGGCAAGCTTAGGAAGCTGACAGAGTTCATTAAGATTTGTGGCCAGGTGACCTGATTGTCCTAACCTGGGTTCTCCAAACGTCTCCATGGGTTCAGTATTAGGCAGTGGATCAAATCTGCATTCCTCCGGTTGGAACCATGGTGCTTTGGCTGCTGTCCTCTAAAGTCTCTCTGTAGAAGCATACAGATCCATTTTTTATACCCACAGCTGTCTTGCAGACCATTATCCACAGGTTTGCAGGGAGGTGGGCGGAGTTCATCTCTCATTGTTCGATTGTTAAATTAACCTGCATATTTGGTCCTTCAATGTTGTAGAACAAGCTGCATGGACTGATACAATAGGTAGTCAGCAGGTATTCACCAAATTAAAAAACATTGATTGCTCAATTAACCTGCACCATTGTCACTCAAGGATAGCAGAACAATAAGCTGCAAGGACTGATACAATAGGTAGTCAGCACCTATTCAACAAATTAGCAAGCATCAATTCAACCTATGACAAGAATCAACTTTCAGACTCATGAACAATATCTCATGTCCCTGGGCCCACTAAATAATACTTCTGGCATAATTAAGTATAAACACTATGTCATCACTATTCTGACACTATTTAAAAATGTTATTGCTTTTATATTAGGTTACTATTATTATTTAGTATTTTTTTGCTAGTTTGTAGTAAACTGAAATTCAATTATTATTAGTATTATTATGTGCCTTATTCCTTTTTTTATTTTTTAGCAGTTTATTGCCTTGTTTCTACGTTGATGGACTAACAATAAGGCTATGTTCACACGCTGCGGATTTTGCTGCAGATCCGCAGCGTTTCTGCAGCTGCGGATCTGCTGCAGTTTCTCATGCGTTTACAGTACAAGGTAAACCTATGGGAAATGCAATCCGCAGTGCACATGCTGCGGAAAAAAATGTGCGGAAACGCAACGTTTACATCCCGCAGCATGTCAATTTTGTGTGCGGATTCCGCAGAGGTTTACACCTGTTCCACAATAGGAATCCGCAGATGTAAAACCGCAGGGAAATCTGCACAAAATCTGCAATAAATCTGCAGTAATTCTGCAGGAAATCCGCAGGTAAAATGCAGTGCCTTTTACCTGCGGTTTTCAGAAATCCGCTGCGGAAAAATCCGCTGACCTCAAAAAGACGTGTGCACATACCCTAAGGGCTCATACTCACTTGCGAGCAAAACGGACGAGTATAATTCGATAAAAAAATCGGATTGCACTCAGACCAATGTTAGTCAATAGGTGACATCTCATTTGTGATTTTTTCTCAGCCGAAATCGGACTGGGAAAAAAAATTGCAGCATGCTGCGATTTGCTGCGAGTCTCGAACGAGACTTGCCAATGCAAGTCAATGGGTGCGAAAAAAAAAAAATCGTACAGCACTCGCACCATGCGAGTGCTGTCCGATTTTTACGCATCGGTGTTCTTTGAAAAGCCGGTAATTCAGAGCGGTGTACAGTAAAATCACACTGACAGGTTACAATAGATATACACATCGAATAGGTATATAGAATAGCATGGATATAGCATGGGAATTTTTGAGAATATATTCTCACGCTCGAATTCATGTGAGGTTATGCCAGCAGGGGGCGCAGCACCGCAAGTCTAGGTAGCTACGTTCCCCTGCTTTCCATTCATTCGGCCAAGTTCACACCATCCTTTTTTTCATGCGGAATCGACGCGATTTTCCCGCTGCGGGTCCGCAGCTGTTTTCCATGCAGGGTACATTACAATGTACCCTATGGAAAACAGGAACTGCTGTGCCCACATTGCGGAAAATCGCAAAAAAAGCCGCACTGAATAGCCGCAGTAAAAAAGAAGTACCATGTCACTTCTTTTTGCGGAACTGCAGCGGTTCTGCACCCATAGACCTCCATTGTGAGGTCAAACCCGCAGTAAAACCCGCAGATGAAAAAAATATCTGCGGGTTTTCTGCGGTTTGTGGTGCAGAACCGCTGCAGTGTGGCTGCCCCCCCGTGCCCCAATCCATGCAAACTCGCTTTGGGAAAATGGCCGCCGCGATCTCTAATGCGCACGCGCGGCATCCCGCGGCCATTTTCCTGAAGCCCCGTGCAGCAGAGCACTCGATCTGCGCACGCGCGGCCCCAGGAAGATGGCCGCCCCCACCGACGAAAGGGATGACAGCGCAGATCGCGCGCTGCTTGTTCACGTGCCCACAGTGGATTAGTCACTTCAACAGGCGCACACCACTACACCACCAACGTAAAGCTGAGGAAGAACCAGCGCTGTGAACACGCCCTCCCGACCTGACCAGCCTGATTGACAGGCGAAAACGGCGACTTTGGTGAGTTATTTCTCAGCATAGGTGGGGAATCGGGGTACACTACATACACTATAGTAACACACAGCGCAGGCCCTATTTAACAGTATTTATATCTCAATCTCAAAAAACGGGGTGACAGGTTCCCTTTAAAATACATTTTTCCTATTGTGTGTCTGTATTATTAACCCTTTATTACTATTAGATTAATAATGGATAGGTGTCTTATTGACACCTCTCCATTATTAACCAGACTTAATGTCACCTTACGTTAGCAAGGTGACATTAACCCATTCATTACCCCATATCCCACTATCCCACCTCTACAGGGGAGTGGGAAGAGAGAAGCTAAGTGCCAGAAAAGGCGCATCTGACAGATGTGCCTTTCTGGGGTGGCTGGGGACAGATGTTTCTAGCTAGGGGGCCAATAACTATGGACCCCCTCTAGGCTATTAATATCTGCCCTCGGTCACTGGCTTTCCCACTCTAGCGGAGAAAATTGTGTGGGAGCCCACGCCAGTTTTTTCCGTGAATTAACCCTTTATTTTAAAAGCTACAGCTCCCAATTTTTACACACAGACACTTGTAACATTATTAGTGTGGAATGTGTAAAAAATAAGGGATATGAAGTGGTTTACTGTATGTAAACCAGGTCTCATATCCTGTCGGATTTGGGAAGGAGATAGCAAAAGCCGGCAATTGAATTACCGGCTTTTCTGCTATCTAGCGATGTATGATATATATATATATCTATACTATGTGTAGACATTTATTTTATCTATTTTATTGCAACCTGTCAGTGTTTACTGTAAGGGCACAGGAATTGCCGGCTTTTCTATCTATCTATCTATCTATCTATCTATCTATCTATCTATCTATCTATCTATCTATCTATCTATCTATCTATCTATCTATCTATCTATCGATCTGTCACATATATATATGTGTGTATATATATATGTGTGTATATATATATATATAAATATATATATATATATATATATATATATACTAGCTATTGAACCCGTTCTACGCCCGGGTGGCGAGCATTTATATTGGTATATGGTCTCCATCCTGGTATGTGCTGCTCCATCCTGCGTCCCCATCCTGTCATGCGCTGCTCCATCCTGCGTCCCCATCCTGTCATGTGCTGCTCCATCCTGCGTCCCCATCCTGTCATGCGCTGCTCCATCCTGCGTCCCCATCCTGTCATGCGCTGCTCCATCCTGCGTCCCCATCCTGTCATGTGCTGCTCCATCCTGCGTCCCCATCCTGTCATGCGCTGCTTCCATCCTGCATCCCCATCCTGTGATGCGCTGCTCCCATCCTGTGATGCGCTGCTCCCATCCTGCGTCCCCATCCTGTCATGTGCTGCTCCATCCTGCGTCCCCATCCATATGTGCTGCTCCATCCTGCGTCCCCATCCTTATGTGCTGCTCCATCCTGCGTCCCCATCCATATGTGCTGCTCCATCCTGCGTCCCCATCCTTATGTGCTGCTCCATCCTGCGTCCCCATCCTTATGTGCTGCTCCATCCTGCGTCCCCATCCTTATGTGCTGCTCCATCCTGCGTCCCCATCCTTATGTGCTGCTCCATCCTGCGTCCCCATCCTTATGTGCTGCTGCATCCTGCGTCCCCATCCTTATGTGCTGCTGCATCCTGCGTCCCCATCCTTATGTGCTGCTCCATCCTGCGTCCCCATCCTTATGTGCTGCTCCATCCTGCGTCCCCATCCTTATGTGCTGCTCCATCCTGCGTCCCCATCCTTATGTGCTGCTCCATCCTGCGTCCCCATCCTCATGTGCTGCTCCATCCTGCGTCCCCATCCTTATGTGCTGCTGCATCCTGCGTCCCCATACTGCCTCTGACCCGCTCGGCGCCGAGTGCTGGGGGGCCTGAGCAGGCGGGGACACCGGCGCGCTGTGGGGGTCAGGCGCCGGTATCGCCGCCAGCTCAGGCCCCCCAGCACTTACTATACTCACCTGTCTGTCCCGTTCCTGCGCTGCGCGCGCCATCTTCCCGGTCTCCTGGCCGTGACTGTTTAGTCAGAGGGCGGCGCCGGCGCACATTAAGCGCGTCATCGTGTCCTCTGAACTGAAGGTTACAGGCCGAAGACCGGGAAGATGGCTGCGCTCAGCGGTGGAACGGAGGACAGGTGACTATAGCCGATACTCACCCTCCTGGCGGTCCCTGCTTCTCTGTTGGAGATCGCGGTGTGCGTTCAGTGTGAACGGACACCGCGATCTCCCGGGAGCGTCACTCTGTGAGGCCCAGACTGCGCCGGCGCTTGCGCCTGCGCAGTCTATAGAGGCTTCGGACAGAGTGACGCTCCCAGCGTTATATTATAGATATATATACAGTGGGGCAAAAAAGTATTTAGTCAGTCAGCAATAGTGCAAGTTCCACCACTTAAAAAGATGAGAGGCGTCTGTAATTTACATCATAGGTAGACCTCAACTATGGGAGACAAACTGAGAAAAAAAAATCCAGAAAATCACATTGTCTGATTTTTTAACAATTTATTTGCATATTATGGTGGAAAATAAGTATTTGGTTAGAAACAATCAATCAAGATTTCTGGCTCTCACAGACCTGTAACTTCTTATTTAAGAGTCTCCTCTTTCCTCCACTCATTACCTGTAGTAATGGCACCTGTTTAAACTTGTTATCAGTATAAAAAGACACCTGTGCACACCCTCAAACAGTCTGACTCCAAACTCCACTATGGTGAAGACCAAAGAGCTGTCAAAGGACACCAGAAACAAAATTGTAGCCCTGCACCAGGCTGGGAAGACTGAATCTGCAATAGCCAACCAGCTTGGAGTGAAGAAATCAAAAGTGGGAGCAATAATTAGAAAATGGAAGACATACAAGACCACTGATAATCTCCCTCGATCTGGGGCTCCACGCAAAATCCCACCCCGTGGGGTCAGAATGATCACAAGAACGGTGAGCAAAAATCCCAGAACCATGCGGGGGGACCTAGTGAATGAACTGCAGAGAGCTGGGACCAATGTAACAAGGCCTACCATAAGTAACACACTACGCCACCATGGACGCCACTCCTGCAGTGCCAGACGTGTCCCACTGCTTAAGCCAGTACATGTCCGGGCCCATCTGAAGTTTGCTAGAGAGCATTTGGATGATCCAGAGGAGTTTTGGGAGAATGTCCTATGGTCTGATGAAACCAAACTGGAACTGTTTGGTAGAAACACAACTTGTCGTGTTTGGAGGAAAAAGAATACCGAGTTGCGTCCATCAAACACCATACCTACTGTAAAGCATGGTGGTGGAAACATCATGCTTTGGGGCTGTTTCTCTGCAAAGGGGCCAGGACGACTGATCCGGGTACATGAAAGAATGAATGGGGCCATGTATCGTGAGATTTTGAGTGCAAACCTCCTTCCATCAGCAAGGGCATTGAAGATGAAACGTGGCTGGGTCTTTCAACATGACAATGATCCAAAGCACACCGCCAGGGCAACGAAGGAGTGGCTTCGTAAGAAGCATTTCAAGGTCCTGGAGTGGCCTAGCCAGTCTCCAGATCTCAACCCTATAGAAAACCTTTGGAGGGAGTTGAAAGTCCGTGTTGCCAACCTAAAAGCCAAAAACATCACTGCTCTAGAGGAGATCTGCATGGAGGAATGGGCCAACATACCAACAACAGTGTGTGGCAACCTTGTGAAGACTTACAGAAAACGTTTGACCTCTGTCATTGCCAACAAAGGATATATTACAAAGTATTGAGATGAAATTTTGTTTCTGACCAAATACTTATTTTCCACCATAATATGCAAATAAATTGTTAAAAAAACAGACAATGTGATTTTCTGGATTTTTTTTCCTCAGTTTGTCTCCCATAGTTGAGGTCTACCTATGATGTAAATTACAGACGCCTCTCATCTTTTTAAGTGGTGGAACTTGAACTATTGCTGACTGACTAAATACTTTTTTGCCCCACTGTATATATATATATATATATATATATGCGTGTTTTGAACAATATTTCATTGTAAAACGATGTGTAAATATCAGTGAACTGCTGTATGTAAACGCTCATGTTAAAATCGAATTGCACACGGATTGCATATGGATGTAATACGGATGTCATATGGATGTTGCGATAACAAAATCGCATTGACATCGCATGAAACTCGCATGTTTTGCCGTTTTCAGTCCAGAAATCGGACCTTTTTTACTCACATATGGGTATGAGGCCTTAGCCAGATTGTGAAACTTTTTTGCCTGTGTTGTGACTTTACATTATTTTAAAATATTTTTATTTTATATTATATTCATCATTATTTATTTCATGCTGTTATAATTTCATATTTTTAGGTCTTACTACTTATGTTATTATTTTGTGGTCTTGTTGTCTAGTTTGTTCTAAACAGGAATGACAATTAGCCATTAGCCTCAAAAAGCCCTCTCTTGACCCATCCTCTGTATCTAGCTATCGCCCTATATCACTTCTCCCTTTTGCCTCCAAACTACTGGAACAACACGTCCATCTTGAACTGTCCTCCCATTTATATTCCTGCTCCCTTTTTGACAGCTTACAATCAGGCTTCCGGTCACACCACTCCACTGAAACTGCCCTAACTAAGGTCACCAATGACCTATTAACCGCCAAGAGCAAGCAACACTACTCTATCCTCCTCCTCCTGGACCTGTCGGCTGCCTTTGACACAGTGGACCATTCCCTATTACTGCAGACCCTCTCATCCCTTGGCATCACAGACTTGGCCCTATCCTGGATCTCGTTATACCTAACTGACCGAACATTCAGCGCCTCCCATTCACACACCACCTCCTCACCTCGCCCCCTATCTGTCGGAGTCCCGCAAGGTTCAGTTCTAGGGCCCCTGCTCTTCTCCATTCACACCTTTGGCATGGGACAGCTCATAGAATCTCACGGTTTTCAGTATCATCTCTATGCTGATGACACACAGATCTACATCTCTGGACCAGATGTCACCTCCCTACTAACCAGAATCCCTCAACGTCTGTCCGCTATTTCATCCTTCTTCTCCACTAGATTTCTAAAACTTAACATGGACAAAACAGAATTCATCGTCTTTCTCCCATCTCACGCGACCCCCCCAACGAACCTATCCATTACAGTAAACGGCTGCCCACTCTCCCCAGTCCCACAAGCTCGCTGTCTCGGGGTAATCCTTGATGCTGATCTCTCCTTCAAACCACATATACAAGCCCTTTCCACTTCCTGCCGACTTCAACTCAAAAATATTTAACGGATCCGTACATTCCTAAACCAAGAATCTGCAAAAACCCTAGTCCATGCCCTCATCATCTCCCGCCTTGACTACTGTAACCTCCTGCTCTGTGGCCTCCCCTCGAACACTCTCACACCCCTCCAATCTATTCTAAACTCTGCTGCCCGACTAATCCACCTGTCCCCCCGCTATTCCCCGGCCTCTCCCCTCTGTCAATCCCTTCACTGCCTCCCCATTACCCAGAGACTCCAGTACAAAACCCTAACCATGACGTACAAAGCCATCCACAACCTGTGTCCTCCATACATCTGTGACCTCGTCTCCCGGTACTTACCTACCCGCAACCTCCGATCCTCACAAGATCTCCTTCTCTACTCCCCTCTTATCTCCTCTTCCCACAATCGTATACAAGATTTCTCTCGCGCATCCCCCCTACTCTGGAACTCTCTACCACAACATATCAGACTCTCCCCTACCATCGAAACCTTCAAAAAGAACCTGAAGACCCACCTCTTCAGACAAGCCTACAACCTGCAGTAACCACCGATCGACCAAACCACTGCATGACCATCTCTACCCTCACCTACTGTATCCTCACCCATCCCTTGTAGATTGTGAGCCCTCGCGGGCAGGGTCCTCTCTCCTCCTGTACCAGTTATGACTTGTATTGTTTAAGATTATTGTACTTGTTTTTATTATGTATACCCCTCCTCACATGTAAAGCGCCATGGAATAAATGGCGCTATAATAATAGTAATAAATAATTATTAGCCAAAGGTGTTTTTCTTTGTTGTGTATGTTTGTGACTTTACACCATTTTAAAATGTTATTGCTCTTATCATAATTCTTAGTATTTTTTTTCATATGGTTATTTCATATTTGTATACCTTATTTTTTATGTTATCATTATTATTTATTTTCCTAGTTTGTAGTAAACTGGAAAGCAATTAGCCAGACTGCAAAACTTTTTTTTTTTGTCCTTTTAGGTGTGGCTCGAAAAGGCTATTAATAAATTTTGATAGCGGATCGACACATCTTTTAGGTCCCTGATTGACAAGGCTTTTTCTTTGTCAGCTCAAGAACACTTTTTCTATTTATAAACTGTAAAATCATTTCTTACTTTAAAAAGATACCAGTACATTTTTTTTAAAATAAATATTTAGAATTTCCTATAATTTGCATAAACGGGAAGATAATTAAATGTACACATTTTTTGATTATATCACATGGGAAAGACAAAAAAATATTTTTTCTTGAAAATGTGGTAGACAAAATAATAATAATAATTTATTATTATTATTATTATTATTGATCAAAAGGGAAAAATATAATGATAATTATTTTCTTCCCCATGTGATACTGTCAATTATTATTATTATTATTATTATTATTAATTGCTTTAATTATTTTAACTATCACATAGGAAATAAAAAAATAATAACTACTATTAATTTTCTTTCCCATGTGTTAATCAAAATAATAATAATTACATTAATTATGACAACATTTTTCGACTTATGGTGTTTTCACCCGTTTTTCCAAATCTGTGACAATGGGCAGAGCTGAGGCACGACGTAGATGCAACGGGAGGTGGGATGCCACATATTGTCTAATTTATGATGAGCTGTGGCAGTCTCTATGCCAGAAATCTTACTCTAGTACCTGACTGAAGTGAGATTTTCGGCATGGCGCACACAGGTGTAATAGTATGCAGGGACTGAGTATGTCACCACGGAACAGACAGACCAACAGTTGTGGGGTTTATTAACAGGAATCAGGTTCTCCTCGCAGGGAGGAAGCAATGGAATATAACTAGCAATAAAACAGTGCAAAAATATGGGAGTCAAGCAATGTAACAAGAGTAAGCAAGATTTCTTGAGAAAATAATGGAGCGCCCCCAGACACAGGGCCACAGGTTACTCGGTACCGGTCCTTTCTGTCTCAGTTCTGGGATTGTCACGGTGGCTGGACACGGTCCGTAACCCTGCTAAGGGGCGTCCAATAAAAAGGTGATAGGAGTCTGTCAAGGTTTCGTGACGCCACCTGTGGTGTTCGGTCAGGGTGACCAACGCTGCTGTGGGGTCCGCTGGGGTGATGGAATGGCAGCTGGATGGTATACCTTCCCACAGGTGAAGTATGTCCCCAGGGCTTCCCAGTAAGGTGGATGGTGATGGTGTGAGGTGCAGACAATAACGAGGACACAGGGTTGGAGTCTCTTTACCTCTTTACTGAAGACTTCAGGATCCTCAATCCAGACCACAATTAACCGGGCTATCTGAGACCGGCCGGTCCGATGGGCACATCCAGAGTTCCCTTTGCAGGAGGAAATCGTTGCCTACCACTAGCGCCTGTGTGTTGTAGTGCTACCCTGCTGAACATTCGGTATAGTCCTCACAACTTCTGTTCTAGTTCGTTCGTTCTAGTTCTTTCTCTTTCTTTCTATTTCGTTCCAGATGTTACTAGTTTCTCGTCCCCCAGTATGTTATGGCTAGGACGCACCCATATGACGGGAAGGCTCGGAGCTCTTCCGGGACCCTAGAGATGCCCCTCTCCATGCATTGCCCCTATGTCTTCGTAGGAAATTTAAGGTAGACAGCCAACCTATAATTAACTGTCCTGCGGAGTTTGAAGTAAGGCATAGAGTCAGTTACTTCCTTGGTGTTCCGGCCACCGGCTACGCGCCTCAGTAGGATGTTGCCGTTCTTGAGGCACGACTCCTACTGGTTCACCTTTGTGCTTGATCTCGTTTCTCACTGTTCCACAATATCCTTCGCTTCGTGTCTCTTTCTTAGGATACCGCCGCAAGGTAGTGCAGGTGCGGTTCCGTAACGTTCTGTTCTGTAGGTACCTGCCAGGTTCCCACGCCTGACAGGCACCCCCCTGAATCTTCTCCCTGCAACATCCCCTGCCACGAGATGCTGCCTGAATCCAAGCCAGTCAACTTCTGACTAACTTCCTATCCGACCCCTAGTTTTACCAGTGTGAGGAGTGGCCCAATAAATAAAGCCTTTTTCTCCCCCTAGTGGCCGGAGTGTAAAGTGTAATGTGTGCTGGTGGTACCTGGTCCGTGGGCTGAGTAGTCTCTAGGAGCCTGCTGCCTGGGGTTTTGGGAGTTAATGTGATATGCACAGGCTCTGAGTCTTTAGCTTTTACAGCACAGCGGGAATCAGGGGCTCTGCACTGTTAAGTCTCTGTACCAGGAATCAGGGGCTCTGCACTGTTAAGTCTCTGTACCAGGAATCACAGTCTCTGTACTTATAACGCAGGGACCTGGGGGTAGAAGTCTCTGCACGGGCCAATGTCTCTACACGGGTCTCAAAGCACCCCTCTCCAGTCACAGCAGAGTCCGCTTTCAAGTACTCACAAGAAGCAGTCTTTCTGGGCAGTCTCCCTGTATTTGTCCTCAGACCGGGTGCTCTCTCTCCTGGAGCGCAGCTGCACCCTGCTCTGACCGCTGCTCACGCTGCTCTGTCCCTTGCGCACGTGCCTTTCCCGCTCTCTGCCCGGCTTCCTTCCTGTCCCAGTCTCTAAGTCTGTCCCCAGGGGAACCTGCAGCACAGCTCAATGGTCCCAGGCACAAAGCCGAGAAGGTAACCGCCCCCAGACTCTTCTGGTGTTTCACCTCCTTACACAGGTGCACAGTATTCGTCAAAAGTTCCAGATTCATGCAAAGGGGTGAAGCTCGTCATGGATCAGCAGCGTCTGACTCCAGCACACCCGTCATCACGACTAGCATTGAAATGGGCGTTTTCAGTTTTCACTCCAAAAACTCAGCAAAAATACTCTGTGTACACATAGCCCAAGGCCTCATTCAAACATTCTTTTTTTTTTGCGTATGAGCGATCCTTGATTTTCATGGATCGCACTCGTACCTGTGGTAATCTATGGGGCCTTTCACGTGTCTCATTTTTTCCTCGGACAGAGTGATCCGTGGAAAATATCGGAGAGATGTCTGATTCTGATCTGAGGGTCAGACTAAAGTCGGCAACACAAGTCCAATGCGCCAGTGGAAAAAAAAAAAATCAGACTGTCCCTGGATTCCATCAGAGTGCAGTCCAATTTTTGCGGACTGTCAGAGAGGAGAAAGTGGAGAATTTTTTTTTTTTTATTTCTCCATGTATGAGAAAATTGGATGACATTTGATCAGAATAATCGATCAGATTTTCTTGTATGCAAAAAAAAAAAATCAGACGTGTGAATGAGGCCTAAGACTTATTCTTCCGAGATTAGATGCTTTCATCATTTACACCTGATCTGGCGAGCTGGATTTTCATTTTAAGTTTAAGATTTGTTAGTTCCATTTCCTTCTGGAATTTGTAGTGCGTCAAATGAGGCCTTCAGGTTTGCTTCCCATAGAGTTTGCAAAGTTTTGCATTGCGTGTAGTATAAAAGCCAGGAAAAATTAGACTGCTCGGGGTTACGTGACATATGTAAAGAAGTAAAAAAGCAGCTAGCTGAGCTTCACTATTAGGCTATGTTCACACATTGCATTTTTGCTGGGTTTTTTTTTTAACAGGCAAAACCTGCTCTCTTGGCAGTAAGGCTATGTGCACACGTATTCTGGTCCACTGCGGATTTTTCCACAGTGGATTTGATAAATATGCAGGGCAAAAATGCTGCGTTTTTGCTGCAGATTTATCACGGATGTTTTTTTTGCGGATTTCACTGCGGTTTTACAACTGCGGTTTTCTATTGGAGCAGGTGTAAAACCGCTGCGGAATCCGCAGAAAGAAGTGACATGCTGCGGAATGTAAATCGCTGTGTTTCCGCACGTTTTTTTCCGCAGCATGTGCACAGCGTATTTTGTTTCCCATAGGTTTACATTATACTGTAAACTCATGGGAAACTGCTGCGCACCCACAGCTGCGGAAACGCTGCGAATCCGCAGCAAAATCTGCAGCGTGCGCACATAGCCTAAAAAAGCTGCTTACAAAAATCCGGTTTTGCTGCGTATTTTGCCACCTCTTGTGCATGCTGAAACAGCTTAGTGTCTTCCAAAAATCATCTTGTTTAGGTTTTTGCACCAAAAACGCAGCAAAACCTGACACCTGTGGTTTTTTTTTTACCTACTCATTGCTTTCAATGGGTGAAAAAACGCTGACAGAAGTGACATGTTATAGTTTGCAAAAACGCAGCAATTTTCCAAATCAGTCAGAAAGAAAAAAAAACGGTGTGTGCATCAGATTTCGAAAACCTCATAGCTTTTGCTGGTACAGGAAAACAGCTTAAAATTTGCATTAAAAAAACGCAGCAAAAATACAACGTGTGAACAAAGCTTTAGGCCAGTTTCACACGTCAATGGCTCCGGTACGTGAGGTGACAGTTTCCTCATGTACCGGAGCCACTGACTCACGTAGACACATTGAAATCAATGCATTTGTGCCGATGTCATTGATTTTTTGCGGACCGTGTCTCCGTGTGCCAAACACGGAGACATGTCAGTGTTCGTGGGAGCGCACGGATTACACGGACCCATTAAAGTCAATGGGTCCGTGTAAGACACGTAGCGCACACGGACGTTGTCCGTGTGCAGTCCGTGTACTGTGCAGGAGTCAGCGCTACAGTAAGCGCTGTCCCCCCCACTGGTGCTGAAGCCCCATTCATATCTTCCCTGCAGCAGCGTTTGCTGTAGAAAAGATATGAATATTCCTTTTTTTTTTGTTTCTCGTGTTTAAAATAAATATTCATGTCCCCACCCCCCTCCCACCCCCTGTGCACCCCCCCCCACTGTTCTTAAAATACCCACTCGGCTCCCTCGCTGGCTGGCGCTGCTTCCTGTCCTGGCCGCATCTTCTACTGTATGAGCGGTCACGTGGTGCCGCCGATTACAGTCATGAATATGCAGCTCCACCTCCCATAGGGGTGGAGCCGCATATTCATTACTGTAAATGAGCGGCCCCACGTGACCGCTCATACAGTAGAAGGTGAGGCCAAGACAGGAAGCAGCGCCAGCGAGGGAGCGAGCCGGGTGAGTATTTTAAGAACAGCGGGCGGGCGCACAGTGGGTGGGAGGGGGACGGGGACATGGATATTTATTTTAAACACGAGAAACAAAAAAAAAAAGGAATATTCATATCTTTTCTACAGCAAACGCTGCTGCAGGGAAGATATGAATGGCGGCTTCAGCACCAGATGCAGGGGACAGCGCTAAACTTTAGCGCTGTCTCCTGCACGGTGCATGTGGTACCCAGTGGGCACACGGGCAGCACATGTGTGCCGCACGTGTGCCACACTGATGTGCCACAGAAACGCACGGGCACACGGACACGGATAATTCTGGTACCGATTTTTCCGGTACCGGAATTATCTGGACGTGTGGGACTGCCCTTAAGGCTCGTGGAGAAAACCGTAAAAATTGGTTGGGTGCTATTCGTCGTTTGTCTCCAGGAATCAGGTGGCACTCTCCCCTTCAACTCTATGGGTCCGTAGGGAAAATATGACTTTGGTGCAAACAAAAAAAGGGAGGAAAAAAAAATTAGACAAAAACAAAAGGTGCAAATGCAAAAGTGATCACGTTATTACAAGATCTTTCAATGAAGTAAGGATTGTCCAAAGTGAACAATCCCTTTAAGTTTTTTTTTTTTTTCAATCGCAGATATGTAATTTTTTTTCTTGACCTTTATTTATATTGTTCGGAATGAAGCTTAAATGTTGATAAGTTCTCATAAAAGAAAACACTGTTCTTATTTTTTTGCCATGACTGTATATTATAGGGATTATTTGGAAATTAAAGGACAGCGGGAATACATAGCTGCTTCCTTTCACGCACAGCGCCACTCTTGTCCAAGGTTTGTGTCTGCAATTACAGCTTAGGCTACTTTCACACTAGCGTTTTTTTTCAATACGTCGCAATGCGTCGTTTATGGGGAAAAACGCATCCTGCAAAGTTGTCTGCAGGATGTGTTTTTGCCCCATAGTCTAACATTAGCGACGCATTGCGACGCATTGACACACGTCGCAACCGTCGTGCGACGGTTGCGCCGTGTTGTGGCGGACCGCCGGGAACAAAAAGCGTTACATGTAACGTTTTTTGCTGCCGAAAGTCCGCCATTTCGGACCACGCATGCGCGTCCGGAACTCCTCCCCCACCTCACAATGGGGCAGCGGATGTGCTGGAAAAATGCATCCACTGCCCCCGTTGTGCGGCGCATTCACTGCTAGCGTCGGTACCTCTGCCCGACGCACTGCGACGGGCCGAATCCGACGCTAGTGTGAAAGTAGCCCCAATAATAGTAAATAAAACTGAGCTGTAATACCAAATACAACCCATGAGCAGGGTGGCGCTGTTTCAAAAAGAAAGCAGTCAAGCCAAGTTATTTCATTAAATAATTCTGCAATAAAAAAATAAAATAAATAAAAATTCAAATTTCCGGGGTTTAACCCATGAAGTGCCAGGCCTCCCAAGAGAACACTGGTTAATCTATCAACGACTTAAAAAAAATTCCTTTCCCCCCCACGGGGAATTAGAAAATCAATTCAGCATATGGGACTAGTTAAGCAGATTGATAGTAAGGTGTATTTGGACCATGAGAGATGAGTACTAAATTATTTCTGCCGGACAAGTTTAGTGATGTTGAGTCACGCTGTTTTTCTCTAAATCATAAATATGTTTTATGTGAAAAAATCGCAGAGACGTAACCTGTATTTCATCTTTTACATGCGATAAAGTCCAAGGTTTGGACCTGTCAGGGACTAATACCACTATCATTTGCTATTGCAAAATGACCACATTTTTCATCCCTTACAGCCCGAGCCGGGCGCTTAAGTGCAGGAATCACCACACGGAGAGCACTTACACATGTCGGGGGCTGTTTGTTAAGGTCACATATAAAGAAGCCATAAATGTAATGACTTTAGAAAAAGAAAAAAAAAATCAAAGACGCATTGCATTATTTCCCCAACTCGTTCCGGTGGCGCTACGTAGAAATTTACTAAGACGCTTTGGCTGAATAGGTCTGATAGCGGTTTACTACTTTCTCGCATAATGCGGTTGCGAGTATAATGGCTGAGAACATTAGATCTTCGGGAAAAATACATCGGCTTTATACTCTGATAATGTACAAATGGGTTAAAAGCATTTTCCTTTTTTTGGAAAACTCCCATCTTGCAGCTGCAGTTTGTTTATATAAAAAAATAAATAAATGTGTTCTTTACCTACTCTCCATGGGTCCAGTGCTGAGTGTCCATCGCGGCTCTCGGTGTCTATTTTTGTTTGCAGCGTTGACTTCATGTTGAATGTGCTGCAGCCAATCAGTGAGCTCTGCGCTGGTTAACAGCTGGACTCTTTGTCAGCTGCTGAGCTCACCGATTGGCTGCAGCGCTATCGACAAAACGTTAATGCTGCAGACATCAGGATCAGTGGCAGACACTCAGTCCTGGACCTGGGAAATATGAGCAAATAGCATTTTATTTCTCTAAAGGGGCACAGGGGTTTTCCAAATTTATAAAAAACCCTTTAAAGGCCATGTTTTCAGGATGACATTTTGGTGAGATTTTGACTATGCAGATTTTCTGCACCACTCGCATTTTTTCGCTCTGCTTTTGTTTGCCTTCTTTCTCTAATCAAGCTCTTGACACTGTGTTTTTTGTCTCCTTGTGTGTCACGCTTTAAATAAAGTTGCTTTCAGTTTGATACTTCCTACTATTCAGCTTTGAAAAAAACTTTATTGATACTGTGATTAGCGGATTACTTGCAGTTTTTTATATGTTTTCACCTCGGAAACGTCCTAAAAGCACAGTGGGCAGGAGATTTCCATAGATCCCATCCATTTTGCTGGAATTGTAAGACGCTGTGTTTTTGAAATAATGAAAATACAAAGCATCAAAAACTCATAGTGGACAAACAGCGGGTTTGACACTGCATAAATACGCATCGTACCCTTATTATTCAGTAAATTAGGTTACTTGCGGGGTTTTTTGACATGTTTTTGTCTCTTGTTGGTGTCCTTTACACAAAGTTGCTTTGATTTTGATACTTCCTGGTATTTGGCTTTGACAAAACTTTATTGATATAGTCATGTGCGGATTACAAGAATTTTCAGATGTGTTTCCCTCACGGAAACACACTAAAAACACATGTGCATTTTTTACTCATCGAATTTCCACATCCCGTGCATGTCTATAGGAAACACCCGCCCATAAAACTCAGCGTACCTGCAAGAGAAAGTGACATGTTGCGGATGTGAAATGCGCACCGCGGGTCAGTTTACGCTGAGTAAAAAAAAAAGCACAGTGGGCAGGAGATTTCTATAAACCTCATCCACTTTGCTGGAACTGTAAGACGCTGCGTTTTTGAAGCAGAGAAAATATGAAACATCAAAAACTCATCATGGGCACACTGCCTTAGGGCTCATTCACACATCCGTGATTTTTCATCGGTGTTGGTATTCCAAAACCAGGAGTGTCTCCAAAACACAGAACAGGTGTCAGTTTTTCAAGTACAGTTTTCCTCTTTTTGCTCCACTCAGGTTTTGGCTTTCAAACTGTGAAGACAAACTACTGATGTCCAAAGGAGCGCTTAGGCCAGACCTGGGCAAGATGCGGCCTGCGGGCTGCATCCGGCCCACCTGATGATTTTAAGCGGCCCGCCAGCTAGCTGTCACTTCTGACAGCCGCCCCCGGCACCGCTCGGCCAGCCGCCAGCCGCTTCTGAGGAGGACCGCTGGCGGCTGGAGTGAAGGCCAGGTTGATTACCTGTTTATCGGTGGCGGCGGCCATCTTCCTGAGGCTGCGCATGCGCAGATGGAGTGCTCTGCTTCACGGGGCTTCAGGAAAATGGCCGCAGGAGGCCGCACGTGCGCAGATGGAGATCGCGGTGGCCATTTTCCTGAAGCCGAGTTTGCAGATTTAGATCTCGGCTTCAGAAAAATGGCCGCCACGATCTCTATCTGCGCACGCGCGGCCTCCCGCGGCCATTTTCCTGAAGCCCCGTGAAGCACAGCACTCCATCTGCGCACGTGCGGCCTCGGGAAGATGGCTGCCGCCACCGATATTCAACCCGGCTCTGCTGCTCACATTGCATTCTGGGCCGTTGCGTCACCTCAACGGTGGAAGGGACCCTGCACACGCCATAACGCACCTCTGCCGTCGTCACACCACTGCTGCAAATCCCCCATGGACACCAGGCCGTGGCGTCGCCCGCCTAAGCAGGAAGGGACCCTGCTCAGGTGCACGCCACACCGCACCACCCCACCTCTGCCGACACCATGCCTCCTGTGACCCTGCTCTGCCACCGCCAGCCCTCAGGTAAGAATCTTACCGTAAGATACTGTAAATTCGGACAATAAGACGGACCCCCATCTTATAAAAAATCTTTTTTTCTGCAATTTTCACCCCAAATTTGGGGTGCGCCTTATGGTCCGATGCGTCTTATAGTCCGAAAAATACGGTAATTATATTAGTTCGGCCCTCTAAAACCATCCCACTTTCTCATGCGGCCCCATGGCAAAATTAATTGCCCACCCCTGGCTTAGGCTGTGTTCACATATTGCGTTTTTGCTGCATTTTTTTAATGCAGATTTTAAGCTGCGTCCAATATGTGGAAACATACGTGACCGTGGAAACATACCTTTAGGCCGGGGTCACACTAGAGAGAAATATGGACGAATGAGAGACGCAAAAACAACGCATTGCACTCGGACCATGCTGCGATTGTCAGCGTATTCCTCCAAAAATACGCCAATGCAAGTCTATGGGGGCAAGAAAAATACAGATTGTGTATTGTGTATTTTTAACCCTTTACTAATATTGGATTAATAATGGATAGGTGTCTAATTGACACCTCTCGATTATTAACCAGGCTTAATGTCATCTTACAATAGCAAGGTGACATTAACCCCTTTTTACCCCATATGCCAATGCCACAGGAGAATGGGAAGAGAGATGCTAAGTGCCAGAATTGGCGCATCTTACAGATGTGCCTTTTCTGGGGTGGATGGGGGCAGATGTTTTTAGCCAGGGGGGGCAATAACCATGGTCCCTCTCTAGGCTATTAATAACTGCGCCCAGTCACTGGCTTTCCCTCTCTGGTGGAGAAAATCGCGCTGGAGCCCACATTTTTTTACGTGAATTAACCCTTTAGTTTAACACCTAGAGCTCCCAAATTTGGCACACACACACTATTAACATTTTTAGGGAGGGATATATAAAAATATAACAGATATGCAATGGTTTACTGTATGTAAACCATGTCTCATATCCTGTGGGGTTCGGTAATTATTTAGCCAAAGCCGACAATTAAATTACCGGCTTTTATGCTACCTAGCTCTGTATGAAATATAAATATATATATGTGTCTCACTGGTAATGCATGGTAATACATCGGACACCAATGATAAGCACGCTGTAAGGGATGAGCTGTTTAATAGTCGTCAGGTCCAGTGCTCACAGGAGCGAAGCTTCTTAGTGGAAACAGGAAAGGTTATTAGTAGTGATGAGCGAGTGTACTCAGGCTCGGACTGGCCCACCGGGGAACCGGAGGATCCTCCGGTGGGCCCTGGCACTGACACCTGCTGGCAGGGCCTCCCCGCTCCAGGGCCCCTCCCGCCGACGCCGCCCGCCCGCCTTGAATACTCACCCTGCTCCAGCGATGGTCTCGGCGTCTGCACTGCAGCTCGTCCTGAACGAGCGGTCATGTGACACCGCTCATTAAGATCATGAATATGCGCATATTCATGATCTTAATGAATGGTGTCACATGACCGCTCAAGCAGGAAGAAGGTGCTGCGCCGGCGCCGCCGCCTGGAGTCGGGACAGAGCGCGAGGGATGTCGGCACGGCCGTGCAGTGGGACAGGTGAGTATGAGGGACAGGGGGGATGAAGGAGGACATAAGCCGGCGCGCTGAGCAGGAGCAAGAGCGGGTGCGGGTGCGGAGAGATAAGCCTGAATACAGGGGGGAATATAAGCCATGCAGGGGGGAATATAAGCCATGCATACAGGGGGGGGATATGAGCCATGCAGGGGGGAATATAAGCCATGCATACAGGGGCGGAATATGAGCCATTCATACAGGGGGGGGATATGAGCCATGCATACATGGGGAGATATGAGTCATGCATACAGGAGGGGGTAATATGAGCTATGTATATGGGATAGGAGGGAGATGAGCCATGCATACAGGAGGGGGGTCATTATACAGTATTGAGCATCATGTGTGGCCGTTATACAGTATGGAGCATCATGTGTGGCCATTATACACTATGGAGCATCATGTGTGGCCATTATACAGTATGAAGAACTGTGTGTGGCCATTATACAGTATGGAGCATCATGTGTGGTGGCCATTATACAGTATGGAGCATCATGTGTGGTGGCCGTTATACAGTATGGAGCATCATGTGGGGCCATTATACAGTATGGAGCATCATGTGGGGCCATTATACAGTATGGAGCATCATGTGTGGCCATTATACAGTATGGAGCATCATGTGTGGTGGCCGTTATACAGTATGGAGCATCATGTGGGGCCGTTAAACAGTATGGAGCATCATGTGGGGCCATTATACAGTATGGAGCATCATGTGTGGTGGCCATTATACAGTATGGAGCATCATATGTGGCCATTATACAGTATGGAGCATCATGTGGGGCCATTATACAGTATGGAGCATCATGTGTGGTGGCCGTTATACAGTATGGAGCATCATGTGGGGCCGTTATACAGTATGGAGCATCATGTGTGGCCATTATACAGTATGGAGCATCATGTGTGGTGGCCGTTATACAGTATGGAGCATCATATGTGGCCATTATACAGTATGGAGCATCATGTGGGGCCATTATACAGTATGGAGCATCATGTGTGGTGGCCGTTATACAGTATGGAGCATCATGTGTGGCCATTATACAGTATGGAGCATCATGTGTGGCCGTTATACAGTATGGAGCATCATGTGTGGCCATTATACAGTATGAAGAACTGTGTGTGGCCATTATACACTATGGAGCATCATGTGTGGCCATTATACAGTATGCAGCATCATGTGTGGCCGTTATACAGTATTGAGCATCATGTGCGGCCATTATACAGTATGGAGCACTGTGTGGCCATATTTTTTTTGTTTATAATTATTGTATATAAAACAGTGTGATTAGCAGTGCTAAATGGCTGCGGTTGGGATGTGGATATGGGTGTGACTAGTTGTGAAATGGGTCTGGTCAGAGGCGTGGCCTAAAATTTGCCGCTGCGCACTACGCGCGCTGCAAACTTTATACCTCCTTCCCTTCTTCAAAAGTTGGGAGGTATGATACCACATTTGCCAGATCACGGCAAGTGCCGCAAATCCCATAGGGAATGAATGAGGCCGAACGCAGTGTTGCCGTAAGTGATCCGTTACGCGGCAGATGCAGAAAAACTGCCCGATCTGCTGCAAAAGGCGACTTTCACAACAGCGATTCTTGCCAAAGTCACTGCCGATTGTGTCATACTCACCAATGAGGGAGGCAGCACTAAAAATGCCTGGGGCAGCAGAAACTCTAAATACGGCCCTGGGGGGCTACATTATATTCTGTGAGGGGGCTACCCCAACCCTTGCTACATTATTAAGACGTGAACTACCTTATATTATACCCTGATATTAGCGCTTTTTACCGCACAATTGGTGGTCTTGTATCTATTTCTATGTAGCTACATAGTGGGCCCCAAGAATGATTTTCTCTGGTGGGCCCAAGGTGCTCCAGTCCGACGCTGAGTGTACTCATTGCTCGGGTTTTCCAGAGCATGCTCTGGTGATATCCGAGTACTTATGACTGCTTGGAGATTTAGTTTTCCTTGCCGCAGCTGCATGATTTGCGGCTACTAAACAGCTTGATTACATGTGAGGATTCCCTAGCCACCAGGCAACCCCCACATGTACTCAGGCTGGCTAGTAGCTGTAAATCATGCAGCTGAGTCAACAAAAACTTAATCTCTGAACCCTAACAAATGCTAGGAGATCACCCGAGCGTGCATGGGAAAACCTGAGCAACGAGTATACTCGCTCATCACTAGTTATTAGACTTCATAAACTTTCAGTATAAGGGAAAACTAACGGCCTTTCCTTCAGCATAAAGGCAAGTCCATGTGCTAGCATGGGCTTGTCTGCTCAGGTAAGCGTCCATTTCTCAGTCTCTGGCAGAACCAGAACAACACTAGAGGTCATTACACTTCCACTCACAGACACTGAGGGTATGTGCACACGTCCGGATTTTTAGCATTTTTTTTGCGGAATTTCGCTATAAAAACGCTATAAATCCGCATAAAAAATGCTAAAATTATGCATCCTATCATTTAGAATGCATTCCGCATTTTTTGTGCAGATGTAAGCGTTTTTTCCCCCAAAAAAACGCATACCGCAAAAAATCCGGACATGCTCTATCTTTTTGCGGATTTTTTGCGGATTTCTAAGCAAAAAGGACATTCCGGAAAAAAAAAAAATCCGCAAAAATTCCGCAAAAAATCCGTGCAAAATCCACGCAAAAAACGCGCAAATTCCGCGAGAAATCCGCGCAAAAAAAAACGCGGATTTCTGGCAGAAATCTCAGGATTTTGTCAGGAAAAAATCCTGACGTGTGCACATACCCTGAATGAGGCAGCTGAACTGCCTTATATATAGCACACAGGGGCGGATTATCAGAGGGTCAATATGGGCGGTAGCCCAGGGCCCAGTGGTCTGGGGGGGCCCTGGGCTACCGCACAGATTGACCCTCCGCTAATCGTCTGTGACTGCCCGCCGAGTGGCGTTTGTGTGCCCCCTGGACCCGGTGGGCAGAGAGAGGGGGCCCGCATCGGTCCCCTTCTCATCTGCTCACCGGGCCCCTTCCGGCGCTGCGGAGGTCTCCTATTGACGTGCGGGCGCGCGCCCGCACGTCGATAGTTAACAACAACAGCCGCCAGCCAATTGGAGGCTGGCAGCTGAAGTCGGCCGCAGCGCACACGTCGCCGGCGTCTGACGTCATTGTCAGTCGCCGGCGAGTGTGCGCTGCTGCAGGGAGCTCGCCGCCTGGAGCGCGGACAGGTGAGGAGACTGCTTGTTTTTTGTTTTTTTTTGTTTGTTTTTTTTTGGATCAGTTATCGGTGGACACACTGGGGGGCAATGCTGGAGGACACACTGGGGGGCAATGCTGGAGGACACACTGGGGGGCAATGCTGGAGACACTGGGGCAGATTGGAGGACACACTGGGGGGCAATGCTGGAGACAGTGGGGCAGATTGGTGGACACACTAAGGGCAATGCTGGAGACACTGGGGGGCAATGCTGGAGGACACACTGGGGCAGATTGGAGAACACACTGGGGGCAATGCTGGAGACACTGGGGCAGATTGGAGGACACACTAAGGGCAATGCTGGAGGACACACTGGGGGGCAATGCTGGAGGACACACTGGGGGGCAATGCTGGAGGACACACTGGGGGGCAATGCTGGAGGACACACTGGGGGCAATGCTGGAGGACACACTGGGGGCAATGCTGGAGACAGTGGGGCAGATTGGAGGACACACTAAGGGCAATGCTGGAGACACTGGGGCAGATTGGAGGACACACTGGGGGAAATGCTGGAGACAGTGGGGCAGATTGGAGGACACACTAAGGGCAATGCTGGAGACACTGGGGCAGATTGGAGGACACACTAAGGGCAATGCTGGAGACAGTAGGGCAGATTGGAGGACACACTGGGGGCAATGCTGGAGACAGTGGGGCAGATTGGAGGACACACTGGGGGGCAATGCTGGAGACACTGGGGCAGATTGGAGGACACACTGGGGGCAATGCTGGAGACAGTGGGGCAGATTGGAGGACACACTAAGGACAATGCTGGAGACACTGGGGGGCAATGCTGGAGGACACACTGGGGCAGATTGGAGGACACACTGGGGGCAATGCTGGATACACTGGGGCAGATTGGAGGACACACTGGGGGCAATGCTGGAGACAGTGGGGCAGATTGGAGGACACACTGGGGCAATGCTGGAGACACTGGGCCAGATTGCTGGACACACTGGTGGTAATATGCTGGACACACTGGGGCAGATTGCTGGACACACTGTCTGGGGGCAATATGCTCGACATACTGGGGCAGATTGCTGGAGACACTGGGGGTAATATGCTGGACACACTGGGGGTAATATGCTGGACACACTGGGGGCAGGACTGGAGGCATGGGCAGAATGTAGACACGGGGCATGATTGGAGACATGGGGCAGGATTGGATCATGGGGCAGGATGGATACGATGGAGACAGATGGGGCAGGATAGGGAGATCATATGGTGTAGAATGGATACTCATGAGTGCAGGATGGTAGAACATATGGCTGGAGCCAGGAATGAGATAAACGGGGCCAGGGTGGGGAGTATTATTACCATAGGGGCTAATTAAGGGATATTATTACTGCAGTGATGTATTTATTTTATTTTTTGAGTATACTGTTCTAAATGGGGGGGCGGTCCTGTTACTGTGCAGAGTGACACTATATCGCCTTTTTATCTTCATGTGGTGTAATATAGAAGTTGTGAAAAATTAAGTAATGTGTTCTGCAAGCGGAGCTCGAGATAACTGTGTTATTTCCTGCAGAAACGAGTCCTGGCTGGAAGAAATGATGGCGGTCTGTGCTGGATGAAAGATGAAGGACTTCACCTAGAGACGTCACTGGTGAGTCAGTGTTTCCTATACACTGACACTATACACTGTATACTATATACAAAGGTCCTGTGTACAATGTCACCAGTGATCAATGTATTACCTATACATTATATACAGAGCTCCTGTGTATAATACCACCAGTGATCTCTGTATTACCTCTACACAGACACTGCATACTAATTACAGATCTCCTGTGAATACTGGCACTTATGGTGATAGTATTGTGTTTTTTGTTTTTTTTATTACTGATCAGTATTGTAGTATTCAGTCACTATGTGGTGGTAATATGTGGTCTGGAAATGGTGTTATGGTATTTGTCCCTTGTATGTGCTATTTGGTCACCAAGTGGTAATATGTGGTCTTGACATGGTGTTGTGGTATTTGTTCCTTGTATGTGATATTATTCGATCACTGTGGTTGTAATTTGTGGTCTGGTCATGGTGCGGTAGTGTTTGTTCCTTGTATGTGATATTATTGGTCAAGATATACCTAAATTGTATTGCAGATTTTAACAAATATTTAATAGGTTACAGTAGAGTAGGGCCCGGCCATTTTTCTGGAATAATCTGGTTCGGGTATATCATGACCCCCGTCTCATGACCCCCGTCTCATGACCCCCATCACATGACCCCGTCACATGACCCCCGTCACATGACCCCCATCACATGACCCCCGTCACATGACCCCCGTCTCATGACCCCCATCTCATGACCCCCGTCTCATGACCCCCGTCTCATGACCCCTGTCACATGACCCCCGTCACATGACCCCTGTCACATGATCGGGGGGGCCCACAGTGTGTGAACAGCCCGGGGCCCTGGCTACCCTTAATCCACCCCTGATAGCACACCCAGAGGTGGTGGAGATGGGTACGACTGGCTGCCCCCTATCTCAAAACCCAGCCCTGACACATCCTATTAACTCTCTCAGCACAATATGTGCTGGAGCCTGCTTTCCGAGCTCACATTACCGAGGCTAACCACCTCGATGGCACATATCTCCCCTCGAGGACCTGTCCAGGGGCCAGCTAACAATGCTACAGAAAATGATCAAAGGAAATATGCAAAAAATAGGAATAATAGCATGGCCTAAATTACCTGCACAACATTATCGTTGCAGGATGCATCATGCATGACCTCATGTCAGGCACTGGGATTTGGGAAGGTAGGAAGAAGTTTGCACTGTTCAGGTTCAGGTTCGGCAGCCATATTCCACTGCACCAGTGTCCTGGTAATCTTTTTTGCTGGTATTTAGTGATGACTTATAATTTCGGGAATAACCCTTTAAGACTGACAAATGCAATAGCAAGTGGTACCCGTTAAAGAATTTTCCAGTATTTTGTGACTTACCATTGATGCGAGTGTCCTCTAGGACTATGGTTTGGGTTGAGGCGACACTCTGATTGTCTTCAGGTTTTGCTGTCAGTATATAATGCTCAATGATTCCTCTGACTCCAGCAGGTTTATCCCAGGTCACCGCCACACTGGATCCACTGAGTTGAAGAACTTCTAGAGGAAATTGTCCACTGCCAGGATCTATAAAATCCACAAAACATAGAGATTATATATTTTTTTTCTTCCAAAAACCCCTGCTCATGGGTTGTGTCTGGTACTGCAACTTACCTCTACAGAAGTGGAAAGGGATAAGATAAAATACCACATACAACCCATAGATATGTGTGGTTATTTTTTTTTCTAATCTGCTGTATTTTTCCAATCCTGTACAACCCGTTTACTGGTTTGTACATAACAGTTGCCATAAGTGTCTTTTATAGCCAAAATCCTACATAGATTGCCTTAAAGGGAACCTATCACCGGGTTTCTCTCAAATAATCTGAGAGCAATATAAAGTAGACACAAAGACCCTGATTCCAGCGATGTATCACTTACTGGGCTGCTTGCTGCAGTTTTGGTAATCTCCTGCTGATAAAACAAAGGGATTTTATCACTAGAGGACAATTAAATCTGCTGCCAAGTAGCCAAACCACACCCCCACCACTGATTGGTAGATATATGCCTGTGAAGATGGGAAACTACCAATCAGTGGTGTGGGCGGGGTTATAAAGAGCTCACCATTCAGAGAACTGCTAGGTATTCAGCAGAGAAAACTGTGATTTTATCAAAACTGCAACAAGCAGCCCGGGAAGTGATACATCATTGGAATTGAGCTCTCTGCCCCTCCATTGCCTGTTCTCAGACCGAGCAGCAAAAACCTGGTGACAGATTCCATTTTAAGGACAATGTGAATTAATTCGGTCCCAGAAGAAAATATCTTTGCTCATAGTCACTTCCTTCTAAAGAAGCAACAAGTTTTCCACCTCATATAGACAAATCGCCAGGCCCAGAGAAATGCTCATAGTAGATGATTTACATTGTCAGAAAGTCAACTTTAATAACCTTTAATGATACAATATTCAGATAAAAAAGTAAAATCGGCTTTCCCAGAATGCATTGCAGGTACAATATAATTACTTAAAGGGGTTTTTCTATAGCTAGAATATTCCATAATTTTATGATTGTTGACCTCCACTGATCCTGAGAATGAAGGGGCTGTAGATCCTTCACCATCTCTGCCTCCCCTAATTCTCAGGATTGATGGGGTCCCAGTGATTGGGCCAGAAGCGAGTACAAAGTGATGGCGTATGTTGATGATATACTACCATGCTATGAGATAGAAGAACCCCTTTAATTTAGCTGTTAGAGATGTATCTAAACTGACTCTAATATCGGCCATGATGAATAGAGTTAAGGGCCACTTACAATTAAAAGGAACCTGTTAGCACTTTTTTTCTACATATTAAATTAGTAGAATAGCTTTAGAGCTACTTGTCCCCCATTACAAACTGTACCTTTTTTTTTAATAGAGATCCGATGAGTCAGTCATGAGAAATCTAGCTTAAAAGTCTTATGCAAATCAGGCTGGATGTGCACTGGAGGCGTGTCAATGCTTCTTCCAAGTACATTGACACACCCCCTTTGTGCACTTCTAGCCTGATTTGCATATAACTTCTACACTAGATTTCTCATGATTGGTACATCAGATCTCTACAAAAAAAGTGTCCTATTTATTGGGGGACAAGCTCCTATACAGCCGTACATTTTATGTCCATTTGCAAAACCTGTCGACAGTTTCCCTTTAAGGCATAAAAGTTTGAGAAAAAATGCAGCAAGTTAGGAATAAAAAAACAAATAAAATCCACTTACATGCAGATTTTGAGCGACCTCGGCTCCAGGGACTGGTTCCTGACCCGCCATCATTAGACGCAATCACACGATACAAATATTCTGTAAAATGACAAAAATAATACAAGTAAATAATAATATATAATATAAGCAATAAAAGTAGTCAAAAGCACCAGGGTCATGAAAAGGCACAATGTTTTCGGAACTGAAGATGATTAAAAAAATAATTCACATGTCCTTGGGTCGTTGGCCATGTTTGTAGTCCATAGTCACCGGACCAGAGTCTCTCGAATCTCCTCCTATCTGCCACCATTCTCGGAGCCTCTAGTGATTAGTATACTAGATGTGACATCATGCAATGATGACATCCTGCCAGGCCTACAAATCAGGAGAGGAGCAAAGGATCTGAGCCGGTAGGAGGAGGTTTGTGGTTCGCGGGCTCTGGTCCGGCGGCCATGGATTACCGGTACTATCTTGGCTGTTGCACCAGGGTCTTGTGACTCTTTTTGATCACCATTAGTTAAAAACTTGGTATGAAGATATATTTTCTATCTTTTCTTCAATAATAGGCAGTGGCTTGTTGGAAAAACAATGTGTCCACTGATTTTTCTAGATTTTGACGCCTTGGCTGTCATGAATCAAGTACTGTATTAAATTCAACACAACAAGAAGAGGGATTAGGAAGAAAGAATAGGCAGTGACATTCTAGGAAACCTTGGAGACCCTGAGACTAAAAACAGCTAAAGGAGAAAAAAAATGAAAGTGACTCTTCTTATATTATCCTTAAGAATAAAAAAAAAATTCTTCAGTGATGCTGCAATGGAAAATTGGGGACATTGCCCATTGCAACCAACTAAATTCAATTACATGACCATCAATCTTCGAAAAATTACATTGCACACATGGCCGCCATTCATCATACCTGTGAATGGTTGAACACCGTGGTCATGGACATCTTCCTCTTTTCCCTCGTAGATGATGGTTGAGTCATTTCCTCTACAGTTCATAGACCTGTCAGGTGACGGGCAGCCATCCAGACTGACTCTGAGGGCAGCATTGGACACGGACGCCATGTTTACTACTACACCTCGTGTGAAACTGATGTCCTTCAAGCAACCACCGAAACCTGGGATGAAGATGAGAAACCAGTAATGTACGCTCCTCTCTCTGACAACAATATGACTAGAGGTGAGCGTAGCTCTACCTTGTCTTCTGCAACCTAAATTTTTTTTATCACCACCTGATGTTTTTCTTCAATCTAAGGGTATGTTCACATTATGCTCCAGCCATACTTTTGTGTTTCTGACTTCAACCATGGAAATGACTGAGGAAAAACTCAAATGGAGTCAAAACTTGCACAGTTTCAACTCCGTTTGATCTAAAATCTCTGGGGGCATGAATCCCATTTTTCAGAAGACCAGACTGAACCCCAGATGGACAACCAGGCCACACCCTCAAACTAATCCAGTCCAGACCACCAAAATGAATGAAGGCGCCAGACCCCTGAAGTTATTCAAACTCTAAATGAGATCCTAGAATAAAGACTCAAGGTCACTAAACACATTTAGACCCAAGATTAAAACCTTCATTTTAATTAGATCTCAAACCAGGTCCCTAAATTAAATCCAGACCAAATAAAATAAGACCTGATGGCCAAAATATGTAGAAGTTCTAAAATGAATGAGTCATCAGACTAGATGTCTACAGTTATTTCAGACCCCAGATTAGACCTGCCCCTAAAAGTATTTTGACCCCCGACTAGATCTTAAAGTTAAATCCGACTCCAGACCAGACCACTATAGTTAATTCAGACTTCACCCTTGAAATAATTAGACCCTAGACCAGGCCTCTAAAATTCGGAAAAATAGCACCAAGTGACTGGCGCCACCACAGAGGACGTGAAGCATTATTTAGTTCTCACTGAAATCAATCATTGGTCAGTGCAAAAAAATTGTCAGGAACTCTTTTTAATAGATTGGGGTCTTGTATGTGGAACCCTCCCCCTATTAACTTAAATTTCCCTAATAAAGTGCTTAAAGATGACCAACTTGTCACCAGCTCAAAGGTGGACTCATTTTGCTCTTATTTTACTCTTCAGTTTTTTTTTAATCCACCATATTGTTCCAGAGATAAGGGCCTTTTAGTGTTAACTTTTATGGTCTTTACAATAGGGCGTGGCTCACAAGATCCTCTGGGGCGTGCCTTTAGGTGACTTCATTTGTATCCTGTGAGTCACGCCTCTTTGTAAAAAACAATACCAATTAGCACTAAATATACAAGTCCATATCTCTGGAACCATATGGTGGATTAAAAAAAAATTAAATACTCAGAGCAATGGGAATCAAATAAATTGGTCACTTTTGACCCTGTGAAAGGTCCTCATAGTAGATTTTTTTTTTTAACTCCTTTAGATATGGTGTAATCATCTCAGCTATGCACACACTGTCCTCAAAGGTATTATCAAGAACTTGGGATATGCCTTCCATATTAGATAGTTGGGGTCCGGCAGTCTGTCCCCCTATCGATTATCTGTTTCCAAGTCCTGCAGCCGCCAGAGAGACACAAAGAGCCAGAACAGCACAGATCTATACACTGTGTAGTGGCCCTTCTTGGGTACAGCAGCTCATCTCCTATTGAAATGAATGTGATCCAACCTGATCAGCTGAGTCTGCTGGATATTGGACTCCCACCAATCTAATATTGATCTCTTTTCCTAAGGATCTGCCATCAATATCGGAGTCTTGGACAACTCCATTTAACAGTATTGTTACTGACCAGCTGAGTTTCCTTCCTTACATGAATTGAATATAAGGGACGGCGAGATAGAGGCAACATAAATTTACACCCATAGATTCTGTAGCAAATGTAGCCGAGTTGAGTTGGTCTTTATAGCAATGGAAGCTTGTCAATTCAGTTAACTGCTCAGGATGTAATGGTTTTACATAGGACTGCTGAATAACTTATTGAGATGCTGTGTTATCGCGGGAAAAATAATAAATGCTGTAAATGATAGATTCCCCACTGCAACACGTAAACGTGCTGCCATCCTATACCGTCCATACCGATCTGCGCATGTCGGCATCCTCTTCACCTCCACCGATAAATCAGATTGAGGCAATCACTGACTACCCAGGATGCCTTGCACCATTCAGTTCTGTTTTCTCCGCAATGACAATGATCTGAAAACTATTATTGGTGCGTCCATCCCTGGTAATTAAATTTCATATACAGCGCCTTCTATCACTGACGCCTTCCCGGCTTTATCTACTGGTCATATACTCATCATTGAATGAATCATTCCTAATTAAGGCCAGAAATTAAAATGTCCCAACTTCATATGGATAAAAGCTGATCTGGAGACCCGAGCTGGCTGCGTGGAGGCGGACATGACTCTGCATTCATTTAAATAGATTATTCGGAGTAGGATTTCGCAGCTTGTTTGATGAGATTAAGTGACGGAGGTTTGGGAGACACATAAAATAGAGATGTCAGACGATATAATGTACAAGTACGACACATACAACAGGCAGAAACACTCAATGTAATGTACAGTCATACAGCAGATGATACAAAGTACCAGTCACACAATACACAGTAACAAATAGTATAATATGCAGTCATACAACACACAATACAAAGTATCAGTCACTAAGCACACAGTAACAAATAGTATAATGTACAGTCATACAACACACGATACAAAGTATCAGTCACACAATATGTAACACCACAGGTAACCGTTTGTTACAGTGGTATTGCCTTCCTCTCGAGGAGGGTGATGCCATGCTTGGAAGCGAGGAAGAATCCCTTTAACAGATAACCAGTACATGCAACACTGTTCTGACTCCAGGCCAGAAGGGGGAGCTCGAGACCCGGATTCAGAGGAACTTCCAAATATATTCTGGCTGGAGGAAGAGTTAGTGGTCAGTTTGTCAGAGGGACAGAGGAGAAAGGAGTCAGACAGAGAGAGTCTGAGAGAGGAAAGCTGGGGCCGTGCAGACAAGTGGTTCTGCAGCTCCTGGAAGGAGAGAGAAACAGAGCAGTCTGTAGGAGACTGATAGGGAGAAGAAGCACAGGAGAAGTAAAGAGCTGGAGAGGAGCTGCAACTGGGCTGCCTCCACGCTGAAGCAAAGGAACTGGTGGCTGGAAGACTGAGTTTGTGGGGGTAACTGTATGCCCCACAGAAGAAACCGGCGGGCAGGAGATTGCAGGTCTCCTGTCCACCATTGCACCCGAAGGCACAGCAGCACATAGAGCTCAGAGTCATCCTAGAGACCCCTGTAAAAATGCTCAAGTTGCCTGTCATGCAGGTAGCGTCCTAGCTAAAGGGACAGAGAGAAAGTGAGGACCTTGTGCGAAGCCTTCTTGCTTTTTATCTTCCTACTCCTACTGATTTCAGGGGAAATCTCCCTCAACCCCAGTCCACCATCCACCAACCTCAACCCTTACCCTACCTCACATCAAAACCATTCTAACCTTATTAATATTACTTGCACTCCCTCATCTCCTTCTTTTAATTGTGCCCTTTGGAATCCACTGTCTGTATGTAACAAGCTTCCTTTCCTGCACAACTACTTTCTGAACAACTCTCTAAATCTATTGGCCCTCACTGAAACCTGGATCCAGGATTCTGACACTGTCTCCCCTGCTGCCATTTCCCATGGTGGCTAACAACCTGGTGGTGGAGTCGGCATACTCCTCTCCCCAACTCCATCACTCTCATTTCCTTCTTTTGAGGCCCACACCATCAGGCTCTTCCGTCCCCTCTCCCTCAGGGTAGCGGTCATATACCGGCCCCCAGGCTCACCCACCCACTTCCTGGACCATTTCTCTGTCTGGCTGCCGCACTTCATGTCCTCAGAACTCCCAACCCTTATCCTGGGAGACTTCAACATCCCCATAAACAGCCCCACTTCTACATCTGCATCCCAGCTTCTATCACTAACCACTTCGCTCGGCCTCTCACAGCTCTCAAGCTCTGAGACACACAAGGACGGTAACACCCTTGACCTGGTCTTTGTCCGGCTGTGTTCAATCTTCTACCTAAATAACTCACTGCTTCCCCTCTCTGACCACAACATTCTCTCCTTCATGCTCACAAATCCTCGCTCACCCCAGCACCCTCCTACCTACCATTCAGTCAGAATTCTACAAGCCGTTAACCCTCATACACTTTCAGACTCCTTACACTCATCACTGTCCCCAATCTCCTCTTTTTCCTGTCCTGTTCTGGCAGTACATCACTACAATGGTACTTAGAAGCACCGTAGACCAAGTAGCTCCCCTCACCCTCAGAACCTCCAAACACAAAGTAAAACAGCCCTGGCTCACATCACAAACCTGATTTCTCCAGCGATGCTCTAGGAGTACTGAACGCTTATGGAGGAAAACTCGCACACCAGAAGACTTCATACACTTCAAATTTATGTTAAAAACCTATAACTCTGCCCTTCACATCCCCAAACAGACCTACTTCACCACTCTGATCTCCTCACTATCCAACAACCCCAAGAAACATTTTGACACCTTTCACTCCTTCCTCAGGCCAAAAGCTCAAGCCCCTATCACAGACATTTGTGCTGATAACCTGGCCTCCCACTTTATAGAGAGAAAATAGACAATATCCGTCAGGAAATCCGCTCCCAATCACCAAGTTCAGTGACTCCCATCCCTCCCTGCATCTCCCCTGGCTCACTCTCCGCATTTGATCCCATCACAGAAGAAGTCTCCAGGCTCCTCTCTTCTTCTCGTCCGACTACATGTTCTACCGACCCCATTCCCTCTCATCTCCTCCAGTCTCTCTATCCAGTCATCACTACTCACCTAACTACAATCTTTAATCTCTCACTCTCCTCATGCATTTTCCCGTCCTCCTTTAAACACTCTATCATTACTCCATTACTAAAGAAACCCACCCTCGACCCATCCTGCACAAACAACTACAGACCGGTCTCCAATCTCCCCTTCATCTCTAAACTCTTGGAGTGCCTAGTCTACTCCCGCCTTACCCGTTACCTCTCCATTCACTCCCTCCTAGACCCTTCACAGTCCAGCTTCTGCCCCTACACTCGACAGAAACTGCACTTATCAAAGTGACCAAAGACCTTCTGACAGCGAAATGCAATGGTGACCACTCTCTGCTCATTCTTCTCGACCTCTCTGCAGCTTTTGACACTGTTGACCACCCTCTCCTACTCTCTAGGCTCCAGTCACTTGGCATTAAGGACACTGCTCTCTCCTGGTTCTCCTCCTATCTTTTTGACCGCTCCTTCAGTGTTCTGTTCTCTGGCTCCACTTCATCTCCTCTTCCTCTCACTGTCGGGGTACCCCAGGGCTAAGTCCTTGGCCCCCTTCTCTGCTCCCTCTACACGGCCCCAATTGGACAGACCATCAGCAGATTTGGCTTTCAGTACCATCTTTATGCCGACGACACACAACTATACACGTCATCCCCTGGCCTTACTCCTGCTGTACTACAGAACACCACTGACTGTCTGTCCGCAGTCACCGACATCATGTCCGCTCTCTATCTGAAACTCAACCTCTCCAAAACTGAACTTTTTCTGCTCCTACCATCTACTAACCTCCCTAAACCTGACGTTTCCCTCTCCGTGGGTGGCACTATAATAACACCCCGGCAGTAGGTGCGCTGTCTGGGTGTTATGTTTGACTCCGATCTTTACTTCACCTCCCATATACAATCTCTTGCCCACTCGTGCCGCTTACACCTAAAGAACATCTCTAGAATCCGCCCTTTTCTCACTATAGAAACAACAAAGACCCTCACTGTCGCCCTGATCCACTCCCGCCTGGACTACTACAACGCTCTATTAATTGGCCTCCTCCTCACTTGACTTTCCCCTCTCCAGTCTATCCTTAATGGAGCAGCCAGGGTCATCTATCTAGCTAATCGTTACTCAAACGCGTCCGTGCCTCACCAGTCATTACACTGTCTGCCCATTCATTACTGGATACAATTCAAAGTTCTTGTTCTCACCCACAAAGCTCTTCACATTGCGGCACCCCCATCTCCTCCCTCATTTTTCTCTATCGGCCTAACCGACCTCTGCGCTCTGCAAATGACTTTCGACTAACCTCTGCACTAATCCGTACCTCCCACTCCCGACTTCAAGACTTCTCCCGTGCTGCGCCAATCCTCTGGAATGCTCTACCCCAAGAAATTAGGACAATTCACAATTTGCATAGTTTTAGGCGCTCCCTTAAAACACATTTGTTCAGAGCAGCCTATCATGTTCCCTAATCAGTTATTTTGTTTGTGTGTAGCCCATTCACTATCCCTATCTATTCCCCAACCCCTGAAGATGGCTGGACACTCATTGTAAATACATAATTGTAAATACACACCTGTACTTTGTATCTCCCCCACCTCATTGTAGATTGTAAGCTCTCATGAGCAGGGTCGTCTTGTGTTGCTTTAATTATTGCATTGTTAACATTGTTACTTATGACTGGTGTGATTGAAGCTGTTAAACTGTAAAGCGTTGCGGAATATGTTGGCACTCTATAAATAAAGATTATTATTATTATTATTATTATTATTATTATTATTAAGCCTTGGGCAGCAAGGAACAACAACACAGTGCAGTAAGGAAGGCTTCCAAGCCCACCTGGTTAGGGGGATCTCTGAATCGCTTCCAGGCCAGCCGGAGCTCACCATCACCTGTGATCTATACCTTGGACTGTGGCTGATTACTGCAGTAAAAGGTAAAGAGACTGCAACTTTGTGTCCCCTGATTCTTTCTGGCACCACACCATCTTTGCCTACTACACCAGGAGCCCTCGGGATCCAGCTTCACCTGTGGGAAGCCATACCATCCCTGCTGCTGTACCATCAATTTCTAGTGGACCCCTTTAAGCAGCGTCGGTCATCCCTGACTGAATACCACAGGTGGCGTCACAAAGAAATAACCTTCAAAGACTTTAAGCCCCTTTATTGGACGCCCAGGTCCACAGACCGGGTCACCGCCACTGTGACCACCCCTTTAAGAACCGGCCCAGTACTTAGTGACCCACGGCCCAGGCGGGTGCTCCAAATACATAGTGACAAGTTGTTAGGGCTAGCGGAACGCACCAAATAATAAGACTGATAGTGTACGGTGCGTTCGTAGCCCGGGGTCCACCTTGCAGAGATGGAACCTGCTGCTGAGTAATGACGGACTATATGGCGGTACTCATAAGTATACTCGCGTGGGTTAAACTTCACCCAACGTGAAGGAAGCGATCCTGTTGCGTCACAGGATCGCGGTACCGCACATAGAAGGCGAGCAAGCAGTCAGCGAACTTAACCCCAACTAGGATTGAAGTCCGATTAGACCACTTGCTGGCACAACACCGCAACAGGGTGTGTTAAGCAACTCTTATAATTAGAGCACCGAAGTGTGAACTGTGCCGTGCTGGCAGGCACCACTAAGCACCCAGACTTGGGTCAGGAAGCGCACTACTGGCGCGTGGCGCCGCACTGGCGGTCACAGCAATAGACGCTGATACGTGTGTGACACGTTGAGTGATTTGTCGGGCGCTAGATAGCAGCCATACTCCATACGCGAACAGTCATACAATAGGGTAGGGGTATTTAATGAACGACTTGCACTCACAACAAACACACGTATTCAATTGTACACTAGCGCATGGCCGTGCGGTCATGCGCAGTTTATATAATTGCAGGACAGGAAGTGGCCACAGAAACTTTGCCCTTCCAGGGCCTGCCAAGAGGACCAATGGAATGCGCTGCAGAGCCAGAGCACATGACCCTCGATCTCCAACGGGAGATCTTGCTCTGGGCATGCTCAGTGTGCTCAAACAAGGACTTAGTCCCATGGAAGTCCGCTCGCCGCTGACCAGCACTGACTTTAATGGCAGGAGCTGAAGAAGCAGCAGTAACTCTCTGTACAGAGTGAGAGCGAGCAAGACACTGGGAGCGACGTCCCTGCTGAGCAGACTCCACTGCGGCTGGAGGAGAATGGGAGACCGCAGCGGAGACGGATCGAGATTCCCCCTGTGCAGCAGAGGAAACTTGACTCCTAACATTACCCCCCCTCCTAGGGCCCCCCCTCCTTGGGCCTCGCTACGCTCGAAGGCAGCAATGAGCTGTGGGGCCCGAATGTTTTCAGCAGGCTCCCAAGACCTGTCCTCTGGACCATAACCCTTCCAATCCACCAAATAAAACTTTTTGCCGCGTACCACCTTGCACCCCAAAATAGCGTTCACCTCGTAATCGTCCGTAGACGAACCCGATGTCCCGGCAGATGACTCGGAAAACCAGGACATGTATACGGGTTTCAAGAGGGACACATGAAAGGTGTCGGTGATACCCAAGCGTGGAGGAAGAGCCAGGCGGTAGACCACAGGATTAACCTGTTCGAGAACCTTGAAGGGACCCAAGTAGCGAGGAGCAAATTTAGTGGACTCAACTCGCAGCCTGATGTTACGAGCGGAGAGCCACACCAAGTCGCCAGGGGCAAAAGTCGGAGCGGGGCGCCGATGAACATCGGCGGAGGACCTCATTCTCTCCTTGGAGGCCCGAATGGCATCCTGCGTGCGATCCCAAATGTCCCGTGCCTCCACAGCCCAGTCTGCCACCCTGGGATCAGCGGAAGACACAGGCATGGGCACAGGAACACGCGGATGCTGGCCGTAATTTAAGAGGAATGGAGTCTGACCGGTGGAGTCGGCTACGGCATTGTTAAGTGCAAACTCTGCCCACGGTAGCAAGGATGCCCAGTCATCCTGTCTGGCAGAAACAAAATGTCGCAGATATGTGACCAAGGTCTGGTTGGCCCTTTCTACCAACCCATTCGTCTCGGGATGATATGCCGAAGAGAGATTTAACTCAATACTGAGTAGACGACATAGCTCCCTCCAGAATCGAGACGCAAACTGGGGACCCCGGTCACTAACAATTTTGTCTGGCATACCGTGTAAGCGAAAGATATGCTTGATAAACAAGACAGCCAACGCCCGTGCAGATGGTAGCCGTGGAAGAGGCACCAAATGCACCATTTTGGAAAAATGATCGGTGATCACCCAGATAATGGTGCAATTACGAGACTTGGGTAAGCCAACCACAAAGTCCATCCCGACCATCTCCCAGGGCCTGTCAGCCACGGGCAGAGGATATAGCAAACCAGCTGGCCGTTGCCGAGGAGTCTTGTTCCTGGCGCAAGAGACACACGCCCGAACGTACTCCGCGACATCACGAGCCATATGCGGCCACCAGTATGTCTTCGCCAGTAACTCTGATGTCCTTTTAGTACCAAAATGTCCACCCACCCTGGACGAGTGCGCCCAAGAGAGAACCTCCGGTCGCAAACTAGATGGAACAAAAGTCTTGCCCGGGGGCACAGATTCCAGCAAAATCGGGGCCACGGTTCTCAAACTCTCGGTGGGGACAATAAGCCGAGGCTCCTCCTCCTCCTCCGCAGATGACACAACGGAGCGAGAGAGAGCGTCGGCCCGAATGTTCTTCTCCCCAGAAAGGAAATGGAGGGTGAAATGAAACCGGGAGAAGAACAAGGACCATCTGGCCTGGCGAGAATTCAACCGCTGAGCTGTCTGCAGATACACCAAATTTTTGTGATCTGTGAAGACTTGGAAGGGAAAACGTGCTCCCTCCAAGAGATGTCTCCACTCCGAGAAAGCCAACTTCATGGCTAGCAACTCCCTGTCCCCGATGGAATAATTCCTCTCTGCTGGTGCGAAGGTCTTGGAGAAAAAGAAGCAAGGATGCTTCCGACCTTGAGCATCCTTTTGGAAGAGGACTGCTCCAGCACCAACAGAAGAGGCATCCACCTCCATGATAAATGGCTTATCAACATCGGGGCGATGAAGAATGGGAGCGCTAGCGAAGTGTGACTTTATAGAGATAAAAGCCTTGGAGACCTCCTCAGACCACAATTTGGGATTCGCCCCCTTCTTGGTGAGGGCAACCAAGGGAGCTACCAAAGTTGAGAAATGCGGGATGAACTGGCGATAATAATTGATGAACCCCATAAAGCGCTGCACCGCTTTAAGAGAATGGGGTTCCTGCCAGTCCATCACAGCCTGTAGTTTGGCAGGATCCATAGCCAATCCCTTGGCTGAGATGATGTAGCCTAGGAAAGGTAAGGACTCCTGCTCAAACATACACTTCTCCAACTTGGCATAGAGGGAGTTTGCCCGTAGGAGGTCGAAGACTTTGCAAACATCTCTCCGGTGGGAGTCAATATCTGGAGAGTAGATGAGAATATAATCCAGATAGACTACGACCGAGGTGGAAAGCATATCCCGGAAGATATCGTTCACAAAGTCTTGGAAAACGGCTGGGGCATTACAGAGCCCAAAGGGCATCACCAGATATTCATAGTGCCCATCCCTGGTGTTAAAAGCCGTCTTCCATTCGTCCCCCTCACGGATGCGAATCAGGTTGTAAGCACCCCGCAGATCTAATTTAGTAAATACCCTTGCTCCCCGAAGCCTATCAAACAGTTCAGATATCAAAGGCAAAGGGTATTTATTCTTAACGGTGATGGCGTTAAGACCCCTGTAGTCTATGCATGGACGCAATTCCCCACTCTTCTTCTGCACGAAGAAGAAACCTGCCCCAGCAGGAGACACTGACTTCCTGATGAACCCTCTTGCCAGATTTTCCTGGATGTACTGTGACATTGCCTCCGTCTCCGGGAGAGATAGCGGATAGACTCGACCCCGGGGAGGCTCAGCACCAGGCAAGAGGTCAATAGGACAGTCATAGGGGCGATGGGGCGGAAGGGTCTCCGCCGCCTTTTTGGAGAATACGTCTGCATACGACCAATACTGCTTGGGGAGAGAGGAAAGATCTGCGGGTACCTCAGTTGTAGCTACCAGAACGCACTCCCTCTGACACCTACCCTCACAAGATTCACCCCATCCCAGAATTCTGCCTGAGGACCACTCGATATGAGGAGAGTGGTACCGTAGCCAAGGTATTCCCAACAGGACTTCATCAATTCCCTCTGGAATGACGAGCAGAGAAATAATCTCCTGATGAGATGGTGATATGGACAGAGTAAAAGGGATGGTCTGGTGAGTTATCTGTGAGGGGAGAGTCGACCCATTCACCACTCGTACCGTTACAGGTTGAGCTAGCATAACCAGAGGTATTGCGTGGCGTTGGGCGAAGGCAGAAGACATAAAATTGCCCTCCGCCCCAGAATCCACGCAGAGCTCTACCGAGTGGGAGAATGAGCCTAAAGTAATTGTCCCCTTAAAGGACAATTTAGAGGCAAACGTCGCCGTGTCTAGTGTACCTCCACCTACGACCACTAGACGCTGACGTTTCCTCGACCGCTGAGGACATCTGGTGGCTAAATGTCCAGACTGCTGGCAAACATGACAGACCCTGAGTGCACAAGCGGTCCGGGACTTAGGTCCCGCTTGTGACACTTCCCTGGCCTCATGTGACTCAGGAACCAGGACCGGAGATTCCAGAGGTTTGGCGAAAGTAGGAGCCAGCCGAAACCTCTGCCTACACTGGGCTCGCTCTAACCTCCGCTCGTTAAAACGGAGGTCAATTCGAGTGGAGACTGTTATTAACTCCTCCAGTGTGGCAGGAATCTCCCTAGTGGCCAGAGCGTCTTTACATGGTCAGCCAAGCCCCTCCAAAATATGGGGATAAGAGCTTTATCCGACCATTCCAGCTCAGATGCTAAAGTGCGGAATTGGACGGCAAAATGACTGACCAAGGACTCACCTTGAGTTAATGCCAGCAGTTGGAGCGCAGTGTCATGGGTGACTTGAGGTCCTAAAAAGACCTGTTTTAAAGTGCTCAAAAACAGAGGAGCACTCTGCACCACATGATCGCCACGCTCCCACAGCGGCGTAGCCCATTCCAACGCCCTGTCCGACAATAGAGACACAATAAATCCCACCTTAGCCTGCTCTGTGGGGAAACGTGCAGCCAGAAGCTCGAGATGAATAGAGCACTGACTCACGAATCCCCTACAAAATTTGCTATTACCAGAAAATTTTTCTGGCAGCGGGAGGCGAGAAAATGTCGGAACAGGGGTGGCAATGGACAAAGTTGCTGCAGCCACGCTGGCAGCCTGTACAGCAACTGCGGTAACATCCACAGCTGGGGTTGCGCTCTCGAGAGCCGCCAACCTACCCTCCAGCTGCTGTATATACCGCAGGGATTGCTGTTTGTCCGTCATCACTAGCCAGACCCTGGCGCTAGTGTAATGTTAGGGCTAGCGGAACGCACCAAATAATAAGACTGATAGTGTACGGTGCGTTCGTAGCCCGGGGTCCACCGTGCAGAGATGGAACCTGCTGCTGAGTAATGACGGACTATATGGCGGTACTCATAAGTATACTCGCGTGGGTTAAACTTCACCCAACGTGAAGGAAGCGATCCTGTTGCGTCACAGGATCGCGGTACCGCACATAGAAGGCGAGCAAGCAGTCAGCAAACTTAACCCCAACTAGGATTGAAGTCCGATTAGACCACTTGCTGGCACAACACCGCAACAGGGTGTGTTAGGCAACTCTTATAATTAGAGCACCGAAGTGCGAACTGTGCCGTGCTGGCAGGCACCACTAAGCACCCAGACGTGGGTCAGGAAGCGCACTACTGGCGCGTGGCGCCGCACTGGCGGTCACAGCAATAGACGCGGATACGTGTGTGACACGTTGAGTGATTTGTCGGGCGCTAGATAGCAGCCATACTCCATACGCGAACAGTCATACAATAGGGTAGGGGTATTTAATGAACGACTTGCACTCACAACAAACACACGTATTCAATTGTACACTAGCGCATGGCCGTGCGGTCATGCGCAGTTTATATAATTGCAGGACAGGAAGTGGCCACAGAAACTTTGCCCTTCCGGGACCTGCCAAGAGGACCAATGGAATGCGCTGCAGAGCCAGAGCACATGACCCTCGATCTCCAACGGGAGATCTTGCTCTGGGCATGCTCAGTGTGCGCAAACAAGGACTTAGTCCCATGGAAGTCCGCTCGCCGCTGACCAGCACTGACTTTAATGGCAGGAGCTGAAGAAGCAGCAGTAACTCTCTGTACAGAGTGAGAGCGAGCAAGACAATGGGAGCGACGTCCCTGCTGAGCAGACTCCACTGCGGCTGGAGGAGAATGGGAGACCGCAGCGGAGACGGATCGAGATTCCCCCTGTGCAGCAGAGGAAACTCGACTCCTAACACAAGTAGTATAATATACAGTCATACAACAGCCAGTCACACAACAGAAAAGTATCGCAGAACATAATGTGCCCATACAACACACACTAAAGGCAGTAACACACATATATTGTACAGCCGCCAAATAACATATGATATAAAGCACCAGTCATACAACATATAGTAATAGACCTAATATAAGGCACAGATCACACAAAATAACATATAATAATTACAACACACGGTAACACATTATATATAGTCATATAACACATAGTACTATGTACAACGCATAGTGGAATTCACATTCTGGGCATATATATTTCATAGTTTTAGATTTAATAATAAAGTATTTAATTGGGGTGGGACCAATCTGAACAAGCTGTACACAAATTAAGGAATCAAAATATTCACAGAGGAGCAGAATATTTAAGATTCCAAGTCCGAAGCAGGATTCATTCCATCTAGTTTGGTAAGTGCCCTCTTTTAACTGTATTTTTTATTTTTTTTATTAATAACCTTATTGACTTAAATGACGGGAAGGAAGGGAGAGAGGAAGTGTGGCAAGAAGAAGCAAGGAAGTGTTTCAGGGAGGAAGGAAGAGAGGGGGTAGGGAGGAAGGAAGAGAAGGGACGAAGGGAGGCAGTATGGAAGGAAAGGAGGCAGGAAGGAAGGAAGGGGGAAAGAGGAATGGAGACATAAAGAATGTAAGGAAGGAAGCGAGGAAGGAAAGAAGGCAGGAAGTAGGGAAAGAAGGGAGGAAGGAAGGGAGGAAGGAAGGGAGGTAGGAAGGAAGGACGGAAGAAAGTGTGGAAAGAAAGATAGAACGCGTACCTGGGGCCTCGCAGGCCTGCTAGGTTACTTGTTTTCTATTATCTGTAAAACTACATTAGTTAGAATTTTGAAACTCAAGGTAATCCTCAGGTATATAGTTGTTAGTAATATCCAGTTGTTCATATATTTTTATGTTATAGGCATCTCGTATAGCAACGCTTTTTTTGTGACTACCCCAGATTCACGTACCTGGGGCCTTTGAGGCCTGCTTTGGTTTACATGTACTCCTCAGTCTTTTTGTCTGTACTGTTGTTGGGGAAGAACTTATGACTCAGTCTTTATGACTATTGGTCAATGGCTGTTGCTGGGAAGAGTGTGGATTCTGCCTGACATGGTAATGTGATCCTGGAAAAGAAGCTGACGCTCCAGTCCAGAAAGATCTATGTTCCAACATAGTGAAAACACTAGCTTTACCAATTTTCCATTCTGGAAAAAATATCACTATGGATAATTATTTTACTAATTTAGAACTGGCCAATTTTTTGCTTCAGAAACAACTAACACTTGTTGGTACAATGAGACCAAACCGCCGCGAAATTCCACCAATAATGAAGCACAATGCACAGCGACCAATGTACGAGAGTGTATTCGGTTTCTGCAATGAGGCAACAATGGTGTCCTATAAAGCCAAGAAAGAAAAAAATATAGTTCTTACCGATAACGGTATTTCTCTGAGCCCATGACGGCACCACGGAGAGAGGGGATCCGCCCACCAAGGACAGGAAACCTACGGATAAAAAGGCGGTACCACTCTCCTGCATCAGTTGTTTTACATAGAGAATGATGGGAGACTACTAAAACATTTGTAAATTTTAACTGTTTATCATAACGAGATACCGCGTGTTTAAAGACTATCAATAGACTATGGCACTAATTTGATGTGCGCACCCATAAGTGAAGGGAGGGAATGTACGGGTGCCGTCATGGGCTCAGAGAAATACCGTTATCGGTAAGAACTATATTTTTCTCTGATCGCCCATGACGGCACCACGGAGAGAATTGCATAGATAGTACATTCAGGGAGGGACCACCGCCTCCAGAACCCTTTTACCGAAAGTAAGGTCTGAAGAGGAGATTAGGTCCAATCTATAGTGCCTATAGAATGTGGATGGTGAAGACCAGGTAGCAGCTCTACATATCTGGTCTATGGAAGCTCCGGCCTTCTCTGCCCAGGAAGTTGCCACTGCCCTTGTTGAGTGAGCCTTAACCTCCCCGGGAACGGACATCCCAGTTGCCGAGTATGAGAGACTGATGGCATCCGTGATCCATCTTGCTATGGTGGCTTTGGATGCTTTTTTCCCCTTCCGGGGACCCTGGAAACACACAAACAGAGAGGGATCCTCCCTACTCTCTCTAGTGGCTTCTATGTAATGTAAGAGACACCTTTTTACATCTAGTGTATGTAATGTTTGTTCCTCCTTATTTTTAGGGTTGGGACAGAAGGAGGGGAGAGATATCTCTTGGGACCTATGAAATTTTGAAGCCACTTTCGGTAGATATGCTGGGTCTGTTTTTAAAATGACTCTATCCTCTAGAAATTGTGTGTAGGGAGGATTGGCTGAGAGAGCCTGTAAGTCGCTAACCCTACGGGCAGAAGTGAGGGCGACTAACAGAGCAGTTTTTAGAGATAAATTTTTCAGTGAAGCTTCGCGTAATGGTTCAAATGGAGTACTAGTCAGGGCTTTAAGGACCAAGTTTAAGTCCCATTGAGGAACAATTTTTACTGGAAGAGGCCTCGATCTTCCTGCTGCCCTGATAAATCTAGAGACCCATCTGTTTGAAGCCAAGTCAAAATTGAATAGGGCTCCCAAAGCTGCCACATGAACTTTTAGGGTACTAGTGGCCAACCCCATCTCCAACCCATTTTGTAGGAATTCTAGTATGGAAGTAAGGGGAATTTCTTTCCCTATTATTACACCTGAAGAAGACAGAAATTTTTTCCATACTTTGCCGTATTGTTTTGTTGTAACCGGCTTCCTACTTTGTAACAGAGTTGAGATTAGCCCCGGAGAGAACCCTCTGCCCTCTAATAATTTCCTTTCAAGAGCCAAGCTGTCAAGTGCAAGTTCTTGACTCGTGGATGACAGACTGGGCCCTGCGACAATAGATCCTGAAGGTCTGGTAATACCCAAGGGTCGGATATTGACATCTTCCTCATCCATGAGAACCAAGGTCTCTTCGGCCAGAACGGGGCAATTAGGATGACCAGCGCCCCGTCCTCCCAAATCTTCCTCAGCACTGCTGGAATCAGAATAAGAGGAGGGAAGGCATAGACCAGATGGTGACCCCAAGATATCAGGAAAGCGTCCACCGCTACTGGGTTCCCCAGAGGAGATAGGGAGCAAAAGGAGGCTACTTTTTTGTTTAGATGGCTCGCAAAGAGATCTATTTTGGGAACACCCCATCTTTCTGTGATCTGGGTGAATATTGACCGATTTAGTTCCCATTCCCCCTGTTTTAGGCTGGACCGGCTGAGGAAGTCTGCTTTGTAATTGTCTACTCCCCTTATGTGTAGGCTTGTTAGGGATAAGAGATTGCTCTCGGCTATTTGCAGGATTGAGTCGGTCACTTCCATTAGATTTTTGGAACGGGTACCCCCCTGGTGATTTAGGTAAGATACTACCACCCGGTTGTCCGACATTACTCTTACATGGTGAGAGTGAAGGACCCCCAAGAATTCTTGAAGGCCAAATTTTACTGCAAGGAGTTCCTTCATGTTGGAGGATTTGTTTACCAGAGATGGAGACCAAATGCCCTGGGCTACTAGGTCGCTCAGATGGGCCCCCCACCCTGAAGGGCTTGCGTCTGTAGTCAGGACTTTCGAGACCTGAATTACCCATGGGACTCCCTGGGAAAGATTTTCCTGCAATTTCCACCATGTTAGAGAGTGATTGGTGCGAGGAGATAGAGTCAACTGCCCGTCTAAATGCCCTCCTAGATGGATTTGCTCCGATAATATCTGCCATTGAAGGACTCTCGAATGTAATTGGGCCCACTGGACCGCTGGAATACAAGAGGTCATGGAGCCTAAGAGGGACATGGCCTGACGGAGTGTTATGGAGGGGAGAGATTGGGTTCTTGATACTAAACTTTTTAGTTTTTGTATCTTGTTCTCTGGGAGCCGGCAGTCCATCTTTTTGGAGTCTAGAGTGAGACCTAGGTACTCCTGGACCTGAGAAGGCATTAGTCTGGATTTCTCTATGTTTATTAGCCAGCCCAATTCTTTTAAAGAATGCATCACTATTGCCAGTTGATCCTCGCAATGTTGCGGGGAGGAGCCTATCACCAAGAAATCGTCCAGATATGGAACGATTAGGGTATTTTCTTCCCTGAGGTGAGCCATTACCTCTGCTATCAGCTTTGTGAAAACCCTCGGGGCTATGGCAAGGCCAAATGGTAGAGCTGAAAATTGGAAGTGATTTAGGACTCCCCTGATGAGAACTGCCATCCTGAGGAACCTCTGGTGATCCTTGTGTATTGGGACGTGATAATATGCGTCCTTTAGGTCCAGGACCACCATGAAGCATTGGGGAAACAACATTTTGATAGATGATTTTATCTTTTCCATCTTGAATGCTTGAACGTCCAAGTAATCGTTTAGTTTTTTTAGATTTATAATGGTCCTGAAGGAACCGTCTGGTTTCTTCCTCAGGAATAGAGGGGAATAGTACCCTTGCCCTCTTTCTTGTGGGGGAACCTCCAGGAGTACTCCCTTTTTTACTAGCCCGATGACCTCGTTTTCCAGTGCCAGCTGTTCTTCTGCCGAAGATCTTATAGATGTCATCGTAAAAGAGGGACGGGGCCATTATTTGAATGTCAGCCTCAGACCTGATTCTATGATGTTTAGAATCCATTGACTGGAGGTAATCTTTTTCCAGGCTGGGAGAAAGAGAGATAATCTCCCTCCCACCTGGGGCGAACCTTCATTGAGAAGGCTTCTTGGTATCGCTGGGGTTTTTGTTAAAGATGAACCCCTTGTTCTTGTTCCTCTTATCCTCCCACTTTCCCTGGCCTCTCCCAGGGTTCTTACGGAAAAACCTCTTGTTCCGAAAGGGCTTCCTGTAAGAGGGGAGACCTAGAGAGGGAAAGGACTTTTTCTTGTCCCCTGCTTTTTCCAAGATATCATCTAATGTGGAACCGAACAAAAACTCCCCTTCGCAGGGGATAGTACACAATTTTGTTTTTGTTTGTAGATCGCCAGGCCAATTCTTAAGCCAGAGGGCACGCCTGGCCGCATTAGCAAATACTGCCGACCTGGCAGCTAATCTTATAGAGTCTGCCGAGGCGTCAGCCAGAAAGGCCGCAGCTCCCCTTATTACGGGTAATGTCTTCAGCATCAAGTCTCGGGAAGTTTTCCCCTTTAATTGACCCTCTAGTTGATTCAACCAGATCATTAGGGAGCGAGATGTACATGCTGCTGCCACTGCCGGTTTCAGGCCTCCTCCCGCTGACTCCCAAGAGCCCTTGAGGAAGGCATCCGCCTTCTTGTCCATAGGGTCTTTTAGGACCCCCATGTCCTCGAACGGGAGAGCGAATTTCTTTGATGCTTTCGCTATTGCTACATCTAATTTGGGGGCTTTTTCCCAAAAGGAGCAGGATTCATCCTCAAAGGGGTATTTCCTTTTGGAAGTTAGAAGAGTCTTTTTCATGGGTTTTTTCCATTCCTTTTTGATTAGTGCTGCAATTGTTTCATTAAGCGGAAAAGCTCTCCTCTTTTTTTGTTCTAAGCCCCCAAACATAATGTCTTGTGCTGATTTTTTAGGGTGGGAGTCTACTAACCCCATAGTACTCCTCACTGCCTTTATGAGGCCATCAGTGTCCTCTAATGGGAAACAATTGTGACCTCCTGAGGAAGAAGTGGATGACGAAGATGCGGAGTAGGAGTCGGAAGATACCGAACTCGCACTATCGCTGTCAGATTTAGAGACTGGGGACGGGGACCTGTGTCTGGTCCTTCTCCGTTTTCTTCCCCTTTTAAGGGATTTAAAGGTGTCTTCCACCTGCTCTTTAATCAGGTTTTTAAGATCTGTTGCAAACCCGGGCAGGCTTTCTGATACCGTCTGCTGTATGCAGGAATGACATAGCTGCTTCTCCCAGGCGAGTGGAAGATCCTCTTTACAGATGGCACAGACCTTGTGCTTAGTTTTACCTACGCTTTTCCTCCCCTAAAAGAGACAAATAATAATCTTACTGTCTCTAACTTTCACGAAGATCAACTTACCACCTCCAGGACCCATAAATACCGGTTGGGAATTCTCAGCCTCTGGCTTTTTCCCCGACGCCGTGCTGGACTCCTTGCTGTGTTGAGACCTTTGGCGTTCTTTGCTGGTGTCCTGGTAACCTTTCTGCTGCCGCCTTTTTTGCTGCTGCGGCGATGCTATAGGTGGAGGTGATTCAGGCAAGGGAGATGCCGGGTCGCTCATACTGCTGCTGCTGGTCTGCGCAAAACAACACTTGCTACGATGGCGCTGACACGACTGCTCCTGAGGCTCCTGCCGATATACTGCAGAGCCACTGGGGGGAAGTAAATCCTCCCATTTAAACTTTCCCGCCGCTCCTCTTTTTTTTTTTCTTTTTTTTTCTTTCTCGGCGCCTGCGCAGTAGCGCCTGGCCGGCACGAGGAGCGCTGAAACGCTGGCGCCTGCGCAGACGCTCCTGCGTCTTGTAGAACGCCTAAGCGTCATGTCGGGATCTATGGAGCGTCCAGACTACGGCGAGGAGCGCCGAACGCCGACGCCTGCGCAGTTGCTTCGGCGGCGCCCCGGCGTCTCGCGAGACCAGCGCAGTTCCGGGCATGCGCCGACTTTCCAAGATGGCGCCCGGAGTACAGATATGGCGCTGCTGACCGGCACCCCCGGTCCTATGCAGACCCTTATTGCGCGGCTCTGCAAGCCCGATGGCGTTGCAGTGTGCAGGCTGACGCGAGCTAGGGGAGGGCCACGCCGCACCTCCCGCAACCACAGAGGGACCCCCCTGGATGTTGCCGCTGCTGCATCTTACCTGAGGAGGTGACCGCGAACTCCTTGTCACCTCCTCCACGCACCCTTGAGGCCCACTAGCCCCCAGCGGTGGTGCCTCGGGTCACCACCCCAGCCGAGGCAGAGGGACCCCAGCTGCCTGAATCGGACTGGTTGGCCCCGGAATTCCAACGCTGACTGGTAAGTCCGTAGGTCTCCCATCAAGGACAGGAAACCAACTGATGCAGGAGAGTGGTACCGCCTTTTTATCCGTAGGTTTCCTGTCCTTGGTGGGCGGATCCCCTCTCTCCGTGGTGCCATCATGGGCGATCAGAGAAATCTGTGATATTACAGAGCACAATGCATCACGATGAAAGTATTGACACCAATGACAGGAAACAAAAACCTGAAATTATACTTCATTATAATAAGACAAAAGGAGGTGTCGACAAGATGGACGAAATGATTAATGAATATTCGTGTAAAAGGCAGACTAAACGTTGGCCTGTTGCCCTTTTTTCCAATATCCTTGATGTGTCATCCCTCAATAGCTATATTGTTTATTGTCAAACTAATCCAGAATTCCATGCCAACAGGAATGACAAGAGACGTCTATTTTTGACAGAACTTTGTTATGAACTTTTGATGCTTACTATGATGGAGAGAAGCAGCATGATATGCTTATCAAGGCAAATTACAGAGGCAATGATCCGATGTGGAATATGCTTTCAGGAACAGCCAGAGCAAAGAGAAAAAAAAAAGAAAGCGCTGCTATATTTGTCCAGCAAAGAAAGAAAGAAAATCGGAGAGTTTCTGTTCTACTTGCGGACAAAATGTATGCAGGGAACATTCTGAAGAAAAAATAATATGCAAGAATTGTCGGGGGAATATGTAAAGTGGAAAATAAATATTCCTGCACCAAGTTTGCTACAGACTTTATGTAAAAACTTTTTATAAGAAAAAATGTATCCATCATAAAATATTGTACTCAGTGAATATATTGGGCGTGCCCGTTTAGTTACATTTTTGTTGTTTTATGTACATAATTTTTTTTTGGAATTATACACATCTTAGGCTATGTTCCAAGTAGCGCTGGGGTTCACCAGAATGGGATCCATAATGGATCTGACCTCCTGGTAACTCAAGCTAAGGCTGATGGAATGCCGGGATTCCACCAGCCTTAGCTGAGGTCACCAGGAGGTCAGATCCATTACGGATCCCCTCCTGGTGGACCCCAGCGCTAGTGGGAATGCATCCTTACTTTGCAAATTTAAAATAAACTTTGAAAAGTATTTTTATTTGAGTTATTCCATGTTATTTGCAGACAGGCCTAAAAGGCCCCAGGTACGTGAATATGGGGTTTTCACAAAAAAAGCGTTGCTATACGAAATGCCTATAACATAAAAATATACGAACAACTGGAAATTACTAACAACTATATAGCTGAGGAATACCTAGAGTTTCAAAATTGTAACTAAAGTAGTTTTACAGAAAATAATAAAAAAGTAACCTGACAGGCCTGCGAGGCCCCAGGTACGCGTTCTACCAGCCTTAGCTGGAGTCACCAGGAGGTCAGATCCATTACGAAATCCTGTCCAGGCGGACCCCAGAGCTAGTGGGAATGCATGCTTACTTTCAAATAACTTTGAAAAAAAAAATTTTTTGAGTTATTCCATGTTATTTGAAAACAGGCCTCAAAGGCCCCAGGTACATAATAGTGTAGATTTCTATGGTCACGCATTCTAGGGTTAAGGGAAGAAAAGAGGGAAGGCAGAAGGCAGAGAAAAAAGAAAGTGAAGAAAGCACAAAGGAAGGGTGTAAATAAGGAGGGAAGGTAAAAAGGAAGGAAGGAAAGGTTTAGATTAGATTAAAATTAGAAAGAAGGTTAAAGGAAGGAGACAAAAGGAGGGTGAAAGGGTGGGAGGGAAAGAAAGAACAAAGATAGGAAAGATGGATGAAAGGAGGAGAGGAGAGAAAGAATGAGCGAGAAAGGATGAAAGGTAGATAAGAAAGAGGGAGGGACAAAAAGGAAGGAAGAAAAAATGAAAGGAATGAAATGAATACACTGAAAGATGGATGTATAGAATGATAAGAGATAGATATTAGGTAGATAATATATGAGATGAGAAGATAGTAGGTATATACAAAATAGAAGATAGATAGTAGATTTATAAGAGATATTAATTAGAAAATACTTTAAATAGATAATTAGTAGCTATGAGGTTCCAGGTCTGATAGATAACAGAAAGGAGAAAATCATGGATTAATGAAGGGTTTATAGATTTTTCTTAATTTATAAATTCCGTATTAGATTTTAAATGCTACAATATTCTTCTCTTTCCAAACAATACAAAAATAACAATAAAGATTGACTTTCACGATGTAGACGCATCCTTCACTGAGGGAAGAAATAATTGCCAGCTCAGCATTTTCTGTCTCTTTGAAAAGTTCTCAGGTCGTGAAGACTAAGTAATAAGAAGCAAATTATGATGTAGACAGAAGCCTCGGGGGAGCTGTATCGAGATCATGTATTTCAATAAGGCTCTCTGTAGTTTTCACATGATAACAGATTTTGGTAGTCATCCCTGGAGAGTCTCCTCTGTAATAGCATTCATTGTACATGCAGCCCTCAGACTACATCAATCTGTGGGGTGGATTAGGAGAGGGGGCATTAGGAAACTTGCTACACTGAATATTAGAACCAGGATGAATGTAATTTACTCATCAGCAATCTTGATAAGAAATAAGTTAAAGGGGTTGTCTCATCACAGATGGCCCCTTTAATATAAGAGCCACCTGAGATCAGCAGCAAACAGCTGCTCATTTTCCCGGTATCATTCGCTACTGGGAACATATAGTATTACATGCAGCTAATCACAAACGGATTTATAGTATGGACGTTTTCACTGGTTCTTCACTCTGGCTACAACAGGAGGGTATAAAATGACAACCATATGGTGCAAATGAGAATATCCCTTTAAACTTTAAGTCCTGCTCCATGTTACTTGCTCTCTTGTTCTAACTTAAAGCATTTAATATCCAGTGACATTTCAGAATAATCAGGAAAAACACAATTTCTGGCCATTATATGAACTCTATCCTGCATTTTTCATCAGTTTTTATTTTTTAGCGGCTTTATTTCTAGCTTTCAGTTGTCTCTAAGTTGGGCATGTTGGACCATGATGTTTACCATATACAGCACACACAAAGGAAAGGTTTTCATGCTCTACTTTCTCAATATGTTCAGAAGCAGCAGCATCTAGGACATTATACATCAGTAATGAGCAGTGTAGCTGTGAAATCAGCTCTGTGGAGCGTTAAACATTTGCTAGAAGCTAGCACGGGTCTGTGTGTGCCTCCTTTTTTTTCTGTTTCTTCCTCCCCCAGGCCTTTTTATAAAGTTTAAGCAACAGTAGTAAACTGACACTTCAGTGAGCTGGCAGTCTGTCTAAAGCAAGGAAGATATTAGCAGGAAGGAAGGAAATGAGGGAGGGAGAGAGATAGAGAGGAAGGAAGGAAATGAGAGAAGAAGGAAGGGAGAAAGAGGAAGGAAAGAAGGGAAGAAGGAAGAGAGCAGAAGATAGGGAATGAGAGAAGAAAGGATGTGGAAAGAGGAAGAAAGGAAATGAGGGAAGAAAGAAGGGAGAGGGAGGAAGGAAGGAAATGAAGGAAAGAAGAAAGGGAGAAAGAGGAAGGAAGGAAGGAAGGGAAGAAGGAAGGGAAAGGAAGGAAGGAAAGAAATTAGGAAAGAAGGAAGGGAGAAAGGAAGGAAGGAAATGACAGAAGAAGGAAGGGAGAAAGAGGAAGGATGGAAATGAGGGAAGAGGGAAGGGAGAAAGGGGAAGGAAGGAAATGAAGGAAGAAGTAAAGGAGAGAGGAAGATGGGGAAGAAAGAAGGGAGAGAGGAAGGAAGTGAAGTAAGAAAGGAGGGGGAAAGAGGAAGAAAGGAAATGAGGGAAGAAAGAAGGGAGAGAGAGGAAGGAAGTGAAGTAAGAAAGAAGGGGGAAAGAGGATGAAAGGAAATTAGGGAAGGAGGGAGAGAGAGGAATAAAGGAAATGAGGGAAGAATGGCGAGAGAGACAGGAAGGAAGGAAATTAGGGAGGAAGGTAGGGAGAAAGAGGAAGGAAGGAAATGAGGAAAGAAGGGAGGGAGAGAGAGGAAGGAAAGAAATGAGGGATCTAGGGAGGGACAAGAAGGAAGGAAATGAGGGCAGTAAGAAGGAAGTTGCGAAAGAAGGGAGGGAGGAAAGAGGACAGAAAAATTGAAAGAAAGTAAAAAAAGTTGGAAAGAAATATATATAGAAAAATATAGAAAAAGAAACAAACAAATGAAAGAATGAAGTAGAGAGTGAGGGAAGAAAAGAAAAAAAAGCAAGAGAAAGAAAAAGGTAGAAAGAAAGAAAAAAAGACTAAAAGAGAAAGAAATGGGGGAAGGAAGTAGGGAGTGAGGCGATGAGTGAAGGGATGAGTGAGGTAAAAATGAAAGAAAAGCAAAAAGGAAGTTATATACAAGGTGAATAGAAAGTTTAATAAGAGATAGATATTGGAGCTGGGGCTCAAAGCCGAGGATTAGAACTTTAGAGCTAGATTTCAGATTTTACTAGTTTTTCAGAGCGAATGATAGATTATGCAGAGGTGCAAGAAATGGCTCATTAGTGGAAAAAGAAGCATAGTTATGTAATAAGATTAAGAGCAATGTATCTCACATTTGCTTGTAACATTTATGTATCCCGAAGTTTGTTAGAAATGACAACGTCCATTTAAGCTTTTTAATGACAACTGGTAAAACTTTTTCTAAATTCCGTGATCTTACCTTGTTGCATATGAATTTCTGGAAATAAGATTTGCACAGACTCAGGGACTCCTCCAACAAAGACTGGAGCGTTAACCTTTATATTGAGAGCTTCAGGCTCAACCATCCGTTCCATCAAGTTATTGAGCCGGATATAGAAATGTTTACCCTCCTTCTCTAATGATAGGTGGTTCCACCGGCCATCGCAGTATGAAAGCCCGGCCCAAAGATGGCCGTGTATCAGAGAGGAGTTACTTTTATATTTCACAAGAAGGTTCCCGTTATCTAACTGAACCTGTAAGAAAAAATAAATAAATGCAACATTAAATTTTGTATCACAATCTCTACTGATAAATTCTTTGAATTTAGAGAAAACTTGCCCCTTAAAAAAAACCTTATTAAGTCCAACCTGTAGCTAATCTTCATAGGATACCAATAATTACAGTATACAATGCACCATAATGTATTGTAATCTACTGTACATGTGATTAAGAGATCACAGGTTAAAGTCCCCTAAGGGGAGTAATAAAAAGTGCAAACAACAATAAAAACATAAGAAAGTAAAAAAAAAAATACTAAAGTTTAAATCACCCCCGTTTCAACAAAATAAGTAGATGCAGAAGCTGAAAAAAATTAATATTTAGTAAAGCTGCATGTGTAATTAGCCAAAGTAGTTTTTTTTACTGGCCACCATCCCTCCAAAAAATGCAATAAGAAATTAGGAAAACATTGCATGTACCAGAAAATGATATCAATAAAAACCCCAGCTCAGAGCGCAAGAAACAAGCACAAAACAATTTGGCACAAAAACAATTTTTTGTTTTACCAAGTTCTGAATTTTTTATCCAATCTCAATCTCCTGAGCCCCAAATCAAAGGAGTCCTAGACAATTGTCTAGTTTGCAGCTCCTTGAAATTTTCCCTGCACTTGGGAAGGATCTATCCATGCTATAACATCTACAATGGATCCAAGTCTTATCTACAAGAATGTTCTATCTTGAAAGTACTTTCGATATGCTGCATCAGTTCAATCATCCAAGGGGAGGAGGAAGCCTTCACAGATCCGTAGATTGGCCTTATTAATTAGATAAAGCACTTGTTGGAGCAATGGCCACAAGGGCAAAGGTGGTATTATCCATGATTATGTCTAAGATTTACATCTGCCTTTATCTGCAGCACATTTATATTATTGTATTGCACTTAGTTTAATTAATAGGATGCAAAATTCAAAACCACAATAGTCGCTTCTTGGAAAAATGAATATAATTTAATATAAGGCAATCTTGCCTTGCGCAGGTGTGTACTACGGAGGACACAGCATGAACTTCAACCCAATATTGCGGCCTGCATGCAGCCAGCGGGTAAGGAAAGGGTGAATCAAACACCCAAAAACCCCGCCCATATGACCGCAAACCTGCTCCGCCAAATTCAGGTGACAGGTTCCCTTTAAAGATTCACTATCATGAAGATGTTTTCTTTGTTAATGAAAGATCACTTTGCTTTCAAGTTATATAGATAGATAGATAGATGGATAGATACTGTATATATGTATATATATATGTATATTCTATCTGTATGTGTGCGTATACAGTAAAAGTCCAAAAGTTTGGACACACCTTCTAATTTAAAGATTTTTCTGTATTTTCATGACTATGAAAATTGTACATTCACACTGAAGGCATCAAAACTATGAATTAACACATGTGGAATTATATACTTAACAAAAAGTGTGAAGCAACTGAAAATATGTCTCATATTCTAGGTTCTTCAAAGTAGCCACCTTTTGCTTTGATGACTGCTTTGCACACTCTTGGCATTCTCTTGATGTGCTTCAAGAGGTAGTCACCGGGAATGGTCTTCCAACAATCTTGAAGGAGTTCCCAGAGACGCTTAGCACTTGTTGGCCCTTTTGCCTTCACCCTGCGGTCCAGCTCACCCCAAACCATCTTGATTGGGTTCAGGTCTGGTGACTGTGGAGGCCAGGTCATCTGGCGTAGCGCCCCATCACTCTCCTTCTTGGTCAAATAGCCCTTACACGGCCTGGAGGTGTGTTTGAGGTCATTGTCCTGTTGAAAAATAAATGATGGTCCAACTAAACGCAAACCGGATGGAATAGCATGCCGCTGCAAGATGCTGTGGTAGCCATGCTGGTTCAGTATGCCTTCAATTTTGAATAAATCCCTAACAGTGTCACCAGCAAAGCCCCCCCACACCATCACACCTCCTCCTCCATGCTTCACGGTGGGAACCAGGCATGTAGAGTCCATCCGTTCACCTTTTCTGCGTCACACTGACACGGTGGTTGGAACCAAAGATCTCAAATTTGGACTCATCAGACCAAAGCACAGATTTCCACTGGTCTAATGTCCATTCCTTGTGTTCTTTAGCCCAAACAAGTCTCTTCTGCTTGTTGCCTGTCCTTAGCAGTGGTTTCCTAGCAGCTATTTTACCATGAACGCCTGCTGCACAAAGTCCCCTCTTAACAGTTGTTGTAGAGATGTGTCTGCTGCTAGAACTCTGTGTGGCATTGACCTGGTCTCTTATCTGAGCTGCTGTTAACCTGCGATTTCTGAGGCTGGTGACTCGGATAAACTTATCCTCAGAAGCAGAGGTGACTCTTGGTCTTCCTTTCCTGGGGCGGTCCTCATGTGAGCCAGTTTCTTTGTAGCACTTGATGGTTTTTGCAATTGCACTTGGGGAAACTTTCAAAGTTTTCCCAATTTTTCGGACTGACTGACCTTCATTTCTCAAAGTAATGATGGCCCCTCGTTTTTTGTTACTTAGCTGCTTTTTTCTTGCCATAATACAAATTCTAACAGTCTATTCAGTAGGACTATCAGCTGTGTATCCACCAGACTTTTGCACAACACAACTGATGGTCTCAACCCCATTTATAAGGCAAGAAATCCCACTTATTAAACCTGACAGGGCACGCCTGTGAAGTGAAAACCATTCCCGGTGACTACCTCTTGAAGCTCATCAAGAGAATGCCAAGAGTGTGCAAAGCAGTTGTGACGCCCAGGAGACCGGGATACCCAGCACCGGACCAATGGAGTCTGTCTCTTGAGGGGGATGTCACGGGTGGCTTGACCCGGTGCTGTGGCCTCAGGCAATGCACAGTGTAAGGGGTATCATGAGGGGACAGGCACTTACTTGATCAGCAGCAGGTTCTCCCAGCGATGACGATCTCGATCCTGGATAGATGGCTATTGTCCAAATGAAAGACTGAGGCACTGAAACGTTTAACCAGTTTACTTTAACATAAAAGGATTTACAACCAGTCCTGTCACCGGAGTCTGTATGGGAACTCTGAGTTACTTTGACCCTGCCGGGGTCTTCGCCTCTTATTGTGCGCAATTTCTGTGTGGCCCTGCTGCTGTATGTGAACTGGCTGCCGGCCCAATCTGTCCCCTCCGGGTCCTGGTTCGACGGGCAACCCGAGTCCATTTATCGGTTTACCCCCTCTGGGAGTACCGCTGAACTCTGTGTCTGTTGCTGCATCCGACCCTAGTGAAGCTGATATCACCTCACGTTTTTCCGGTTGCTGTATTATATATAATGAATACAGCCACGGATCCGGTATCCGTCTTTGCACCTGTTCTGGGTAGTGATTAATGCTACCCGGTTCTCACAATGTCCTTTTTCTCTATCCCTCTTCTCCTCAGGCCGGTGATTTAGGCCTGGTAACAGTCACAGGGCTGTTAGAGATTCAACTGTATGACCTCTCACTATCAGCTCCTTGGCCCAACTGCCATTTCTTCTCTCAGACCAGAATGGATCAAGGGGAGTCTCTGGAGCTCCCCCTTCTGGCCGGAGGTGGTAGTGCAGTCTTGCTATTTTAGTATTTGTACTTACTGTCAGTAACTATTTTTGTGGCAAATACCCCTATGGGTCCCACATTCCCCCTTAGTTAAGAACTGTACTCCGGGACTGTGGGACAATAACATTTTGAAATAACAATATGTACAGAGTCTTAAAAATGAAAAGTTACAAAAACCACTCAAGGAAACAAAAATAGAGTTCTGTAAAAAGTCACTTCAAATAGCGTCCATTAATACAGTTCTATCCTTGAAGGTATTAGGAACGGCACTGTACTTAGTGTCCAGGAATTTAGTTCGATTTTTCCAACGGAGTTATCAATATAAAGTCTAAAGAAAGTTCAAAAAGAGCAAAAAGCAAAGTTCAAAAAGCAGTCTTTCCGGAGCTTTGATTTAGTGCCTCCGGGCTGATAAAAAGTTCAAGAATATGCAATAAGTTCATACAGACAAGTCTCTGTAGGCACTGGGCTTAAACGTTGCAGACTGATAGCAATGACTATACTACATTTTCTGTTTAACTATATACGGCATAACATATATACAATTCACATTATGAGCTTTATAGTTGGTAATCTGCATACCTGGCCGGTAATTGACCCTGGGTACTACGCTGTGATCTACGTAATAGCGGTGTCTCTTCATGTGGTGTACTACTGTCTACTGCGGATGTAGTATCTGCCCGCTCTGCTAAAGATAATTCCATGACTATGGAGTTGGCAAGTCCACCGTGAATGGGATTACTCTGACCAGGAATCTGTTCTTCCTGGCCTGGAACCTCCTGTAGTACGGGGTCAGCCTCTTCCTGTCTTGGGACTTCTGGTATTGGGTTCGGTGTTGGGTAAAAGGCCACCATGGGAACCACTACTGCACCATGGTATGTTAGTAGGGTTTTGGGAAAGTCTCCTATACAGGTGTGATACACTTCCTCTTCTTTTTCCTTTACTGGTTGAACCTGTATGGGTTGAATAACTTCTGGTTCTGGCTGGACAACGTCTGGCTCTTTCAATGCTTCCGGACATAATTTAAGATTGTCTCTTGACACTAGTACAGATGTTAAGCCTCCGTTTTTGCTAATGAGACACATTTTAGGATTATCCACTCTTGTTGGTAAAACTGTGTAGGGTACGGCTTCCCACTGATTGTCCAGTTTATTGGTTCGACGATTTCTCTTGAGCACTTGGTCACCCGGTCTTAATGGGGTCGCTAGAGCATTCTGGTTGAAAGTTCGCTCTTGTCTTTCTCTAGTTTGCTGAAGGCTTCTTTCCACACTCTCTTGCACTTGGCGATACTGCTTTTGCCGTATGATATCCCAATTGGAGTCTTGAACTTCTGCGTCTGGTTTCAGAATTCCCATTTCTAGATCGATTGGTAATTGGCCGGGTCTTGCACGCATAAGGTAAGCTGGGGTGCAGTTGGTGGAGCTCACCGGGACATGATTATACAGATCCACCAAGTCAGGCAATTTCTCTGGCCATTGATTCCTTTCTGTCTCAGGTAAAGTCTTTAGTAGGTCTATTACAATATGGTTCATCTTCTCGCATAAGCCGTTTGTTTGTGGATGATAGGCCGTCGTCCGGATCTTTTTGCAACCATACATATTACAGAATTCTCTGAAGATCTCTGATTCAAAGGCTGTACCTTGGTCGGTGAGAACCTGTTCCGGATATCCATGGGGTCTACAAAAGTACGTTTGGAACGCTTTGGCTGCTGTTTTTGCTGTCAGATCTTTTACGGGTACTACTACCAAGAAACGTGAATAATGGTCCACGATGGTCAAGGCATAGACATAGCCGGACCGGCTTGGTGTCAACTTCACGTGGTCCATGGCTACAAGTTCAAGTGGTTGTTTGGTGATTATGGGCTGCAGTGGTGCTCTTTGGTTCTTTTGATCGTTTCTTCTGAGGTTGCACGGGCCACAATTTCTGCACCACTGTTCGATTGATTTTCTCATCCCGACCCAATAAAATCTTTCTCTTAGAAGTACTTCTAACTTTTTCCAACCGAAGTGACCAGCACCATTATGGTAAGCTTCGAGGACCATCTTCACATCTTGTTTAGGCACAATAATCTGCCAAACCAATTCATGTGTTTTCGGATTGGTGTATCTTCTACAGAGCTTCCCTTGATACAGGAACATTTTGCCTCTCTCTTTCCAGAGTTGATGCGTCTCTTCTGGGGCATCCTCATAGGGATATGCACTTTGCTCAGTCAACAGTTCCTTCACCAACTTCACAGCCGGATTGCTGTCTTGGGTGTCAGCCCATCTATGGTGTGCTAACGGATTAAAATTCACCTCTTGTTGTTTCTGATAGGTACTTGACTGATGATGTTTTGCCTTGGGACGATGGAAGGCTGGTAGTTCAATTTCTTCAAGCTCCCCCGTTTCCCCTTCTACATCTCTCAAGTGTGGCATCCGGGATAGGGCATCGGCATTTCCATTCTTGCGACCTGCTCGATACTTGATTATGAAGTTGTAATTAGATAACCGGGCTATCCATCGCTGTTCTAACGCACCTAATTTGGCTGTGTCCAGGTGGGTCAACGGATTGTTGTCAGTATAGACAATAAATTCTGCAGCGGCCAGATAGTGTTTGAAACGCTCCATCACAGCCCAAACTACTGCCAGTAGTTCCAATTTGAAGGAGCTGTAATTTTCTGAATTTCTTTCAGTAGGCCGGAGCTTTCTACTTGCAAAGGCGATGACTTTCTCCCGACCTTCTTGCTTTTGTGACAGCACCGCTCCTAGTCCCACATTACTGGCATCGGTGTAGAGGATGAAAGGTTTATGGTAATCTGGGTATGCCAGAACCTCTTCTCCGGTTAGTGCCTTCTTTAGTTGTTCAAAGGAGTCTTCCCTTTCGTCGTTCCACTGAAAAGGAGGGTTTCGGTTTGAAGGTTTCTTCGTCTGCCCTACCAAGGTGTCTTGCAAGGGTGCTGCCAACTTGGTAAATCCTTTTATAAATCTGCGATAGTAACCCACCAATCCCAGGAATTGTCTCACTTCTTTTGCGCTGGTAGGTCTTGGCCAATCCCTTATGGCGCTTATTTTCTCGGGATCTGGTGCTACTCCCTCCGAACTCACGATGTGTCCCAGGTACTGTACCTTTGGCTTGAGAAGGTGACATTTGGATGGCTTGACTTTCATGCCATACCTGGATAAGGCTTCGAACACTTCTGCCAGGTCTATTAAGTGTTGTTCGTAAGTCTTTGAGTAGACGATCACATCATCTAGGTACAGGAGGACGGTCTCGAAGTTCTTGTGTCCGAGGCAGCATTCCATCAGCCGCTGGAAGGTACCGGATGCGTTGCAGAGTCCGAACGGCATGCGATTAAATTCACATAGACCCATTGGTGTGGTGAATGCCGTCTTTTCCTTATCTCTCTCAGCCACAGGGACTTGCCAATACCCGCTTGTTAAGTCTAAGGTGGAAAAATAATTAGCAGATTTCAAAGCAGTTAAGGACTCTTCTATCCTAGGCAAGGGGTAGGCGTCTTTATGGGTGATGTTATTAATCTTCCGGTAGTCTACGCACATTCTCATGGTTCCGTCCTTTTTTTTGACAATCACTAGAGGGGCCGCCCAGGGGCTACAGCTGTCTCTTATTACCCCGGCCTGTTTCATTTCCCTCAGCATATCTTTTGCACATTGATAGTGAGCGGGCGGTATGGGTCTATATCTTTCTTTTATTGGGGGATGGTCACCTGTGGGGATTGTGTGTTCTACCCCTTCTATCCGTCCGAAGTCCAATGGGTGTTTACTGAAGACTTGTTCATATTCCGTCACTAGCCTATACACCCCTTGTTTTTGATGGGTAGGTGTTGAATTTATGCCCACGTGTAGCTGTTGGCACCAATCCTCCATTTCTCCATCTGAGCCATTGCCTTCCACCTGACAGGTTGGTTCTAAGGGCTCAATGGTTGTGATGGCATTGTTGTCAACAGTATATAGCTTTGCCATTGTAGCATACCTTGGCAAAGTGACCTCTTCCTCTCCACAGTTCAAAAGTCGTACCGGCACTCGTCCCCGGTGTACCTCGACTATCCCTCGTGCTGTGAGTATAGTGGGCCTGCTGTCGGTGTACACTGGTTCTATTAAGGCTTGATAATCTCGTCCCTTAGTACCAATGGCTGCTCTACACCATACCAGCATTTCTGTTTTTGGTGGGATTACAATAGACGTTGGATCACTTACCCTCACACTGCCGATTTCTCCACCTGCAACTTCTACCTGTTGCCTTAACATCAATACTTTTATTTCCCTCCGGAGAACTCTCTGCTGGCAGGATTGGGCAGTTTCAGCAATTTGCTGTAAGACAGAAATGACTTCGGAAAAGCAGTTCTCTAACACATTCATTCCTATCAATACAGTTGGTTCACAGTTCCGCCGGTCAACATCAACAACAATTATACCCTGTTTCTTCAGTTCTACTTTACCAATCTTTATGGTCATCTCCCTGAATCCTAGTTTCGGTACCAACTTACCATTACTGGCCCATATATCTAGTTCAACATCAGAGGGCCCTTTATCAATATCTGCATCAGCCCAGTACCTCTTATAAAGGATATACGGTATAGATGAAATCTGGGAACCTGTGTCCAGCAAAGCGTTGAGGGGCATTCCGTCCAGCACGATAGGGATAATGGGTCGTCCTCCGATGTACCTGTCATGCCAGGGTGTTGGGCCTTGAAAGTTCATTCCTGCGAAGCGGCCCGCATTCCCAGGGGATTCCCGTTTAAATCACAATCTCGTGCAAAGTGGCCTGGCTGCTGGCAACGGCGGCAAATGGGCTGTCCATCCGGTTGGTAGCGGTCGCGGGGTCGTCCTCTCCATGTCGGGTATCTCCGGGGTCTCATCCATGGAACATCCTCTCTACAGTTTGCCAACTCCATCTTGTGTCCTCTCATCTCCTGCATGGTTTTAGCCATTGAAGCAACAACATCAGCTAAAGAGTCAAGCTTTTGTTGAAGAGCCTCATTAGTACTGGGCCCCAGGGGCTTAGCAATGGCCCCAGACATAGCTGATGTCACTGGCACTCCCTGTTGTTGAGGTGCCTCTGTCATGGGTTGCGCAGGATCCTGATCCCGAGGTGCCTCTGCCAGCTGGAGACGTATAGCGCTCTCCTTTAATTGGGCAAATGTCAATTCAGGGTTCTTAAAAACAAGCATGCTCACATGCCCCCGGTGAGAAGGGGTGTAGAGTCCCTCAATAAATTGATCTCTTAGCAGTTTATCCGCTCCGGTGTTAAAAATGGGTTCAGCCAGTGTAAGTGATTTAAGGGCTTCCTGCAGGTTTAAGGCAAAGTCTCTCACGCCCTCATTAGCTTTTTGTTTGCAACTAAAGAATCGTATTTTAGCTTTGCTGCTGGCCGTGGTTTCAAATGTAGCTTTTAATCCAGCAAATATGCGTTCAACAGTGCCTTTTAGATCAGCTGCCCATGCTGTGACTTCTCGCTTAGCATGGCCACTTAACTGCATCATCAGGAGACTAACACGCTGAACTTCACCCACAGGGAACATGTCAAAATGGGCCAGCATCTTTTCTCTGAAATCGTCAAGGGTATTAGGCTCACCTTCATACATTGGAAGCCATGGGCCACCCGGGGTATATGGCATCAGCACCGGCATGATGGGCGCCACTCCTTGCACCGCTGCGCTGCCGGACTCTCTATTGACACTCTGTCTTTCAGCTGCATTAGCGTTGCCGAGTGCTGCGGCGTCTCCGTGCTGCGACATACTGTGCCCCCTTAGTTAATCCGGACCCTTCCGGTCCTCCGCTTCCGTCGGGATAGTGTAGATTCGTTCCGCTGTGCAGCAGGATCGATTTTCCCCTTGCTCTGATGTCAGAGCGCTCAGCTTGGTGCCGCCCACAATGACACGCCCCCTGCTGCTCCCACCCACCGCGCTCTGTAATGGCGGATTCTGAAGTTTTTCAGTTAGACTGGGGCTCAGGTGATGGCGTAGCTCAATTAACAGTCTCGTGCCTAACGGTTATGAAGTGATTACCTCAGGGGATGGCGGCCATCTTTACTCCATTATAACCAATGGGGAAAAGTCACTTTCAATAGTTTTCAATGGGGAATGGATTTTTCTTTAATAAAGTCAATTTTCAAGATTTTTCATCCCAGTTTTCACAGTTTTGGGCTCCAATCACGGCACACAATACCCGGTATACGGGCTGGCTCTATCCTGTTCGTGACGCCAATTGTGACGCCCGAGAGACCGGGGTACCCAGCACCGGACCAATGGAGTCTGTCTCTTGAGGGGGATGTCACGGGTGGCTTGACCCGGTGCTGTGGCCTCAGGCAATGCACAGTGTAAGGGGTATCATGAGGGGACAGGCACTTACTTGATCAGCAGCAGGTTCTCCCAGCGATGACGATCTCGATCCTGGATAGATGGCTATTGTCCAAATGAAAGACTGAGGCACTGAAACGTTTAACCAGTTTACTTTAACATAAAAGGATTTACAACCAGTCCTGTCACCGGAGTCTGTATGGGAACTCTGAGTTACTTTGACCCTGCCGGGGTCTTCGCCTCTTATTGTGCGCAATTTCTGTGTGGCCCTGCTGCTGTATGTGAACTGGCTGCTGGCCCAATCTGTCCCCTCCGGGTCCTGGTTCGACGGGCAACCCGAGTCCATTTATCGGTTTACCCCCTCTGGGAGTACCGCTGAACTCTGTGTCTGTTGCTGCATCCGACCCTAGTGAAGCTGATATCACCTCACGTTTTTCCGGTTGCTGTATTATATATAATGAATACAGCCACGGATCCGGTATCCGTCTTTGCACCTGTTCTGGGTAGTGATTAATGCTACCCGGTTCTCACAATGTCCTTTTTCTCTATCCCTCTTCTCCTCAGGCCGGTGATTTAGGCCTGGTAACAGTCACAGGGCTGTTAGAGATTCAACTGTATGACCTCTCACTATCAGCTCCTTGGCCCAACTGCCATTTCTTCTCTCAGACCAGAATGGATCAAGGGGAGTCTCTGGAGCTCCCCCTTCTGGCCGGAGGTGGTAGTGCAGTCTTGCTATTTTAGTATTTGTACTTACTGTCAGTAACTATTTTTGTGGCAAATACCCCTAGGGGTGCCACACAGTCATCAAAGCAAAAGGTGGCTACTTTGAAGAACCTAGAATATAAGACATAATTTCAGTTGTTTCACACTTTTTTGTTAAGTATATAATTCCACATGTGTTAATTCATAGTTTTGATGCCTTCAGTGTGAATGTATAATTTTCATAGTCATGAAAATACAGAAACATTTTTAAATGAGAAGGTGTGTCCAAACACACCTGTATATGTACAGTATATGTCTTTATTTATATATTTTTTTTAAATTTTAAACAGTTTTTGCTTTCAGTATATTGGGGCCTAGAAATATATAAAATGCATGTTTTTTATGAGAAGTTAGTAAAAATAACCCAGCAAATTATAGACTTTTAGGGGATTTTTTTTATGCCATGTGTAGTGTGGTATCAATAATATTTAACTTTGACATTATTCTTGTGATATATATATATATATATTTATTTTTTTTATTGTTGATTGTTTTTAATCCCTAATGACCTACAATACACTTTTTGTGACCTTACATCCTTTTTGTCTTCCACTCAACTCTCTAATGGCAGACAAACTCCTTCTTTAATGGCCTAAAATGGAGGAACCTCTTATCCCAAATGTTTAACCCTATGGTTTCCTGATGATGCAGGACTGGGGATACATAGTGCAGTTAACTCTGAGATCCCAAAATAAAAATATTCTACCTGTTATGTCAGCACCTTCTGTACCCTAACAGCAAATTGTATCAAAGTGACACAGAACGTAATAAAAACAGCCCTAAAAAAAAATCACAAAAATATGAACATTTCTGATTTACATTTATTACGTAAAAGCAAGAAATTTACACGCATGAATTTATTCAGTGTGGCATATAAATTAAGCAACCGTGCCAAAAATGTAAATTTTTCACCTCCATAAACAAAGCTTCATATCATCACATCTATAAGCAAATGATACAGTCATGGCTGCTGAAATTCAGAAAGTTAAAACAAAATAACTTTAGCTGGTCGATATGGGGTTAAACATTGACATTATTTTTATGGAAAAATAAGAGCTTCATTTTTTGGGCAAAGACTTTCAATTTTTTAAGCAAACTTTATTTAAAGGGGATGTCCACTTTTAAAGAAAATATATATATATTTTTTACCTAAATGCTTTCCTTTGGGGCTAAAAATCATATTTGCTATTGGGTTTCATTAAAAACTTTGCTAAGTTTGGCTTTTACAAGTGTTTTTTTTTTCCTGTAAGTTAAACTTTGATGTGGTCTGTTGTCATAAGGGTACCGTTACACATAACGATATCGTTAACGATATCGTTGCTTTTTGTGACGTAGCAACGATATCGTTAACGAAATCGTTATGCGTGACAGCGACCAACGATCAGGCCCCTGCTGGGAGATCGTCGGTCGCTGGGGAAAGTCCAGCACTTTATTTTGTCGCTGGATCTCCCGCTGACATCGCTGAATCGGCGTGTGTGACGCCGATTCAGCGATGTCGTCACTGGTAACCAGGGTAAACATCGGGTTACTAAGCGCAGGGCCGCGCTTAGTAACCCCATGTTTACCCTGGTTACCATTGTAAATGTAAAAAAACAAACACTACATACTTACATTCCCGGTGTCTGGTCAGGTCCCTCGCCTTCAGCTTCCTGCACTGACTGGTGAGCGCCGGCCGGCCGTAAAGCACAGCACAGCGGTGACGTCACCGCTGTACTTTACGGCCGGCGCTCAGTCAGTGCTGGAAGCTGAAGGCGAGGGACATGACCAGACACCGGGAATGTAAGTATGTAGTGTTTGTTTTTTTACATTTACAACGGTAACCAGGGTAAACATCGGGTTACTAAGCGCGGCCCTGCTCTTAGTAACTCGATGTTTACCCTGGTTACCCGGGGACTTCGGGATCGTTGGTCGCTGGAGAGCGGTCTGTGTGACAGCTCTCCAGCGACCAAACAGCGACGCTGCAGCAATCGACATCGTTGTCGGTAACGCTGCAGTGTCGCTTAGTGTGACGGTACCTTAAGTCAGCAGAGGAGCTAAGAAAATACAGATAAAAGAGTTGCAAAGTCTTTGTCAGAATGTGAGTGGTCTCACTCTTTCACAGCTCACTCTTTCTGCAGCACAAAGGTTATAAAAATCAAACGATGCAAAGTTTTATAAGGGAGCCCAATTGTTAGGTCATATTACATACAAAGAAGGATCTTCCATCTCTCTTGCAAAATGATGTCTGGGAAAGAAGAGATTGAGCGTGGCGAATTACAATGTCCTTTTGGCCAGTGATTTACTTCAACCTCCCCACTAGAAACACATGCATGTGTGAGGGAGCGCCAGGGCCGTAGTCATGGCTGAGAATATCTGTTTACACGTGCCGTGATCTCCAGCCACATGAATACAATGTCCCTTAGTCAGCATACCTGTCTCTCTTCTTTCCGTACCTTCAGGGTCACCTCTAGTCCATTGCAGGCTCACCCCTGACGATTGCGCATAAACAGAGACAGTCCAATTCCAACTTTAAACGTAGAACTTAAAGGTACCATCACACTCAGCAACTTTTCAGCGAGAACGACAACGATCCGTGACGTTGCAGCGTCCTGGATAGCAATCTCGTTGTGTTTGACACGCAGCAGCGATCTGGATCCCGCTGTGACATCGCTGGTCAGAGCTAGAAGTCCAGAACTTTATTTGGTCGTCAGGTTGGCGTGTATCGTCATGTTTGACATCAAAAGCAACGATGCCTGCAACGTTTTACATGGAGCTAACAACCAGCGAGAACGATAAGTGAGTCGCCGTTACGTCACTGGATCGCTCCTGCATCGTTCTGGAGCTGCTGTGTTTGACATCTCTACAGCGACCTAAACAGCGACCATCCAGCGATCGACTCGTTGTCTATATCGCTGCAGCGTCGCTGAGTGTGACGGTACCCTTACTTGATTTCAGTCGCAGCATGTCCACATCGGTTACAGCATTAACACAGAGTTCTGCACGTTCCCATTCCTCACTTTCCCTGTACTCTTCTCTATGTTCTTCAGTTTGTAACCAGTTCATCCCATCTCAACCGGTACCGCAGCGTCCTCCCTGTTCAGCTTCACTATGTTTAGGAGTTCCTTTGTCCGTTTCACACTGGACATGAGGGCCTCTACCCATGTAGAAAGCTGCCACATCTTGGAGCGACCTGTGTTCTTAGTCTGCTGCACTGCTGGCCCACTGGCCCTGGATGGCTGGGCTCTTGAAACATTACGGAGCGGCCCGCCCTGTCTGGGCTCCCTGGTCCTTACTGGCCAGAAACAGGAAAAACCCTCTATCTTATACACGGTTGGCTCCTCCTATGTAAACTAAGTACACCAATGTACCCCCTTTAGTGTCCACCTTGAGGTACTGCACTTACCCGATCTACGCAACATATAAATATATGTACATAGCAGAATCAGAAACATTATATAAATATATAATTATATACATTATCAACATAAGGAAAAAGGGGTGGAGCATCACACGGTCCCAGCACACCCCTTACACATGCTCAACCAATCTGAGCCTGCATGTGTACAGGGTGGTCGGGAGAGGCACAGTAGCTGTTGGCCGAATGACCTGTAAGGTGTATGAGCAACTTAAAGTTAAGTGTGCCAATACCTGGACAGCACTGATTTCACAAGATCCATACTGTACTTACCAGGATGTAATCTGCCCCCTCTGAGCTGTATGTGAAGAACAGGAGACCTCTCAGCTGGTCAGTTTTAAACATGAAGGATATTTCAATGTCTTTGCCATCAGGAAATACAGAAGGAGCCAATTCAAGGAAACCTGAAATAATAAAAAGTCAGAGACATAATTGTAAAGCCCAGAGTACAGTCAGGAATAGTCAGAATAGGTGAGATATTACCAAAGCCTAGAAAGTGCGCTCCCTGCTCCACAGACTCTGGACAGCCCTCCCACTTCTCACGCACGTTGTGTCGTTCCTCGGCTTTATCCCAGTCTAGCAGTCGCCATAATTTGGGATTGTCGCTCTTCTGTATGAATATGTCACCAAGACAGCCAACAAAACTCCTCCGGATTATTTGTGTGTTACCTGTGATAAATTACACATGCTGAAAAAACAATTATGGAGGAAGAAAGGAATAAAAGGAAAGAAAGGATGAATAGGAAGGAAGAGGAAACAAGGAAAGAAGAAAATAGAGAAAATGGAAGGATGGGACTAAATAAAGAAGAAAGGAAGACAGGAAGGAAGATAGGAAATGAATAGAAATGAGAAAGGATGGAGGGAAGAATAAAGGAGGGGATGAAAAGAGGAAAGATGAAAGGGAGGGACGTGGGATAGATGGATGGAGGAAATTTTAGAGAGGGAAAGTTGAAAGGAGGAAAACAGTAAGAAATGAAGGAATGAAGAAAAGGATAGAGGGAGGAAACGAGAGAGAGTAAGGAAGGAATAAAGAAAGGAGGAAAGAAGGATACGAATTATGCAAACAAGTAGGCTATAAAAAAGGAAAAAGAAATGGAGGGATAGAGAGAGGTAAGGAGGAAATAATAAGAAAAGGGGGGATCAAAAATACACTCTAAGGCTGATTTCACATTTGCGTTTGTTGCCGCTGCATTTTTGCGCAAAAAAACGCATGCGTTTTTTTCCTTATACTTAACATTAAAAACGCATGCGTTTTTTTGCATGTGTTTTGCCGCGTTTTGCCGCCGCATGCATCTTTTCTATGCATGCGTTGTGTTGCAGAAATGCAACATGTAGTAATTTTTAGCGGGTTTTTTTGCGGCAAAAAAACTATTGCTGTCTATGCAAATGCATGCGTTTTTAAGCACATGCATTTGGTTGCATTAAAAACGCATGCGTTTTTATAGAAAAAAAAACAAAAAAACACACTGATATGCCACCCCCCACCATAAAGGTGATAAAGGGATCCTAACCCTAACCCTAACCCTAAAGGGATCCTAACCCTAACCCTAAAGGGATCCTAACCCTAACCCTACCCCTAACCCTAACCCTAACCCTAAGGGTTAGGGTTAGGATCCCTTTAGGGGTAGGGGTAGGGTTAGGGTTAGGATCCCTAGGGTTAGGGTTAGGGGTAGGGTTAGGGTTAGGATCCCTAGGGTTAGGGTTAGGGTTTGGGGTAGGGTTAGGGTTAGGGGTAGGGTTAGGGTTAGGGGTAGGGTTAGGGTTAGGGTTAGGATCCCTTTAGGGTTAGGGTTAGGGTTAGGATCCCTACCCCTAACCCTAACCCTAGCTATTTCTGTTTATAGTGGGTTTTTTACTTGATTTTGATGATTGGCAGCTGTCACACACTTCTCATCATGCGTTTAAAAAACGCAAACGCATGAAAAAACACATGTAAACGCGTCAAAACGCCGCATTTTTTCACCACATGCAAAAACGCATGCGTCTAAAAAACGCAGCGTTTGCACGCGTTTACATGCGTTTTTTCACCATGCGTTTTTAAAAAAAAAAACGCATGCGTTTTAAAACGCAAGTGTGAAGCCAGCCTAAAGAATACCTTGGAATTCCTTAGATTGCACACCTTGGCAAAGTTGGAACAAATTGGATTGAGACTTAGTGAATGTAAAAAGAAAGGAAGGAAGAAAGGATTGATGTTTTTTTATTTACCAATGTCCTTTCTTTTCACAGAGAAGTTAGTGGGCAGGCCTCCAACAAATACACCGGTGTTTTCACCAATAACTGTGCCACTGCCTGTGGCAGAAGCAGAACCTCGAGAGAAGGAATAAATAGGTGAGTAGTGCAGAGTTTTACAATCATCACAATAATAGAAAGACAATTCTCAAGGATCGCTTTATATTCCATTTTGGAAACCAGCAGAAAAGCAGAATGTTAATTGAATCAAATGAATCTCGCCTAGTAACAAATAGGTTAGAGGATTATCTCATGACCACCTTTTTTTAAAGAAAAGATTTAAAAAAGAAAGATCTGATCTTCGCCGTTGACTCGTCTACCTGAATATTTTCCATCCACAGTTATGGTTCCCGTAGCTTCATTTCTTGTAGCGATGATCTGATGCCACTTCCTATCATTGTAGAGTCTGTTGTCATCATTCGTAGGAGATACGGCCACTGCCGAATCCTTCAAAGAAACACAATATTTTTGTTGCTGATCTATAGCTCCAGTGAAAATTATTCAAAACCCCCCATAAATTAGGATTAATATTACCAAAATTTTCAAACTTGTTTCCAATGAACAAGAACAATTTAGACAATTAACTTAATTAATGGTTTCTCCACATACAACACAAAATGTCACTTTTATTGACTACTGGAATCTTAGAATTATTCACCCCTTCATGACCAGAGTCTTCAGTAGTTATTAGAACGTCCATTGGCTGTTATGACCTACTGCGAACATGATGTGTAGTCAGACACCAAGAATATTACCCCATTTCTCACGAACAGTGGCCTCCAGGTCACTATTATTCTTGGGTTTGTGTGCTGCTACCTCCTTCTTCAAATCCCAAAGATTTTCAATATTTTTCCTTCATGACCTGAGTGAAGCTGTTTGTGCAAAAGAACCACCAAGAACAAAAACGTTTTCTCGAAAATGTGGATCTGATCCTGAGTTAGCCCTAGTAAAACTTCGTAATCTAATACTACTAAACGTAAGTTGAACTATCGAACATCCCTTCACTTACAATTCCCCTCTCTTTAGCTTATTTAAACATTTCATATTTCACAAACATGCATTTCATTATTGTAGTTTAATAATTTAAACCAGAACTGGTGTCATGCCCAATTAATGTGCCCTGGTACTGTGCCCATTAGTTTCTCCATTAGTGAATTCAACAATACTAATGGGATTACGAGCATGAGATGCTAATTGGGCGTGACATAAGAAACTGGCTTACTTCTTGGCATACCCTTGCTAATGATGAAATTAATGAGCATTTTATTAAATGCTGTCTCATCAAAGTGTCCTTAGTTAGCGTTAAAATTGTTACAAATGATGCAGCATTCTAAATACTGTATTAGAAACACGAAGCAGATCTCTCATCCTCCATATGACGGCCATGTCTACGATTCACTCGTCACGACGTTCACAGCTATCTTTCCGCTGCACTTTTTCTCTCTCTGTCTTTGGAGAACCCGAAATGGCTATACTTTAGAGATAACCCACAAATTTCATTAGGCACCAGGAAATGACTAATTTCTCCCATGGTGGCTCTGGAGAGAACATTTATACTTACTTAAGTAACCCTACAGAGAAATCTAATTGCTGGGGTTCCAGACGCGTGGCACACAAAGATCAGCCTATTTTTAGGAATTGCTTCCAAAAAAAAATGAAAAACTCAAAGTTAAGTGTTCCCTTAAAAGGGAGATGATATGAGAAACATCTTTCAAAATCTAGCTGCTGGGGCGATCAGCTTGTGATCAACTTTCTGATCAATGGCCTTCAAGGTAACTCATGTCCAACTCATGTCCACCAGAATATATTCCACTCAAACACAGCATCCCTCTGTTCTGGTTCAAAGTTGGGTGAGTTGTTGACTGGGTAACTCCCATGTATTAGGTCTATTTGCCCCAATAGAAGTTATGGACTGAGGTTTTCCTAATGAGACCTTTTGAATGATTTGTAAGACGATGGATGAGTTACAATGAGCGCCTCACTGTTATACAAATGACTGTTGGAGACAAAGGGGCCCTCACGGGTTCTACCTAAGATCTGTGTCTATGTTATTTGGTCATCAGGTGAGGTGGAATTTCTAAGCTGTGCGTTAGGGTGGACAACATGGATTGAAGGTGACGGCACAGCAGACATGATTTGCTAGATGGCATGTGGAAAAGTAAGGATTGGGGCAGCAGGTAAACAAGCAGAGTAGGAAACACCAAAAGACACAAAGCCAGGAGTATAAACATACACAGGAATTGATTAAGTATTAATCCATGACTTGCTGCAACATTTGGAATGTGAATATTCCAAGAGCAGAGTTTGCTCTGCCTACAGCAGAAAAAGAGTTAATCGGGAAATTGCCACTGGCTGAAGTACTAAATATGCAAACTACTTTGCATGGAAGATACAGTCTGTTGCAGCAGAGTTTGTAATGTGCACGGCTCAGAGAATAGTTCACTATGCTTTCAGCAGATGAAGCGTTAACAGCAGGTCTGAGCCAGGAAGTAAATGCAGATTGAAGAAACAAACTGGAGATTGCAGGAATATTGCTTTCTGACAGATATGGTTGGTGAGACTCAATACAAGGCACATGTTAACTAGTTACAAAACTTACTAAATACTCAAACACTTGAGTGTCTTAGTCAGCCCTAAAATACTTTTTCTGATGACACTGGAGTTTGACAGGCGCTAGTGAGACCCTCTGTGGAGCACAGTATAGGGAAAGGGTCTATGTAACAACCCTAGAGCCATGACAGGTGTGTAACAGTCCACTGAGAAGGTCTATAGCCACACCTATATTTATGGAGAAGTACAAAGCAATGTGGATTCTTTCTTTAATTTCCTCTTGGCTCAACACATATCATAAAAAATGGTGCAAGATAACCAATTAAAAAAAAGAAACCGTATAGTGAATGTGTATGCTACAAGTGTCAATATATGGTTATCCATTGGTTGGCAGCCTATGGATCATTTTGCCATCATGTTATGATCATGTAATAATTTTTTTCGATATCTTGAGTAGAGATAAGCAAATCTGACAAAATTAGAATTTGCCAAATTCTATGAAATTCAATTCCAAGCCAAGTTATTCTCAATGAATTGAATGTCCGTATTAGGGTTTGGGGTCTTTCCAGACTTCAGAGCATAATAAAAGTATCACTAAATGAATAACATAAAACCTAATTCTCACTTTACTGCTCAACTATCCCATAACTTGTGCTGCCTCCACTGCCCGCTGTTTGCCTGTCAGGATCCTCAGGGCCTTTTCTTGATACAGTCATGTGCTGGTGTATGTACTCTAGGACAGGACTTCTAGCTGCGACCAGGCCTTGAAATTTACAGACTGTCATATTGTCTCAATCCTCATCGTGGTGTAACTGTGCGCCGTCAGAAGTGTGCTCAAGGCTGTCCTGTTCCAGAGTGAAGACACCGCTACACAACTACATAAAGAAAAGGACCTGATGACCAGATGGTTTGGCAGAGTGGACAGATGAGGTGCCAGGACAGGTGAGCAGTCAAGTAATGTGTTTTTTTTTAACCTTTTGCTGGCTCTCTATACCTTGGCATAATGGAGGCTGCAGTTGGCCACAATTTTAAAAAATTTGTGCGAAACGAATAAAAAATTAAACAACTCCATATTCAGAAACTGACAACATAAATCCAATTTTTTTTTAATCAAAATTCTTAATGTTTTTTTAAACCACTAAAATTTACAAAAAAACTATATGTTTCATGTCAACGTAATCGTGGTGCCCGGGAGAATCGTGTTACCGGGTAATTTTTTAATTGCTTGAAAGTGAAACCCCAAAATTAATCTCAGAATTGTGCTTTTTTTCACCATTTTTTTCCTTGTTTTTAGGACATTATATGTTAAATTGAATGGCGTCATTCAAAAGGGCAATCCATCTAAAAAAAAGTTAATGGAAAAATAAAAAAAAAGTTTTCACTTTTGGAAGAAGAGGAAGAAAAAAAGGAAAGCCCAAAAACGAAAAATAATAATAATAATATTGTTCACAAATTATCATCCAATCCCCAGGATAAATGATAAGTTGATATTTATTGGGGGGCTCCACCACTGTGACCCGCCATTGACTATGAGCATGCTCATACTGTGTCTTCAAATGAAGCGACAATGCGTATGCTTCACTATTCGGCCATTCAAAGCCTCTGGAACTGACAGAGATTTCCCAGGGCTGTACACTGCTATCTCTGTCAGTCCCATAGACTTTGAATGGAACACTAGTGTGCATACGCAACTGCCGGAGACATGAGATTCCATTGGTGTGATAAAATATCCTGTGACTAGGTGTTATGCTTTGATTTTGCAAAAACGGCTTTAATAAGAAATAATATCCTCCCAACCAGTGGAACAGTATCCGAGGCAGGGCAGGTACTTCTTACTCCCCCTAACATGTGGACCATTAACAAGCCCAAAATCCCTTCTACCAGTCTAGTATTGAACCCCTTATCTTCAAGCACACTGATATAGTCATATTTTACCCTTTAGCCTTAATTTTTTTCTGTTTTTTTGCTGAAATATGACATTTTAAAAATACAAATTTTGTACATTGTAAGAATATTTTTACCTTTTTATTTTTTAGATTTTTTGTGATTTTTTTTATTTTAGAATTTTAGTACCCTAGACCTAAACTTGGCCCAAACCTTAGCCCTATGCTTAACTCTAACCCTTTCTCTAACGCTAGTCCTATCCCTAGCCCAATCCTAGCCCTGTGCTTAACTCTAACCCTATCTCTAGCCCTAGTCCTATACCTAGCCCAATCCTAGCCCTGTGCTTAACTCTAACCCGATCTCTAGCCCTAGTCCTATCCCCAGCCCAATCCTAGCCCTGTGCTTAACTCTAACCCTATCTCTAACCTTAGTCCTATCCCTAGCCCAATCCTTGCCCTGTGCTTAACTCTAACCCTATCTCTAGCCCTAGTCCTGTCCCTAGCCCAATCCTAGCCCTGTGCTTAACTCTAACCCTATCTCTAACCTTAGTCATATCCCTAGCCCAATCCTAGCCCTGTGCTTAACTCTAACCCTATCTCTAACCCTAGTCCTATCCCTAGCCCAATCCTAGCCCTGTGCTTAACTCTAACCCTATCTCTAACCCTAGTCCTATCCCTAGCCCAATCCTAGCCCTGTGCATAACTCTAACCCTATCTCTAGCCCTAGTCCTACCCCTAGCCAAATCCTAGCCCTGTGCTTAACTCTAACCCTATCAAATTCAAATTCAAATGAGCTTTATTGGCAGGACTAAGTACACGTTAGCATTGCCAAAGCATATGGTAAAAGTACGGGGGTGGGGGAGGGAGGCATATAGAGGTCCAGGGTATCTCTAACCCTAGTCCTATCCCTAGCCCAATCCTAGCCCTGTGCTTAACTCTAACCCTAGTCCTAATCCTAGTCCTATCCCTAGTCCAATCCTAGCCCTGACCTTAACTCTAACCCTAGTCCCAACCCTAACCTAATCCTAACTCAACCCCTAACCCAATCAGAGACCTAAGGGAGAAATGTTATGCCCCCATAAAATTTGCCCACCCACTTGGGAGACTGCCCCTGTGGTGTCCCGAATGCTGCGCCACTGGGGATAGCAGCTATTACGTCTTGGGATCGATACATGTGTTCTCCCTCTATCATTAATACCAGCGACTGTACATTTCATACTGACTATTATATAATTCTTCTTTTCATATTTCAGTTCACGAAACATTAAGCATGTTTGTAGATATTATTTTCTCACATTTTAAGAAAATTCTCGAAAAAGTTGTGCTCTTATTTGTCGTCCGTTAACCCTTAGGCCACAGTGTCCTGGAAGTGTGAGATAAATGGTAGACACATTGATCAACAGCACTGCAATCCCAACAATAGAGCCGTGGTCGCACTGACCGCAGGCAAACAAAGACTTCAAGAGGTTTGTGTCTAGAGGTAAGCGGGGAAAATCTAATAGACAATTACTTGTTAAGAAGTGGAAAGATAAAGATGAAGACAAAGCACTAAATGAATAAATCCACTTGCCATCTTCCTCTTCTGATATATAATAATAGGAGATCTGCCATTCTCCTCTAGTATTTTGTTCCTAAACACAAATCATTTTTAAAGTAAATGACTATTTTATCTTCATGTCAAAATGTCTGCGCAAATACATTTTATAATACATCTTTATCAGATTCTGAGCTCTTTTTTGGCCATTAATTTCCTGCATAGGGAAATATATTGCAAATATTATACATTGGATTCTTGCAGTCACCACTAGGGGGAGCCTATGAGCTTTATGTATACTATGTATCCAGAGAGCTCAATAATAACACAGTAGGCAATAAACTCCTAGGCTCCCCCTAGTGGTGACTGCAGCAATTAGAATTTTATATATATATTGTTTTTCAACTGAATTTTTATTGAAGTCTTTATAATACAATACACAACAAAACAAAACAATATCATTAATACTCATAGAAGGAGGAGAGGATTAGGAAGGAGAAGAACTGGGAACTATAAGGGAAATGGGAAAACTAACTACTAAGGTTCTACTGGTAAATGCGCACTCTGGAATTATACAGTTTAAACCAATCTGTCTCTGCAACAGATTTTGTACTTTGTGTCAGAAAAATAAGGAAACAAAGCTCCAACTGATCTGAAGATTTACCGTATTTAAAAAATAAAATAAGCTCCAATTTTTTATCTATTTAAAATAAAAATAAAATAATGTTTGAAGTTTTCATTCACATTTTTTGAAAGCCACAGCTTAAAAAAAGAAATGTATCCAATGTAGCCAGGTTATCATTCTACGTCACATGTATTACATCCTTCTAGAAGTCTACCTTGAAAAATGGTACCAGATGGAACTGAAATGTTTCTGCAAAACAATAGTCAAATATAAAGCATTTTTTCTGGATATCAAAAGTGATACCATTCGTTGTACTATCTATCTATCTATTATCTATCTATCTATCTATCTACAGTATCTATCTATCTATCTATCTATCTATCTATCTATCTATCTATCTATCTATCTATCTATCTACAGTATCTAACTATCTATCTATTATCTATCTATATCTATCTATTATCTATATATTATCTATCTATCTATTATCTATCTATCTATCTATTTATCTATCTATCTATCTACAGTATCTATCTATCTATCTATCTATCTATCTATCTATTATCTATCTATCTCTATCTATCTATCTATTATCTATCTATCATCTATCATCTATCTATCTATCTATCTACAGTATCTATCTATCTATCTATTATCTATCTATCTATCTATCTATCTATCTATCTACAGTATCTAACTTTCTATCTATTATCTATCTATCTATCTATCTATCTATCTATCTATCTATCTATTATCTATCTATCTCTATCTATCTATTATCTATCTATCATCTATCTATCTATCTATCTATCCATTATCTATCTATCTATCTATCTATCTATCTATCTATCTATCTATCTATCTATCTATCCATGATCTATCTATCTCTATCTATCTATCTATCATCTATCATCTTTCTATCATTTATCTATCTATCATCTATCTATCTATCATTTATCTATCTATCATCTATCATCTTTCTATCATTTATCTATCTATCATCTATCTATCTATCTATCATCTATCTATCTATCTATCTATCTATCTATCCATTATCTATCTATCTATCTATCTATCTATCTATCTATCTATCTATCTATCCATTATCTATCTATCTATCTCTATCTATCTATCTATCTATTATCTATCTATCATCTATCATCTTTCTATCATTTATCTATCTATCATCTATCTATCTATCTATCATTTATCTATCTATCATCTATCATCTTTCTATCATTTATCTATCTATCATCTATCTATCTATTAATTATCTATCTATCTATCTATCTATCTATCTATCTATCTATCTATCTATCTATCTATCTATCTATCTATCTATCTATCTCTATATATCTATTATCTATCTATCTATCTATCTATCTATCTATCTATCTATCTATCTATCTATCCATTATCTATCTATTATCTATCTATCTCTCTATCTATCTCATATACAGTGGGTGCAGAAAATATTCAGACCCCTTTAAATTGTTCACTCTTTGTTTCATTGCAGCCATTTGGTAAATTCAAAAAAGTTCTATTTTTTCTCATTAATGTACACTCTGCACCCCATCTTGACTGAAAAAAAAATGAAAATGTAGTAATTTTTGCAAATTTAATAATAATGAAAAACTGAAAAATCACATGGTCATAAGTATTCAGCCCCTTTGCTCAGTATTGAGTAGAAGCACCTTTTGAGCTAGTACAGCCATGAGTCTTCTTGGGAATGATGCAACAAGTTTTTCACCCCTGGGTTTGGGGATCCTCGGCCATTCTTCCTGGCAGATCCTCTCCAGTTCCGTCAGGTTGGATGGTGAATGTTGGCGGACAGCCATTTTCAGGTCTCAATTGGGTTTAGGTCAGGGCTCTGGCTGGGCCAGTCAAGAATAGTCAGAGTTGTTCTGAAACCACTCCTTTATTTTAGCTGTGTGCTTTGGGTCATTGTCTTGTTGGAAGATGAACCTTCGGCCAAGTCTGAGGTCCAGAGCTCTCTGGAAGAGGTTTTCATCCAGGATATCTCTGTACTTGGCCGCATTCATGTTTCCTTCAATGACAACCAGTTATCCTGTCCCTGCAGCTGAAAAACACCCTGCATAGCATGATGCTGCCACCACCATGTTTCACTGTTGGGATTGTATTGGGCAGGTGATGAGCAGTGCCTGGTTTTCTCCATACATACCGCTTAGAATTATCACCTAAAAGGTCTATTTTCTTCTCATCAGACCAGAGAATCTTATTTCTCATAGTCTGGGAGTCCTTCATGTGTTTTTTAGCAAACTCTATGCAGGCGTTGAAACGTCTTGCACTGAGGAGAGACTTCCATCGGGCCACTCTGCTATAAAGGCCCGACTGGTGGAGAGCTGCAGTGATAGTTGACTTTGTGGAACTTTCTCCCATCTCCCTATTGCATCTCTGGAGCTCAGCCACAGTGATCTTGGGGTTCTTCTTTACCTCTCTCACCAAGGCTCTTCTCCCACGATTGCTCAGTTTGGCTGGACGGCCAGGTCTAGGAAGACTTCTGGTGACCCCAAACTTCTTCCATTTAAGGATTATGGAGGCCACTGTGCTCTTAGGAACCTTGATTCCTGCAGAAATTCTGTTGCAACCTTGGCCAGATCTGTGACTTGCCAAAATCTCTGAGCTCCTTGGCCCTTTTCTTTGACCTCATGATCCTCATTTGGTCTGACATGCACTGTGAGCTGTGAGGTCTTACATAGACAGGTGTGCGCCTTTCCAAATCAAGTCCTATCAGTTCAATTACGCACAGCTGGACTCCAATGAAGGAGTAGAACCATCTCAAGGAAGATCACAAGGAAATGGACAGCATGTGACTTAAATATGAGTGTCTGAGCAAAGGGGCTGAATACGTATGACCATGTGAAATTTCAGTCTTTGTTTTTTAATAAATTTGCAAACATTTCTTCATTTGTTTTGTTTTCAGTCTAGATGGGGTGCAGAGTGAAAATTAATGAGAAAAAAAAAAGAACTGTTTTGAATTTACCAAATGGCTGCAATGAAACAAAGAGTGAAAAATTTAAAAAGGGTCTGAATATTTTCTGTACCCACTGTATATCTATCTCTATTTAATTCTAGGCATCCACACAACATTTGTATCGCAATCGAAGTGATCGCAGCACTAGCTGCAGTGACATAATACAATGATTATAACCTGGTGACATCAATTGATCTTTTCTCCTCGAGAGATTCCGTATAACTTTCCCTTATTAATTACATTGATACACAATCTAGTAAATATTTACAGTTTCCTAAAATCCTATAAAAATTATCACCCCCTCGATTACAATGAAACACTTATAAACACTGAGATATTAGCAAGGTCAACATATTCCTACACCGGCCGCTTTTACCCATAAATTGTGAAGTCCTAGTAAATAGATAACTAATTAAATTGGAAAGAGCCTAAGGTGTTTCAATAGTTCTTTCCCAAAGAACTTCAATCTTCAAAGGTTTTAAAGAACCCATTAACCTGGATCAATAGGAAAAATGGAAACAGCGAATGCCTCATCATCTTAAACCATTAAATGCACAAGATGCCTTTGGGATGGTTGATAGAGATCTTTTTTTTTTCACCAGTTTGCTCATTACTCTACCTGTGGATCAAAAAGGAAGTAAGGACGTCCATTCCTTATTTGAAGCACAATGTATTCTTCTTGCGTTCCAGCTGACACAGCACACAGAATCAAACCCTCCGCTTCCTTTGTTCTGAATTGTACTTTAATACCTATAGAATATAAAATGGATGAGAGGGGGGGGATAGTTATAATCTCCGATACCAAAAATAGCAAAAAAAATAGTCAGTGCGGCCTTAGGTTATTGGAGCTCAAGCGCATATAGTAAATAGATGGAAGTCGTAAATGAAAATATGAAGTGAAAAGTTCTTCAACTTTCTGGCATATTTTGTGCTCCAACACTTCACCTCTTTAAATAAATGTGATCGGTGTCACTCTCGTGTTCACATTCCGGAGCAGTAAACTTATACAGCTAGCCTTCCTCTCGGCTGAGAAGGGGACACAATTATATACAGTAGAAATTAGCAAATCTTTTGAGCTTCAAAAACTTGTCAGCTTGGCCGAATTTTACCAGGAAATTCAATTCTCAGCGAATTGGAAGCCTCCAATTACCATGAAATAACATGTAACACTCTGAGTTCTCCTAGGACTGTATCCAACTCCTTTTAAGCTTTTTAACTCAAGAACAGACTCAGTAATGTCCAAGTGACATTAATATATATGGCTGTGGCTGAAAGTATGGTAACGGTTCTTCACTACCTGTGCAGTTCCTTCAGCGTTTTACGTCTAAGGACAAATTGGATTATTTTTCAGCACTGTTTAGGGCGCATATACATTTCTATAAATACTTTATTTTTTTTTGTGGCGCAAATATAAAATATCTAAAAAATTGGTTAAAAGATTTTTGGGGGTTTAGATTTTTTTTACTGTTCAAGTTTCACTCTAAATATCCTGTGGAATGAATTCTATGGGTTATTACAGTCGTAGATATACCAATCTTGTGTAGTCATTTTGTATTTTTTTTTTGTTATACATATGCAATAAAGTTATATTAAAAAGATTATGCTTTTTCAGTTGTCTATCTATCTATCTATCTATCTATCAATGTATTATCTATCTATCTATCTATCTATCTATCTATTATCTATTTATTTATCTATATATTATCTATCTATATATCAATTGTCTATCTATATATTATCTGTTATCTATCTATCTATCTATCTATCTATATACACACATGCACATATATATTATACCTATATCTATATAAATATGTACTCTGGCATCAGGGTTCTCTGTAGGCATCATGCATTTAGAAAAATGAATTTAGAAAAATACATAGTGCCTACAGTGAGACATGGTGGTGGCAGTGTCCTTACATGGGGCTGTATGAGTGTTGAAGGCTACATTTCATAGATGTTTCATAAATTCACAGATGTACTTTTTTATACTGAAAGAAAAGATGCCGCCATCACTCCGTGTTCTTGGTAGGCGTGCACTTTTCCAACATGACAATGGTCCAATAACCACATCTGTTAGATTTCTGAAGAAGAACAGGGTGAAAGTGATTTAGTGGCCAAGGGTCTCCAGATTTTAGCCCAACCGAACACCCATGGAGTGAAGTTGTCATCACACCCCATCCAGCATCCAGGCTCTAAAAGAGCTTGTTCTTGAAGACTGAAAAGAGATAGATCTTGCAATATGTCGCCAACTTGTTCATTCCAGGCCTAGAAGACTTGGTGATGTCCTTACCAATCATGGAGGTCAAACACAATACTAGCTTTAGTATTTCTTGATGTGGGGTGTACTCAATTTTGCATCAACTAATTTGAGTAGAACTGAAGATTTTGTAATGAAAGTTATTTTCTGAACCTTGCTTTCATGTTAGGGGTTAAACAATGTTGCATGAAACTCAGATTTGTCAAAATTTTGGAAATTGTTTTTGTGTTCAGTGATATATTGATTAACATCTTACTTTTCTAAGGGGTGTACTAATTTATGCAGAGCACTGTATATATCTAGTAAAACCTACATAATGGATATTCTATTTGCATATATATTTTTACTTGAATTTTGCGGGATTATTTGGTACAAAAACACAGTGAGTTACCGCGACCGTGTTTTCTCCAAATGAAGTAATTTACTAAAGAGAGGAGCATATTGATTTTTAGCTGAAAGCCTAGAATTCTTGCTGAAATGTAAGTGATGTTTTGAATAAAGTGGTCTCATTCCAAGATCTAAATCCATAGAGACAAATTATTCAATGTCACAGTCGATAAAACTCTTGAGTGGCCTCCTAACAACATATCTACTGAGTTAGAAAATACCCCAACTGTGGATATAGTGCATATTACTGTATACTCACTATATGGATATAGAGTATGTTACTAGATCTTGTCACACACAGGTAATTAAGGAACATTACAAAATGATTTATCTCAGGCTATATACTTAATTGTTTATTTTAACTATCACCATTACAAACGCTATTAATAATAATTTTCCTATTATTTAAAAGTTTTTTTTCACAATTGTCACTTATAAGTTATCACCACTGAGTAAGAGTTTCTTTCTTCTTGAAACCAACCTGATACACAGGCTTGGACTGGCCCACCGGTGAACAGTGGAATCCTCCGGTAGGCCGCCCCTGTTTCACTTGATTCACTATTTGCAGAAAAAGAGTCATCTAATCATTCAGTAAACAAGCTCATCAATTTATTATAACAAAAGTAAAATTGTGTACTAGGGGTCAAGTCTTTTTTGCATGTTGCTGATCTGTGGGCCCCCAGAGTCAGTGTTGTTGGTGGGCCTTCGCCAACCAAGTCTGACACTGCATATACACATATCCTCATTGGCTAGTATGGTTCCTCATTATATCTGCACTCTGCTTTACATTTAGGCTAGAAATTTACAATTGTTTTCGATAAGCAAATTTTGTTATAAGGGTCCTCCAATGAAAAACTGATCACATGGTGCCCTGCTAGGACTTCAACTTTGGCATTAACTGGAAACCTTTCGATAAGATTACCTAGCCTAGGTGCACACTGTGTGCCTTTAGCCTAAACTATATATTGGGAGATTTTTGCAGTATATACTTTAAAGTTCCTATAGGGGTCGTTCACTATTGTGCTATTTGGGCCTTGATCTGCATACAGCGTGGTTAATGAACATATTAGGGCTCACCAGGTGAGGAGGTTCTGCTAAATCGGAGGTCTGGATGAAGAGCTTGGATCAGAGGCATTGGTCTAGCTAGATACAGCAGAGCTAAATAGTTGAGTGGCAAGAGGAATGGCATGGAGCAGTGGCTCTAGATATGTTGGATGGCATGTGGAATAGCGTGGAAAAGTGAAGCTAGAAATGCCGGATAGCATGTGGAATAGCATGAAAGAGCTACTAATGCCTGGCTGCCATACTTCATGTCCTCAGAACTCCCAACCCTTATCCTGGGAGACTTCAACACCCCCATTAACAGCCCCACTTCCACATCTGCATCCCAGCTTCTATCACTAACCACTTCTCTTGGCCTCTCACAGCTCTCAACCTCTGAAACACACAAAGACGGTAACACCCTGGACCTGGTCTTTGTCTGGCTCTGTTCAATCTCCTACCTAGATAACTCACCGCTTCCCCTCTCTGACCACAACATTCTCTCCTTCACACTCACAACTCCTCGCCCACCCCAGCACCCTCCTACCTACCACATATTCAGAGATCTATATGCCATTAACCCTCATACACTTTCAGACTCCTTACACTCATCATTGTCCCCAATCTCTTCTTTTTCCTGTCCTGATCTGGCTGTACATCACTACAATGACACTCTTAGAAGCACCCTTGACCAAGTAGCTCCCCTCACCCTCAGAACCTCCAAACACCGAGTGAAACTGCCCTGGCTCACATCGCAAACCCGATTTCTCCAGCGATGCTCTAGGAGTGCTGAATGCTTATGGAGGAAAACTCACACACCAGAAGACTTCATACACTTCAAATTTATGTTAAGGACCTTTAACTCTGCCCTTCACCTCGCCAAACAGACCTACTTCACCACCCTGATCTCACTATCCAACAACCCCAAGAAACATTTTAACACCTTTCACTCCCTCCTCAGGCCAAAAGTACAAGACCCTATCACAGACATTTGTGCTGATGACCCGGCTTCTCACTTTATAGAGAAAATAGACAATATCCATCAAACACCAAGTGCAATGACTCCCATCCCTCCCTGCATCTCCCCTGGCTCACTCTCCACATTCGATCCCATCACAGAAGAAGAAGTCTCCAAGCTCCTCTCCTCTTCTCGTCCAACTACATGCACCACCGACCCCATTCCCTCACAACTCCTCTAGTCTCTTTCTCCAGTCGTCACAACTCACCTAACTACAATTTTTAATCTCTCCCTCTTCTCTGGCATTTTCCCCTCCTCCTTCAAACACTCTATCATTACTCCATTACTCAAAATACCTACCCTCGACTCATCCTGCACAAACAACTACAGACCGGTTTCCAATCTCCCCTTCAACTCAAAACTCTTGGAGCGCCTGATCTACTACCGCTTTACCCATTACCTCTCCACTCATTCCCTCCTAGACCCTTCACAGTCTGGTTTCCACCCCCTACATTCAACAGAAACTGCACTCATCAAGGTGACCAATGACCTTCTGACAGCAAAATGTAACGGTGACCACTCTCTGCTCATTCTCCTTCTGCAGCTTTTGACACTGTTCACCACCCTCTCCTACTCTCTAGGCTCCAGTCACTAGGTATTAAGGACAATGCTCTCTCCTGGTTCTCCTATCTTTCTGACCGCTCCTTCAGTGTTCTGTTCTCTGGCACCACTTCATCTCCTCTTCCTCTCACTGTCGGGGTACCTCAGGGCTCAGTCCTTGGCCCCTTCTCTGCTCCCTCTACACAGCCCCAATTGGACAGACCATCAGATTTGGCTTTCAGTACCATCTCTATGCTGATGACACACAACTATACACGTCATCCCCTGACCTTACCCCCGCTGTACTACAGAACGCCACTGACTGTCTCTCTGCAGTCTCCAACATCATGTCCGCTCTCTATCTGAAACTCAACCTCTCCAAAACTGAACTTCTTCTGCTCCCACCTTCTACTAACCTCCCTAAATCTGACATTTCCCTCTCCGTGGGTGGCTCCATAATAACACCCCGGCAGCAGGCGCGCTGTCTGGGTGTTATGTTTGACTCCGATCTCTCCTTCACCTCCCACATACAATCTCTTGCCTGCTCGTGCCGCTTACACCTAAAGAACATCTCTAGAATCCGCCCTTTTCTCACCATGGAGACAACAAAAACCCTCACTGTCGCCCTGATCCACTCCTGCCTGGACTACTGCAACGCTCTATTAATTGGCCTCCCCCTTACTCGACTTTCCCCTCTCCAGTCTATCCTTAATGTGGCAGCCAGGGTTGTCCATCTGGCTAATCGTTACTCAGATGCATCCGCTCTTCACCAGTCATTACACTGGCTGCCCATTCATTACAGGATACAATTCAAAGTACTTGTTCTCACCCACAAAGCTCTCCACAGTGCGGCCCCCCTCACATCTCCTCCCTCATTTCGGTCTATCGTCCTAGCCGACCTCTGTGCTCTGCAAATGACTTTTGGCTAACCTCTGCACTAATCCGTACCTCCCACTCCCGACTCCAAGACTTCTCCCGTGCTGCGCCAATCCTCTGGAATGCTCTACCCCAAGATATTCGGACCATCCACAATTTGCATATTTTTAGGCGCTCGCTCAAAACACATTTGTTCAGAGCGGCCTATCACGTTCACTAATCAAAGTCATTTTATGTTTGTGTGTGTGTAGCCCATTCACTATCTCCATCTATTCCCCACTCCATGAAGATGGCTGGACCATCATTGTAAATACATCATTGTAAATACACACCTGTACTTTGTATCTCCCCCACCTCATTGTAGATTGTAAGCTGTCACGAGCAGGGGTGTCTTATTTTGCTTTATTGTATTGTTAACGTTGTTAAGCCATGTATGCAGACAAGCACCTTGATACAGCAGAAAAAAGAAAAAAATATATACCAGCTCACCTGCCAGCATGTGTTATGGGGAAGCACGGATAACGTGTAGTCATCACGTGAGCAAGCAATCCAAAAAAAAGAGAAAAAAAAAATCCAGCTTCCAAAAACTTACAAATTTATTCAGGATAAAAGGCAAAGTCCAGTCCAATCCAATAAATTACATAGTGAAGAGTAGCAAGCTACGCGTTTCGAACAATGGTATGTTCTTTCTCAAAGCTTTCTCATAGCTTGCTACTCTTCACTATGTAATTTATTGGATTGGACTGGACTTTGCCTTTTATCCTGAATAAATTTGTAAGTTTTTGGAAGCTGGATTTTTTTTTCTCTTGGAATATTAGAGCCATGTTTGCAAAGTGGCACTAATATAATTATACAAAAGTCCAGCAATGTGGCAGCAGTGTGGAAGACAAACTACCTGAATACTCAGGCAATGTGTAAGAACTGAGCCGGCCTTAAAAGGAGCAGGTACTTGACATTAGAAATATGTGCCTGGTTGCCATGTTAACCTAATGCACAGAACGACAAAAGGAGCCACCTGGGGAGGAGGATGCGAAGAACGGTATTATAGGCAAGACAGGGTAGCAGCAGGATAACAAACTGTGCTTCCGATGTAGAGCCACCGCAAATACAATGATATCATGTGACATGTTTTTTTACAATACTCAGGCAGATACTTATATATTTATTATGCTTTGCTTAAAGAGTCATCATATTCTATAGCACTTTACAGACATTATCATCATTGTCCCCATTGGGGCTCACAATCTAGATTCCCTATCAGTATGTCTTTGGAATGTGGGAGGAAACCGGAGAACCCGGAGGAAACCCACACAAACACGGGAAGAACATACAAACTCCTTGCAGATGTTGTCCTTGGTGGGATTTGTCAAAGATTGCTAGAACACATTTCTTTTAGGGGACAATATGACCGTTTGGTGGCATATAGAGAACTTTTGCCATTTTTGTTTCTTCTCAGGACTTGGGAAACAACCAACGGCAGCCATCACAGTGACCATTAGCATTGTCACCCATCATCCTTCTCCCGAAACAGTTCCTATATATGAGGCCTTGTAGGTAGACCCCGAATTATCATTCCATTATAGCGGAGATACATATTTCGATGCAATATAAATATGTCATGTGGGGTCTGCAGAAACTTTGGGTGACCGACTGCAACAGATACTACTAGTGTAACCCATTTCGAAGACCAGTAAGTCACCTCCTATCATAGAACCACTTACATTCCAGGGATTTATCATTTTTATTTTTTTACATTAGTTTATGGGGAATTGTTTTTGTTTTTAGATCCTTTGTTAGAACTATTTTATAGTCTGTTTATCAGACGGTGCACCGAGGCGACAAGTGCACAATGACAAGGTAGTTTGCAAGTAACCTCTTGTGTATAGCGCGATAATGATCAGTCTGACCCATGGGCTAAGTTGTGATAGTTTGTATGCAGGGCCGCGGACGGCGGCTGCGAGTCACGGAGTGTGTCTGCAGTTAGCTTAACCAGCTGTCTCTCACAATTGTGACTGAGCGCTGGATTTCTGCTACAAGCGGTGGCTGCAATGTTGTTTCTGTGTCCTGTCTCCATTCTGTTGATCTCCTTTCTTGTGCAATTCTTATCTCGAGAAGCAGAGTCATTCCCGTGTGGAGGGATGTATGTGCTAAGGCTGTGGGTCTCACATGCACTAAATACATAAGCCTAAAATTGCAAAAACTAGTGAAAACATGTATGCCAAGCATAGACACCATGGGTAGGCATTAGACATAATTCCGGTGCTAGTCCCTGCTGAACCATCAGAGGAGAAGGAGAGGAGAATTGATCTACACATCATAATGGTCTTACCTCTACTGCCACCCTCAGCGAGTGCTGCGTCCCCTCTCAGCAGTGGCCGGTCACCTCTGTGCATCAGGTTGCTACATCATCCTGATGCTGCTATGACATCCTCTACCCCAAGTTTCCATCTGAATGTTCAGATTGCTGGTGTTTCTATAGTCGGTAACTCTTATGCTAGAGTTCTGCGGTTCCAGCTCTGGAACACTGTACTACCACTGCGAACTCAACTGTTCTGCTGGGGTTCCCATACAATGCTACAACTATGGTATTTCAGTCATTCTGTTTCAGCACTGCTACATCAGCCCTTTCTGCTAGAACTCTGGAATTCTGGCTATCGTTGATGCTGCGCAGATAGATTATCCACCACTAATACCACCATTCCAATCACAGTTGTTTCTGCATGGCTGCATCAGCCTCCACAGTTTAACTCTGCTATGTCATCATCCACTGTTCCAGCTCTGCTGCATCAGTCAATGCCGTTTCGACTCTGTCCCATCAGTCATTGGTGTTCGTGCTCTGTCTCATTTCATACTCTTCTCTTTTTGTTCTTCGTGCTTTATATGAGACACACAATGCAAAGATTGAGTCAACGTCTCCCTTTTTATATGCTTTCAGGTGTGTTTTTCAAATTCCCCACACCTGTTACTTGCCACGGGTGAGTTTGAATGAGCATCACATGCTTGAAGCAAAAGTTCTTTACCCACAATAAAATTATGGAAAGGTGCCATCAATTTTCTGTGGTTGTGTGTGAAATGATATCCAATTTGCTTTTTTTTTTCTCTTTTTTTTTTCTTGTGTTGTTCTAATACACACAAAAGGAAATAAAAATGTGTATAACAAAACATGTGTAATTGCAATGGTATTCTGGGAGAAATACTTCATTTTCTGTAACAATTTCAATGCCACGACTAGGAATAAGTGGACCCGTGGAAGTTCAGGTTCTGGTACCTGACCCGAACTTTAGTCCAAAGTTCGGTTACCAGAACTTTACCCCAACTTGAACCAGAACCCAAACCCCATTGAAAACAATGGAGGCCCGAACTTTGGATCTGGAAAAAAATTCTCTCTTTACTGCAATAGACTTCTGGGAGAAGTCCGTGTTTGGCGTTTAACACTGTACGCTAACTGTCCAGTACGAACCCTGAACTTTTAAGTTCGGGTTCGCTCATCTCTAGCCATGACTGTGGTATTGCAGTATAGGAAAAGTGATCAAAGGATCGTTGGATCAAGACCCCTAAGGGAACTAAAAAAAGAAAAAAATGAAAAGTCAACATGGCAGGCTAAGTCGCCTTCCGGCAATCTAGGCAACCCGACAGCACCATGCAATTACATCTTAGCGTCAGTGCCTATCGCTGGTGTTCTAGGCAGGAGCCGACTGTGTAACACAGATGGCATCTGCATTGTGTGGAGCAGGATATGCTTCTGAGCCTGCTCCAATACACCTGCAACTGCTTCATGATGTCGTAGTACATCATGGGACAGAATGGGGTTCACTAAAACAAAACTAATTACTGATATCTGCTTTCAGGACCTTGGGCAGCATCTAGTGAATCTGTTCCTATTCTACAATATTTCTCCCACTTTCAAATATTAAATCGAAATTAAAGGGGTTTTCTTCTTACATAATGTCCTAGTATGTGGGCTGATATGTATTTCATAAAGCAGGAAGTTCCCTGGTCCATAGTGGAGTCTTGTACTGGTGACCCGGACTCGTCTATGGATTATTTGCAGACGTAGCCATTAGTGATGACTCAAGTGAGTATACTCTTTGCTCGGGTTTCTCCGAGCACGCTCAGGTGGTCTCTGAGTATTTGTTAATGCTTGGAGATTTAGTTTTCCTTGCCGCAGCTGCATACTTTACGGCTGCTACACAGCTTGAATACATGTAGGGATTCACTAGCAACCAGGCAACCCTCACATATTCAGGCTGGCTAGCAGCTGTAAATCATGCAGCTGCATCAACAAAAACTAAATCTCCGAGCACTAACAAATACTCGGAGACCACCCGAGCGTGCTCGAGAAAACCCGAGCAAGGAGTATACTCGCTCATCACTAGTCGCCAGATGAGTAGTGGATGAGCCCACTTTTACATTTTTGTGAATTTACCTAATAGCTCCTATTTCTGACTGTATAAAATTAGATACATTATGTGACATGCTGGCTAGCTAAATCCTCACCTGCATTTTACATCACAGCTTCTGTATGGCTACATAGACACTGATAGCATAGACCTCTCTTGACAGAGCGTTTTAGAAATATTATACTTCCAAAGCTGCTCATCTCACGCCACTTATTTTGTAATATGGTGAGCCGATGGAAGAGGAGAGCAACGATACATGCACTGTGTGCGTAGTATGCACACTGGATGAAATATGAACACACACTGCATGTCACACACACAGTGCATGATACAAACACACTGCATGTTAGACACACACTGCATGATTGATACACAGTACCATAAAGGAAATCCAGGAATGCAGCTCTTCCACCAAAAAGGTGATATTAATACATAGGATTCCAGGCCAGGTATATGGAAGACTATTCATAGCTAAAACCACGGGCGGATTAAGAGTAGCCAGGGACAGTCTAGCTGTCATGCACAGTGTGGGAAAGACTAAATGCAACACAAAGGGATGAAGGGAAGAGAGCCCAACACTAGGGAGGAGGGGAGTGGGGACCCCTAGGCAGATATAAAGTCATCCTGTCTGACGTCTCTAAATAGGATCCACACCTATCGCCGAGCAGGAACCTAATCCTTGCCTGACCCTGGCAATAAGCTCTACTTCGGGAAGGACGGGGTTTGCACTAGTCAACTTACACTACAACTAAAGACAGATGGGATAGACAAGCAAGGGGGAACACTTACCTTGAGTAGACACAGAGAGATAGCACAGATGTCTTCCAAACACCAAATGGGAAGATAGCCAACTGCTATAGCTCCAAGCCTCAACAGGAGGAAATGGAAATATATCACCGCGATTCCCAGAAGCAGAGAGGAAGTCTATAAACACCAAAGTCCAGGTGTGTCAAAGAGAGCCGGAGGGAAATGTGGTCACTAGGTCCTAGAGTCAGAAAGACTAGGAAGGTGTCTGCAAAGCCAACTGCAGAGACCTTCTGCAGCCAGATGCTGTGCAACTGTCTGCAAACCTCTGACACACCCATGACACTAGCGATGGGTCTCCCAAAGGCTCAGGACCCAGGCAGTGGCCTAGATTGCCCTCATTAAAATCCGCGTATGCTAAAACACGTGTTTTAATCAATTTTGTTGCCATTATTGTTTTTTATTAAAATACCCTTGTTTGGAGTAACTTCCATTTTCCACTCCTATCCACTAATATCACCTTTTTGGTGGAAGCAGTACCTTCTTGGATCTCCTTTGCTGCTACTTACCGTTGGAAATCTATCAGACAAACTTTCCACGGTTCACGGTTGGCTGCAGTCCACCACTTATTGGATTCACTTTACCCAGTGTTGTGCCTCAGTTTTCTCAACCTTCCCAGGTGAACAATTTCTACATTTTCCACCTGATCAATCCTTTTCTTATTTACTGCACTTACACAGCGCTCCTTTATTCCCTTTCCCGAGGGAACTCATTTTGCTTCATTTAACCACAATGTAGTGGCAGTTTCCTCCAATCAGCTGTTATCACCAGAGCATTCTGATGGAGCAGGTCTTCAGGACCAAACAATTTTATGGCTGTGGTACCACACAGACCCCGATCCATCAACTGAAATTTATTGACATCGCTTTGTTTAAATGTTTTTTTCTTTGGCTTATGGTATTCACTGTCATTTTTTGAACCAAATTCTTAAAAATGGCACACGCAGTTCATGAATTTGGCCGATTATAAAAAAATCTCTATTCTTGCCTTTTACCGTTTTTTTCGATCCAAAAGTCACCCATCCTTTAAAAGTTTGCGCATTAATGTAAAAATGAACCAAAATAAAAACTGTACCGGAAATCTTGCTCCAGGCAGTGACTGCAGTGAGATGAGCAGAAAAAAAAAATAGATATTTAATAAAAGTTGCATTGCATGAATTCGACTGAAATCTGGATAAGCAGGGTTGTTGAGGAAAAAATAAAAAACAAAAATACTTAAAAAAGGACAGTTTAAAAAATGGTGCAAATTTTATAGAGAATATGGCACTAATAGTAAAGTCGCTAAAAAAAAGAGCAAATTACGCCAGAAAAGTGAAGAAATCGAAAAGATGAATAAGGTCCAAATTTCTCAATTTAGAATTTTCTGCCCTGATCTGTACAACAGGTTAAAAAAATAATATCTTCATGTGTTTGACATTTTTTACAACACATTTCTTCTTGCTTTATTTTTTTCCTTGTGTAACGAAACCTGAGACCGGATCATGATAGAGCTGCCCACTTTCTGACCATCACAGTCCAGTCCTAAGCTTCCTTTCCTACTTCGTTAGTTCTTGACGTCTAGTTCTGGTTCCTGTCGACTTCACATCATCTGGGAATATCCAGAAAGGAGCCTTCGACGGGTACAAATGTGCAAGTCCTACACATTACATTCTCAGTATTGGTACAAAGCTGCAACGAGAGCGTATACTTTGTCATGCAAGATGGACAATAAGATGTCAACATCTTATCTCGGCAACACGAGAGGAACAAGGATGGGAATTCTATGGAGGCAGGATGAAAAATATTAACATGGAAACAAATTAACTTCCAGGGCAGACAAATGATTCCGAGCCGTCACTTCCAGTCACAATCTAATGCCGAGCAGAGGAACGCTGACCCAAGTTGTAGCAGATAGGAAAGTGAGATGTAGACATTTGTTTTCTAAGGCCATTAGCGGTGTTATCAAGTGATGAACAGTGTATTGCAGCATTATTTATTAAAGTGTAGGAATTGGTATACTAGCCTCGTTATAGATCGTGCAAGGAGCTATTGGCATGCTTTCTTTCCAGACAAAGCACCACTTCTTTACATATGTATCTGGATTTGTACCTCATCCCCATTCAGTTTAATTTAACCCCTTTCCAAGAAAGGATATACCAATACATCCTATAATGGGTACGGGTGTATAAAGGAGGTTCAGGAGCTGATCCAACATCATTGTACTACAATGAAACCCAATCGCTGGCTGCGCTTTACTAGATATAATTAATTTTTTTTTTATATACTGCAATATTGTTAATCGATCAAATAATCCATCAAATGATCTCAGGTTAAAGTCCCAAAAGGGGACTAGAGAAATAAAGCAAAGAGAAAAAGTTTTGGAATATACAAGCAGTCTCCAGGTTTCTTTATAACTCGACTATGTGCAGTGTCTTCAAAAGGTATTCATAACCAGTGAATTTTTCCACATCACACCAACCAACTTAAATGTTTGCTATTGGGATTTTTTTGTGATACATCAACACTAAGTAGCAAACATTTGTGCAGTGTAAAGAAGGGTCCGGGAGCTCTACAGGGCATACAGGCCTCATGACAGGGCTGTGGAGCCGATAAGCCAAACCTCCGACTCTGACTCCTCAAATTCCCTGACTTCCGACTCCATCTCTGACTCCAACTCCACGGCGCAGACACAGACTCCACAGCAGTGGTCAATACTGAGCATGTACATAAAGTGCAGCACAGATTAATCGCCACTAAAAGCCGAGATCCTTCGATCAGGAACAGAACAGACATTTATAGGACATTTCATAACTTTCCCAAATTCTTATGGAAAAGCTTATAGCACCTCCTGCATTGTACTACTGTACCAAATTTATTATATAGTCGGAGTTGGTCCATTTTATACTGACTTCGACTACACCAAAATGGACACCGACTCTGACTCCGACTTTCTTGCTGACAACTTTATCTTTCAAAAGGTAGAAGAGAGAACAAGAGGATTGCAATCTTAGACCTAATTCATACTAAGAAGGAGGAAATGATTGAGAAAGTAAAGGTCACTGGAAATTTAGGAGACAGTGATCATGCTATCTTCAGTTGGATTTCAGAAAGGCAGATTTTAATGGACTCAGAAAGAGGGTAGGAAAGGGCCAATGGCTGGATGTTCTAAAGGACAGAAATGTCCAAGGATGGGAAATTTTGCTAAATGAAATTATCGCCACACAATCGGTAACAATCCCCAAAGAAGCAAGAATTAAAAGCTTTAAAGAGACCAGGGTGGAAGAAAACAGAGCTTAATTACTTGTTAAGAAAAAAATGTATATCAAATGGAAAGGGTGTGCATATCTAAAGAATAATATAATGCTGTCTGCAGGGAATGAAGGGCGAGAGTAAGAAGAGCTAAAGCAAGTAATGAAGTAAGGCTTGCAAGGGAGACCAAAAGCAGTAAAAAAAGGATTTTGAGGGTATGTCAAACCAAAAGAAAAGTCAAAGATGCTATATGATTTTTACAGGATGAAAGGGGGAAGTGGTCAAAAATGACGTTGAGAAGGCTGAATTTTTTTTTAATTCCTATTTTGCATCTGTGTTCTCTAAGAAAACAATTGTAACATTGACTGATCTTCATGGTGCCATCAAAGAAATAAAAGAATCCACATTATCTATAAACAATGAATTTAAATGATGGCGAACTCAGTCGAGGGGTTCAAGAGAGGCCTGGATGTCTTCCTGGAGCGTTATTATTAGGTTCTGTAGAAGGACGTAGAACTGGGTATTTATTATGATGGAATATAGGCTGAACTGGATGGACAAATGTCTTTTTTTGGCCTTACTAACTATGTTACTATGTTACTATGTTACTAAATCTCCTGGTCCAGATGAATTACATCCTAGGGTACTGAAAGAGTTAGCAGAGGAAATTGCAGAACCACTAGCCAGAATGTTTGAAAAATGATGTTATGGTTGGTATGTCACTCTCCATAAGGAGAAACGATACCCTTGAAAAATTATGGCGAGGAGAAGTCCCAGAAGATTGGAGAAGGGCAAATGTTGTCCCTATCTTCAAAAAAGAAAAGAAGATGGAGCCAGGAAATTACAGGCCACTGAGCCTTACTTCTATATCAGGAAAGATATTTGAACAAACTAAACAACATGTATGTAAGGATACGAATACAGTAATTAACCAGAGCAAGCATGGGCTTGGAACAAACAAGTCATGCCTGACTAATTTAATTTCCTTCTATAATGGAATCACTGACTGGGTGGATCAAGGGAAAGCTTTAGATATAGTATATCTTGACTTCAGCAAAGCATTTGATATAGTTTCTCATACTATCCTTATTGAAAAAATGACCAATTATGGCATTGACAAGGCTACGGTTAGGTGGATTCATAACTGGCTCAGTGATCGTACTCAGAGAGTGGTAATAAATGGTTGCACATCCAATTGGAAGAGTGTTTCAACTGGTGTACCGAAAGGTTCTGTCTGGGCCCAAGTGTTGTTCAACATTTATATAAAAGATCTAGATAAGGGAAATGAAGGTAAACTGATAAAATTTGCAGACCATGAAAAGCTAGTAGGGACAGCTCACACTAGAGAAGACAGAGAAAGGATTCAGAAGGATCTAGACAAGCTTGGACAATGGGCAGCAACTAATAGAATGGAATTTAACAGGGAGAAATGCAAGATTCAACATCTGGGAAAGAAAAACAGAATGGGAGTAGAACTAAGTAACAGCACATGTGAAAAAGACTTGAGTATACAACTAGATCACAGACTGCACGAGTCAACAGTGTGATGCAGCAGCAAAAAAAGCAAACAGTTCTAGGATGTATTAACAGAAGCATACAGTCTAGATCATGTGAAATCATTATCCCCCTTCTACACCTCCTTGGTCAGACCTCAACTGAAATACTGTGTCCAATTCTGGGCACCACATTTTAAAAAAGTTCAGAGAAGAGCAACCAGGATGGTGAGCAGACTGCAAAGTATGTCCTACGAGGAACAGTTAAAACATCTGGAAATGTTTAGCTTGCAAAAAAAGAAGGTTAAGAAGAGACTTAATAGCTGTCTACAAATATCTGAAGGGTTGTCACAGTGTGGAGGGATCATCCTTATTCTCATTTCCACATAGAAACACGAGAAGCAATGGAATGAAACAGAAAGGGAAAAGATACAGATTAGATATTAGAAAAAAAACTGTTTGACAGTGAGGGTGATCAATGAGTGGAACAAGCTGCCACAGGAGGTGGCGAGTTCTACTTCAATGGAAGTCTTCAGAGGTTGGACACACATCTGTCTGAGATGGTTTAGTGAATCTTGCGTTGAATTGAGCAGGGGGTCGGACACAATGACTGTTGAGGTTCTTTCCAACTCAAATTCTATGATTCTATGATTCCACCAAAATGGACACTGTCTCAGACTTCACAGCCCTGCTCATGATAATACAGAGGGTGGGAAGTAAAGCATTAAGGCATTTGAAAAAGAGTTGTAGGGATACGCGTGGATGTTTGTGATTGGAGGGCAGAGTTTGGGGGCAGAGTTAACAGGGAACAAAAGGGAGTGAAGGGGACAGTTACCTCCTCTTGCTTCCTGGACACAGCTGCCCACCCACCCTTCCCATTTATTTATTTGGATAAAAAAGACATACACGCAGTTGGGGGGATAGGTCTGGTCCAGAGGCTGGTTTATAAGTAATGTTCCTTTTGATGGGAAGTCACTAGTGGGGAATCGTAGCTTTTGCTACAGGCCAAGGTAACTTGTGGCCGTAGGTTCTGCGAGGGTAGGGGTATTAAATATTGGATATTAATACCTCATCCCTGGGCAGGTGTGTGGCAGCCAGGTAAATGAGTTAGGTTGCGGGGTTTGCTTCTGGACCAGACTTATTAGATGTTATTTTCATGTAATATTTACGTTGTTTTTGTTTATAATGTTCTATGTCACCAGATAAGTGTAACATCCAATAAAAGGCTGCTGTGGCCACTTGACGCAAGTTTAGGCAGTCGTGTGCTTATTTACAGTGGGTTGGTGAGGGAGGTGGTCAGGTGACAATTGAACGACTAAATCACTTCTTGGATTGTCCAAAAAATGATACATGTTCTTCTAATTATTATAAAATATAAATCTGAAAATTATATGAATTCATGGGGTATGAATACTTTTTCAAGGAACAGTATGAAATCTGGATCATGGATTGTCAAAAGAAAACTCTAATAAATCACTTTGCTGCTCTTCTAGTCCTCTTCTTTCCACCACTGCACACCGAATGTATGGTCACTTCACTGTAAACCGGAACTTTCGGCTGCGTTCAGGCCTCGGATGTCACTGCGTAAGGTCTTATTATCAATATTGATAACTTATGACGTGCATTGACCTCTAGGGCATAGATGCAGTCCGAAGACATGGAGATGTGGCGTTTGATGGCAGAAAAAAGAGGATTGGATAGTGAGCAGTTTTTCTTTCTTTCTGACCAATACTCACCTCTCCGGCCAACCTGCTGCTCACCTTCTGGTCCTTTTCTTTCCATCATTTGGTGCGCCGCATCTTCAACCTCTTCACTGTACTCGCCTGTAGACTCATGTTGCCACATTATTTCTGCTGCACAATTAACCCCACAAAAATAAACCCCTCCAAAAAAAAACAATTGACTTTTTTCCCGCATTATTTCATCTCACTCGGAATTCCTCAGGTCATCAACCAGATCTCAATAACTCTGAAAGCATTCACCGTGTACCAGTACACAAATATACTCGGGATTTCTGCTCTCCTGTTTCTATGTATCACATGTTCTATCACTCACTATGCTTTCTCTAGACTTTGATAGACAGCTGTAATCTGATTCCTCAGTGAGCTGGTACTCTGCCTTGATTTTATCAAGATGGATTTGTGCAATTTATCAGATGAGTTCAGGAGACAGGGAAACTGAGAAGAAATGGCTCATAAGTGGATTTTTTTTCTGATAAGGTATATTACAAAGTTTCTTATATTCACTTGCATAATTGATATATGCAAAGTTTGTTAAAAGTAGTTTAACCATTTAAATATTGAAAGGAGACCTAGGCTTTATGCAACCTAGTATGACATTGTTGTTCTGTGTTTCACAATACTATATTTTCACTGTATTATCTGAAGATTTTAGTTTCCTAATCGGCAGTGACTTCCTAATCTGCAGCTGATCCTCAGGGGCGTCGTCATTTAAGCAGGGGTGGTCCTTATGGAATTGTCTCTTTAATTCTGAAAGTCTAACTATCAGCATAGTGACTCCGTTGTTTACCCATCCTCTTTCCGTCAGGCCATTATAGTCGCCACCAGTAAAACAAACAGGATATTCTAACTTTAATCTCTTTACCGCATAACCCAAATAAGTTCAGTCATGTTTGCATTAATGCCGCATTAATCATGTTGTTGCGTATTAATGAGTTTTCAGGCAATGCTAATTACTGTCATAGATTCTGCAGCAGCCCATTAAATATACAAATTACAGAATTAAAGAGCCAGAGCTCTTCATGATTAATCTCTAAATGGAGAAAAACTAATGATCTCTGTACAAAGTTTCTCTCTACTTTTGGCTGACTGAGCGCACTGAACAATCAATTAGAGTAATTGAAGAGTCCGAAATTTTTACATCTTAAAGATTTTATTCGGTTTTTCCGCGCAGACAATGAGCGCGCTTCCTTCCTATTTATTTGCTTAGTGTCAGGCTCATTTATCCCTTTTTATTCGTAATAAATATGCACAATGGCTAATGATTATTAAGGCTGCGACAAAACGCAACAGCGAAAATAACATAATCAATACGCCATTCTATCCCTCGCCGGGACACAGATCATGCTCGATGGGATTCAGCATAGGATTGCCAAACACAGTCAAGTTTACGGCTTTTTATTTTATCCCTCGATGACTAGACAGGTGTAAGAATGGGCAATTGCTGATCGAGTGACATATAACGGGCGGCCGTGAAGAAGGTATTATGTGTAACTGCCTGACTAATGTTTACACTTTGCAATAAAGCCCTTTAGTGCTCACGGGAAAAGAATGAAATTAGTCATTAAGAGGATGGAGGCAAGATACACAAAAAAGGGCTACGTTTCTCAACTGGGATAACTCACTGTCACGTGTTACTTTTTGGTGGAAAAATGTCTGTGTCTGCATTCACTTAAAACGATATGGACACATTAGGGGGCATTTATTTACGCACAAAAACTTTAAGCCAAAAAAGATTTTTTCCTAATGGGATTTCATAACATTTTTTAAATGTTTAGCTTCTGCAGCCAGTCTAGATGTAGAGGCCCCCTGGAGGAAGCGGATGTGAAACGCGCGTCGGGGTGATCAGGGTGTAGCGTGCCACGAGGCAGGACGCAATCGATACAGGTAATATGTACCGGGCAGTGTGCCCATGATTTTTTAAGGTATACGGTCATTGGGCATGTCGGCAGTATGGTGGGTTTCCCTTAATGGCTTTGTCTGTTATAAAAACATGGGGATGGGGGCACGGCTCCTGGGTGCAATGTGATTGTTCCCCAATACCATATTGTTTGTACTGAGATATTTATCTCGGACTTTATCTATGGGGATTAACTCTTTGCATAGGCATGAGGATGGGGGCACGGCTCCTAGGTGCAATATGACTGTTTTTCAGCATTATACTGTGTGCACTGAGATATCGATCTCGGGCTCTTTTGTCTATGGAGATTAACCCTCTGTGTGAGGAGTAGGTATGTCTGTGCATTAAATCATATGGATCTTTTTGTATAGGCACCACTAAAAGTTATGGTCAGATTGGAGGGTCATATCCTTATTGTGGTAGTGACTGCTGGGGATACTTACCCATCTAGCCCTAAGTAATTATAAAATATATTACCTACCTGTAAGTCGTGCCGCTCACCCTGATTGAGTATTTTCTGATTGTGAGGCACTATTTTAATATTTTGTATGTTTTATGTATGTTAATAAAGATTTTGTTTTAAACTATACACTTCGTGACTATGGTTTCTACCCTGTAGTCAATATGTTTATATAGATGTAGAGGCTGTAGAAAAAGTGAAGTGAAGAGTGAGTCTGTCACTCCTGTCTCACTTCTGTTAAATGACCTGAAATTAAATTATAACCCAATGAAAGTTGAATTTTAGTTAATATTAGTGAGTAGTGGAGAGTTGCAGTTCCAGATACAGCCACTACAAACTATCTGGCGCTGTGTTTTGTAAAGGATAATTAGGACGCTACTCTTAAGTCATGCCTCTTTTTCAGAAAAAGGATCAATGGAGGTGATGGGAAATAGTCCTAAGGATAATGTTATAAACCTGCCTTTGTTTCCTTCTCTGCTAGTGCACACTGGGCTACCTACACCTTTGTCATCATCAACTAAGACTTTTTAAGGCTGCTTCAGGCTGCTATGTGCTGCCTAAGTGTTCAGGAAGTAGTGCACCCTGTTATGCTGTTCTTTTCCAGGAGTTTAACTCATCTTCGACAAGACTCTGCTCCAGTCAGGTATTTAATTATGTTCTCTTCAATTTTTATCTGCAATCCAGCTACTACTTCCAGGCTCAGTTTTGTGAATTCTGCTATGTCTCACCTATACAGGTACCAGATAATCAACTCCTTTCTGCTATTCTTGCAACTTAGCAATCCAGCAACCAGCCTTTACTATTCAGCTCAGTCAAGCTACTCCTAGTGCTATTGAATTCTGAGCTCTGGTATGAAAAGTTACATCTATACAAACTAATCTCGGCTATCAAAGTATTTGATAATTAATTTGTTTCAGCTATTCTAGTGCTATCATAGATTTACAAAACCGCTGCTCCTGTATGTACGCACAGCCCTGTTACAAAATTCCAGATTCCCTATGCAACCCCAATTCCAAAAAAGTCGGGTAGCTTTATAAAATGTTGAGAAAACAAGAATGCAGCAATATATATTGTAAGGCAGTGACCCCTGTTACAGCAAAGGGGCGCTGTTTGTGCTCTCCAGAATGCGCATGGAGGCGTAGTGAGGCCATGAGGGCGTATTGCAGTCACAGGTGTAGCTATGATTAGAATGGTGAAGCAGTGACTGATTAAAAGCCATGTAGTATAGGGTGAGGTGTGTCAGTGTTGGTCTTGGAAGCAGACAGAGCAGCTGTCTGCAGAGCACTCCCTGTGTGAGGCAATACAGGGGCAAGAGGAATCAAAGAGATTGACACCCTGCGTCTTGGGCTGTCTTTTGTTTACCCGGCTGCGATTCGGTGGATACAGCGTGTGGTGCACTGCGTGACTAAGGAGACTTGGTCTCGGTGTGCGGTCGCCCAGACAACCGGACAAAGGGAAGTCCGGCCTGTTTAGGGACTGCAAACTAAAGCCGTGAACTGTGTATTCTAATGGACTGTGTAAAGTAACACATTAAAAAAACGTTTTATTTTGAACTTGCTTGGGTCACTGCCGTTTTACTGCGTATGGTGCTACTGCTGCATCACAATATATATTTATATATTAATGTTATAGCCATATTTTAATCACCACAAAACATAGAACACAGTTCAGAAGTAGAACTTTAGCATTTTTTCAATTTAGTTTGAGAAAATGAACTCATTTAGGAATTGATGGAAGCAACAAATCTCAAAAAAATGTTGGGACAGAATTAACAAAAGTCTGGGAAAGTGGTACTAATGAAAAGCGTCAGGAAGGTCCATTTTCACATAAGTCACTGTGTATAAAAAAAATATGTTTGAGAGGCAGAGTCTCTCTGAAGCAAAGATGGTCAGAGTTCCCCAGTCTGTGGAAAACTGTGTCAAACAAATGTGCAGCAATTCCAGAAGAATGTTCCACAATGTAAAATTGCAAAGACTTTGAATATCCTCCATCTACAGGGCATAATATAATCAAAAGACTACAAGGTTCTGAAGAAACTATTGGAGACTCGTGATCTACAAGTCTACAGGTGGCACTGATATAAAACAAACATGATTCTGTTGTGCTCAGGAATACTTCCAGAGATCATGGTCTCTCAATGTAAAATCATGCTCTATTGTGTAAAGAAAAAGCCATATCTCAGAACAATCCTGAAACACTGCTGTCTTCTCTGGGACAAACCTCATTTAAAATAGAGTAAGGTCAGATTAATCAATGTTTGAAATTCTTTATGAAAACCACGAACATCATGTCCTGCGGATTCAGGAGAGGGACCAACCAGCTTGTTATCCAGGCACAGTTCTTGCATCTCTGATGGTTGCGGCTGCATTACTGCCTATGACATGGGCAGCTTACACATCTTGGAGGATGCAATCAAAGCGGAGCTTTATATAGAGGTTTTGAAAAACAGGTTTCCATCCAGGCATCTATTTTAGAAACATAATGTTACAGCACTTTCCTGTGATGAAGTTTATGATGCAATAAACTTTTAAATAGAAATGATTCCTGTGATACCTCAGATCTTTCCCAGGTGAGTAGCATTGTTATATTGCCTATAAGAGATTTCCAAATCATTGCATTCTTCTTTTCTTTACATTTTACATAGTGTCCCCAACATTTTTGGAGTTAGGGTTGTACATCTCGGCTGTTCCTTCTGGAACACAAATCTTAATATATACTTACCTTGTAATGTCTTCACATCCTGTTCTGTCCAGATGTGTCCGGATCCCAGAATTCCAAGCGTCGGAAGTTCACCGACCTCCATATTGGGACACACAAGTGATAGGTGTCTCAATATGGAAACTGCTGGTGGTACCAGCCTCTTGCGCTACTCCCATCTGTGGCATGCACAGAGAGAAGGTAACAACAAGATTAGAAAGCTGACAGTCCATTGATATACTAGGCCAGGTGACTGGAGGGTGACATCCTGGCTTCTCCGAACATCTCCATGGAGCCAGGTGACCGGTGGGTCCCAATCCTAGTTTTCCCAAGCGTATCCATGGGGCTCACATGACCAGTGTGTCCAAATCCTGACTACCCCAAACATATCCATGGTTCAGTGATGGTCAATGCAGCAGATCTGTATCCTTCAGTCGGGGCCTTGGTCCCCTAAGCAGGTATACTGTAGAATGTCACATCTGTGTCCTTTGTGATGGAGCCATTTTCTGGCAGCTATCATGTAGAGCAGAGGTCCCCAACTCCAGTCCTCAAGGCCCACCAACAGGTCATGTTTTCAGGATTTCCTTTGCATTGCACAGGTGATGCAATTATTACCTGGGCAAGACTAAGGAAATCCTGAAAACATGACATGTTGGTGGGCCTTGAGGACTGGAGTTGGGGACCTCTGATGTAGAGTGTTCCTGCCTGTGGCTCTGTAAAGAGTCTCTTGGCTGACTGGATGTGTGGATGTCTGGAGTTATATTGTTAAAGGCATATCCCACTTATATAGCTCATAATTGTCGTCCTTCAAGCCAGCATCCAGAGGTCAAGAAAAAGATGTGATGAGGTTAACACGCATTGTTTAACTACTTAATCAATGTGCATAGTTTTTACTTTTGTTTTGCAAGTCAACAAGCCACAGGACCCACACAATGGTCATTCAACATATTAAGCAAACATACATTGTTCAATGACCCTGCAACACTGTCTTGCAAACATAGAAGACAATAAGCTGTAGGAGCTGATATAAGAAGCTTACATTAGCCATTCAAAAATATCAAAAATCAACGTTTATGATTCATATGACAACAGTGTATGGTTCTTGGCCAACTGAAGAACTAACGCATACATTGAAAAGTCAACATGTACATAACAGTGTATTCCTCCTGGGTTACTGAAAATAGATGTCTGTTTACTTACGATAAAATGCTGTGTCGTCACACTTTCTTTGTTCACTAGAATCCCTGCACTACGTCAGATTTGGTGGCCCTGCGTGGTATTTCTTGAATGCATTATATTCTTGTACATGTCATATGGATGGCATATGGACATCACACGGGTGTTACACCATTGTCATCCGTGTGGCGGTGCGTGTTTTACACTTACCATTAGATATATACAGTGGGGCAAAAAAGTATTTAGTCAGTCAGCAATAGTGCAAGTTCCACCACTTAAAAAGATGAGAGGCGTCTGTAATTTACATCATAGGTAGACCTCAACTATGGGAGACAAACTGAGAAAAAAAAATCCAGAAAATCACATTGTCTGTTTTTTTAACAATTTATTTGCATATTATGGTGGAAAATAAGTATTTGGTCAGAAACAAACAATCAAGATTTCTAGCTCTCACAGACCTGTAACTTCTTCTTTAAGAGTCTCCTCTTTCCTCCACTCATTACCTGTAGTAATGGCACCTGTTTAAACTTGTTATCAGTATAAAAAGACACCTGTGCACACCCTCAAACAGTCTGACTCCAAACTCCACTATGGTGAAGACCAAAGAGCTGTCAAAGGACACCAGAAACAAAATTGTAGCCCTGCACCAGGCTGGGAAGACTGAATCTGCAATAGCCAACCAGCTTGGAGTGAAGAAATCAACAGTGGGAGCAATAATTAGAAAATGGAAGACTTACAAGACCACTGATAATCTCCCTCGATCTGGGGCTCCACGCAAAATCCCACCCGGTGGGGTCAGAATGATCACAAGAACGGTGAGCAAAAATCCCAGAACCACGCGGGGGGACCTAGTGAATGAACTGCAGAGAGCTGGGACCAATGTAACAAGGCCTACCATAAGTAACACACTACGCCACCATGGACTCAGATCCTGCAGTGCCAGACGTGTCCCACTGCTTAAGCCAGTACATGTCCGGGCCCGTCTGAAGTTTGCTAGAGAGCATTTGGATGATCCAGAGGAGTTTTGGGAGAATGTCCGATGGTCTGATGAAACCAAACTGGAACTGTTTGGTAGGAACACAACTTGTCGTGTTTGGAGGAAAAAGAATACTGAGTTGCATTCATCAAACACAATACCTACTGTAAAGCATGGTGGTGGGGCTGTTTCTCTGCAAAGGGGCCAGGACAACTGATCCGGGTACATGAAAGAATGAATGGGGCCATGTATCGTGAGATTTTGAGTGCAAACCTCCTTCCATCAGCAAGGGCATTGAAGATGAAACGTGGCTGGGTCTTTCAACATGACAATGATCCAAAGCACACCGCCAGGGCAACGAAGGAGTGGCTTCGTAAGAAGCATTTCAAGGTCCTGGAGTGGCCTAGCCAGTCTCCAGATCTCAACCCTATAGAAAACCTTTGGAGGGAGTTGAAAGTCCGTGTTGCCAAGCGAAAAGCCAAAAACATCACTGCTCTAGAGGAGATCTGCATGGAGGAATGGGCCAACATACCAACAACAGTGTGTGGCAACCTTGTGAAGACTTACAGAAAACGTTTGACCTCTGTCATTGCCAACAAAGGATATATTACAAAGTATTGAGATGAAATTTTGTTTCTGACCAAATACTTATTTTCCACCATAGTATGCAAATACAATGTTAAAAAAACAGACAATGTGATTTTCTGGATTTTTTTTTCTCAGTTTGTCTCCCATAGTTGAGGTCTACCTATGATGTAAATTACAGACGCCTCTCATCTTTTTAAGTGGTGGAACTTGCACTATTGCTGACTGACTAAATACTTTTTTGCCCCACTGTAGGTCCATGTAATCCGTGCTGCTGGTAAAAAACGGACATGTGTGGTTCACATGGAAACATGGTCCATGTAGTTCACATGGACATGTACAAAATAACACCATAGCTTATTATGGGTGTACGTGTCTCCAGGTCGTGTGAAAAAGTACGCCACATGTACCGGAAACATGGATGTGTGAACGGGGGCTTACACAGTGTCAGGGGTTCCTATCCATCTCCCTCTATCCATTTCTTCTAATTAATTCTATCTATTCTCTCTAACTGTGCTCTGTGATTCTGATCCACATTCTTCACAAACTGGCAGCAGAATCTCCAGCTTGGGCTTTTATACTGGCTACAAATCAGTAATGATCTCAAATCCATAGGGGGCAGTTCACCAAGACCTGCCATTGTCTCTCCAGTTTTTGTGATAGTTTTTTTTGGAGCGGATGCTCCTGATTCATTATGCCTCTTAATGTATTATGCATAGTGGTATGCGTCACTTTGTGATCGTAGCTACAAATCTTACTCTAGTCTCTACTTGAGAAAGATTTGTGGAGTGGCGAACACAAATGCCACACCCCGTCACAGCTCTGTGGAGCGTGAGAATGAAGACGCTAGAAGTCACATTTGTTTGTGCAAGTTCGCATTGACAGAAATGTGGAGAAAAAACTTTAATGAATCGCCCTCGTTGTACCAGTGTCTGTACCGGTCGTGAAGCATGGTGAAAACCATCAGGATGTGCCTGAGGTCATGTGACCATTCTTCTCCAATTTATGCTGTGACAAGATGGCAGTTATTTTTCATGATTCTTCCGAAACAAAGAGCTGTTCAGATTCATAAACTTGAATTTTGTAAAATTTAGAATTTTAATGAAGTTAAAAAAACATTTTACTAAAGACGATGAGTCCAGAATAGATTCTCTCCTCTCTAGCTAGAAGTAAGGAATTGAAGTGAAGAAAGATCTTCTAGGAGTGAGCCTGTCTGTCCAGGTAGGCTATATTGTTAAGCCACCTCTGTGGGCACCAACACAGCTTGTCCTGGCCACTGGCTGCAGTGAAATATGTCATATGAGCACTCTTGGTTCGGTTGACTAGTCCAGAAGATTCACAGGGGGTGGACTTGTGCGTGCTGCCTCGCCCCCTAGATCAGAATTATTAGCACATTGTCAAGACTTCTGTCTCAGGACACATCAGGTTTATATTAAAGTGGTTGATTATCCTTGATTTCGTTTTCTTATACTGTTAAGTATTTATACACTGTAATCAGACTAACGAAGGCGAGTATTAATGAACCGCTCCATACATTACCGAGTTTCCGGAGAGCCGGGGTTCTTAACTTATGGCTTTCCTTCCTACGTATCAATCTGCCTGATTGTATTTGTAATTGAAGAGTTACAAGTTTTGTTGAAATAGTTAGTGAACGCCGGAGCAAAGGCCTTGGTTTAATCAATGGAGATAGCTGTATGGCATTGATTATAATCTTCAGCTATAAAAATCTAATTACTTACCTCGGGGATGATCAGTCGCTGAGAAATGAAGGGGTCGAGATGGGTCAATAATTATTTTAAATAAACTTATGTCTTCATTTTTCAAACCTGAACCGTCCACCGCCCTTCTAAATGGTTGTATTTTACTAGTCCAAATGGACGTATTAATGTGTCATCAAATGGTTTAATAGTAATTGGGTCAGCAATTTGAAGGAGTCTCGTCTTCAGGTTGTCGGCATTACCATTTATATTCCAAATGAATCAATACCAGGTTCACGCCAGCTCTATCAGCAAAGACCTGCTCAACAGTAGCCAGACTCTATTCATTTTGGCCATTAAAGGGGGTTGTCTGGGATTAGAATAAAGGGCCTCCAACAGAGATGAAATAATTTCTTGCAATTCTCCAGATATGAAAAATTTTGCCAGGAAAATTGATTTGCTAGGAATCGATTCACCATGAATCAAAAATACTCCAATGTCTCCAATTGTCCTGAAAAACGTATATGACACTATTCTCTTCCTTACATATAAATCTTCTTTGCTGTGCTGTCATACGCTATCTATACAGTTTATTCAGTGCCTTATGGCTTTCTCTCCCTATCTCTATTGCTGAGCTGTGGTGTCTTCTCACTATCCAGATTCATTACTAAGTGGCTGCTGCATTTCCAACTTCTGCTTTTATACAGGCTATGATAGTCTCTCCTAGTTTGCTCTGCCATACTATGTGATGTGAAAACTGAAAAGGATTATAGGAACGTCTAGCATTGTGCTAGCATTCTCTGGCTGTTGCAATCTTCTTCAATGTTTAAATGGAGGTAAAAGTGAATAGTAACATTTTTACAATTTACCAGGCTCGGGGATACACTCGAAATTTGACCCAAAATTCAATATGCATCAGATAGATTATCCCAACTCTAGACTCCAACTTTTTTTTGGAAACTATGCCCAGTTCATGAGTTGTGCCTTGTATTGCTGCTAACCAAGTCAATATGGTACTCTGTCACATGACTTGGAACTAGGATGTAATACCAGAATCAGCTGATACATATGAATAGAGCAATCAAAAAACTCATGCTGGGGGGGAGTATATTCAAGATATGAAGCATAAAAAAATATTAAATATTCTTGTATGCATAGTTGGAACCAAGGTGTTAACTATATGAAATAAGGTAGGAATCACATCACTTCAATGAGAGGACACATTTGATTTTTTGAATGTATTGGGTAGAGTGTGGCACATTGGACATTGATGAAGGTTGGTGAGAAGACCTCATCTTACTACTGAGGTATGGCCTCTACCTGACACTTCAGCCACATATTGGAAAGGAAACCTGTATACACATTGCCCTATCCACTAAAGGAGTTATGTAGATAGTCAAACAATGACTACCAGCAAAAGACAGAGTCCCCTACATCAATGGCCACGGCTCCCCCCGTTCTCAATTGGAAATAAGAAGGTTGGGGTTTTAGGGGGAGAAATCTATATACTACCCAAATAGTGCGTACAAATTTCTGGGCAGAACAGAATGTAAGTACCCGCCTGAAAAGGGAAGGTAATTGCAAAGATCTACTAGGTCCTTGAGGAGATAGATAGCCCAGGGTAAATGTCCAATGTACCCTCCATATAGTTCACATCTGGAGGTAAATGTTAAAGAACTGATTGGTTGTGAGCAAACGTGGCAAATAATGAGCAGAATAATTTGCATTAAAATCATATCGACTTTTTAGGAATTTGTTTCTGTTGACCCATATGGTAACTGATTTTACGTCCTGGCCATAGAGGTGAGGCTATGAAAGCAGCTGAGTGTCGCTGAGCCATTCTGTTGGCGTATCTCCCACAGAAATGAACTGCAGTTACACCAACAGCTTAGCTTGCTTTGCTGGTCTGTTTCTCTAACTTCCACTCTGGTGGCCGTTTATTTAAAGTAGTTATTAAAGTAGTTATTTCCATCACGGTCATGAAATGCAAAGATTGGAATAACCAGGTTGAAGTTTGCTATTTTTTACAAGTCCGTATTAAATAGATTCCTCTAAAATAAATTGACCACATGGTGTCCTAGTACAAGAAACACAAGCAATCATCACCTTAAAGAGTTAGTCCTTTAAAAAAAAGTTACCCCTGGTCTAAGGATAGTGGGTCACTTGCAGATTGTTTGGGGCCCATCTTCTGCCATATCAAACAATCGAGTGTAACGGGGTTGCCGCAACAGTGTAGAGCCAGAAGACCGCAGTGTCTGATTGCTCCTACTCCGACACTGAGAAGAAGCACTTCTCCTTCATTTTAAATGTGTTTATTTCTTCTGGCAGAACAGGGGTTAATTGGCCATGTTGGAATTCCCTGTGCTCACAGCTGAGCTCGGTTAGCCACTCCTTTCCCCTTTATAATCTGTGCTCTGTTACAAATCTTTGTCAGAGATAGCATTTGCTGCATGGCTAATGGAGGGAGAGGAGTTTGTATGAGAAGGAAAGTTAGAGGAGTTATCTGCATCTGTTGTTTGGTTTGTATATTTGGTAATTCCCTATCCTCTATTTTGGTTTATTCCCCTACCTCCAAGTCTCGGTGCATTGCTCTATTATATGTGAGTGAATATTTTGTATGCCTGGAGTTTTCTGTTAACCCTTTTTTGTGTTGCCTTGTTTGTGGGGTTGGTGTACTACGGTGCACAGTAGCACCCGCTGTTCTCTGGGTGGGGAAGAGAACAGACGGAGGGCTGGCTCAGGAGATAAGGGAAGGGTGGAGGCCCCGGCATCTTTGCCATCTGAAGTATCCCGGGGACGAGGGTGAGCTAGGGTGAGCTAGGGCTTCCCCTAGTGTTAGGGACAGGGAAGGAGCCACTAGTCCCAGGTCACCCGATAGCTGTGTCGTGACATTGAGCCTGTGGAATCCCGAGAATGGAGCTCTACAGTTGCATCCTGAATAGGGATAGAGGTGTGAATGCACCATCCATTTTCCATGGGACTGCTGGAAAAAGATGCGTGTTGTACATGGCAGTCTCATAGGCAATGAATGGAGGATAGTGCTGCAGAGCTCCATTCTCGATATTCTAGAGCCCCAATCTTTGGATTGCTGGAGGTCCCACTGGTCAACACCCACAGGCATTAACATGTTATCCCCTAAAGATGAGCAATAACTTGTATTGGGAATTACTCTTTAAATTTGTTTGAAAATACATCAACATGTGTTTGGTTACCCTACAGCGCCATCAAAGGGGAAATATAGCATTACATGATTGCCATTAAAATCAATCAGCTTTCCGTGTAATGACAGACACTATGGGCTAGCCAGAGACACTCTTTGTTGCTTCTCCCATCTCAGGTTCATTGATCAAGGTCATAAGTTTTGTAAATTGTAATACCCCGACTGATATTTTCTTCTACGTAACCAAAAAATTAAAGATACTGAGAAAACCATTGCCTGCCTTATAGGAAGCCTACAATAATACTGAACATCACCTCTAAGGCAGAAGTGGAAATGTAGAGGAAATACATATGTTTAATTGAACTTTGCATTAACTGCACATTGATTGTGATTAACTGTGATTCATAACAGGCAATTAGAATTCAAAGACATAATAAATCTTGATTACGTGCATCATTCATTGCCGAGCATGAAGAGAGCCCCAGCCCCATATTTCATCACATTACCTGCACGGCAATCCTGGACGCCTGATTAGAAAAGTTTCAGGTCAAAAATAATTTGAAAGTTGAAGAAGACGTGTTAAAATAAAAGGACATTGTCTTATAGATCACTGATATCCAGGACTGAGGAGGATCAAATAGTGTGTGACATCCAGGACTCAGGAGGCCAGATAATATATATCTACAGTATATAGAATTTCCTATTGTACAGTTTTAACTACTGAATCTCAGTATCTATCTAATTGCCTGTTTACATCTAGTTTCTTACAGTATTTTAGAATAAATCAACCTATCTTATGTCTAGATCTTTATATCTATCTCATTTTTCTGACCGTAAAACCTACCTATCTGTGTCCATCTATCTATTTCATTTCTCTATTTGTCTCATTACGTATCTTACAGAGATATCTATCTATCATCTATATATCTAATATCTATCTATCATCTCTCTGTGATCACGTAGCCGCTCCGTCCCATTCGGCCTCCTAATTGGAAGTCTGCATTTCTGACGTCATCGATAGTTTTTTCCCTGACATGCGCCCTCCCAGAGATTTTGATCATATGACGGTTACTTCCAGCGCGGACCACACATCACATTCGCAGACACTAATTGTGGGATTTATAAAAAGCAGACAGCACTAGTGATGGGCGAACCCCCCGATGTTCGGGATTGGCGGGTTCGCCCAAGTTTTTTGTAAAGTTCGAGTTCGGAGCCGGAGATGACACGAACTTGCGTCCGTACCCCGAACTCGGACTTTACATATATGGCATGGAGAGGGGGAGCTGTAAAAAAAAAAAGCAGAAAATTAATAATAAAAATTAGAACTATACTTAGCTGCCAGCGACGCATCCTCCCGTCCCGCTGTCTCCTGGCCGCATCTGCTTCCTGGGCCGGCAGTATTCACTGCAGTCAGCAGTTTTCGGCTTTTTTCCGGCAGTGTTCATGTGGCGACGTCGCCGCATGAACACTGCCGAAAAAAGCCGAAGACTGCCGAGTGCAGTGAATACCGGCAGAAGGTAATGAGTGGCCCCGGAAGCAGATGCGGCTGGGAGACAACGGGATGGGAGGACGCGTCGCTGGACAGGTAAGTATAATTCTAATGTTTATTATTAATTTTCAGGTTTTTTTTTTAACAGCTCGAACTTGACCTGAACTGTAACATGGGTTTCCCATGGAAAGCCGTGTTTGGGACCGTGTGACCAAACACTGTGTGTTCAGTACGGTCCTGAACTTTACAGTTCGGGTTCGTCAACCCCTGGACAGGACATTTCATGCTTATACTCCTATACAAAAGGTAACGCGCGTCGGGGCTGTCCCCTGGGATCCTGCTCTTACACTTTCCTATGGGTAATATTTATTAATTGTGATTGGTATATGCACATATACTATGCAGGCACAGTGTCAATATTACCAGTTGTTAAACAATAAGGGATTCATATGATCAGTGACTTATGAGTTTTCCCCATGCACATGCACCTTTTTGATGCCTCCTTTTCTGGCAGCTGTGACATATGTATATGCACCGTGTTGGTGCAGTGGTAGTATTGTGAGTCAGTAACTTTAGGGGGATTCATATGAGCCATAAGTTTGGCACATGTACTTTACTGATGTCTCATTAACCAATATACATATAGATGTGATTCATATTCAGGTGATTCTACAGACTGATTTACTGCCCCCCCTATAATTCACCTTATACTCTGGTCTGTCCATTAGAACTGATAATGTATTTTCCTTTTTTTTTCACCTTTTTTTACTAGGTTTCTCATGAATCCTTCCAGCACATCCACTGTGCCCTGGGGTGATTTACCAGCTTCTGACCCGGGACTGAAGTGTACGTATGAGTTGAACCTACTCCTGGCTAGTGGGCACTGCTTTGCTCTCCATAAAATTGTATTGATCACCCGCTCCATACAAGTGTAAGGGGGTCCACCTTCATTAAATCGCTCATTCCTTCGACTGTTCAGTGGGATTGAACGCGATCACAAATTAGAACCACTAAGAATTCCCTAACTTAACTCTCTTAATCAGCAACGTGGGTCCAGGTACAACCTAGCCGGTCATTTTTTGGTCAATGGGTGGCTGTCACCGTCATAACGTTCTTCAAGGTCTACCACTAATCTCATCTAGCTCTCCAAACAGAGTTAATAGAGTTGATCATTGTTGATTATTGATGAGAATTCAGAGAGAAGACTATTATAAACAAAATGCTAAAAAATATTACCAGTGAAATATGTGTTCTCCGGTAAAGAAGAAGACGAGAATCTGAAGTAGCCATGTCCTGGAAAGTGAACGCCTTTGATGAAGGTTGTCTTGTCCTGTATCGTCAGTGACGGCTCTATCCTCTCCAGCTGGTAAAATGGTGAAGGACCATTAAGCTTTACAGGAGGAGACCAAGTGATCTTCATAACAGTGCTATTGATTCCCTCCACGAGCGGTGGCTTTATTCCTGTTGGTGCTGAAAGAAAGCAACAATGACACTCAGTTGCCTTGAATCGTCAAAGTAGAAAATGTAAGAGCCAGTGGGCAACCAGCATGGGTGTCACTACAGGCTAAAAACTAGTAGACACATATAGCATAGACATCTCCTGAGAGAGTATCACAAAACCATGTTTTATATGTTTATACCAAAAATGATAATTTTTAGACACAATCCTTGGGCTATGTAAAGCTAAGAAGAAATATAGAGAAAGACATCATTGTTAACAATTCTTTCTTTTATTGCTTAATATTTTTGTAATTTATTTTTGTTACTATTTTGGTATAATTATTTATTGGCAATAACATTTTACTATTCTTATTTATTAGGTATCATTATTATTGGAGTGGTGATTTTACACTTATTATTTATCGTTTTTATCTTTATTTCTAGATTTTTTTATTAAATTTTGTGTTTAATATTTATTATTAATTTTGTAGTATTTTGTTTCGCTTATTTATTGACGTTTTCATTTTTGTGATTTTTTTGTATGACTTATGTCATCCAAAAATAGTAAATAATCATGCAAAATGATACGAAATAGATACAAAATGCTAAAAGTAATAATACTGTAATGAAACTTTTAGCATTTTTGTATCTATTTCTTATTAGTTTGCATGATTACTTACTGTTCTTATTTTGATACTTGCTTTTGTATTGCAGTATTTTCTTATTGTTTGCATCATTATGTGTTATTGCTGCTATGTCTCTTGCCGGTATTACATTATTTTCTAGTATTACAGATATTTTTAGAGCTCACCATATCATTCACTGCACAACCTGTTGTTTATTTCATGAGCAGCCGGTCAGATCCCACATAACAAAATTTGCTAAATGGATAAAAGACGCAGACACAGTAAATAAAATATTTCTATACTTGCACACACTGTGGACTGGAAAATTAATTTATATAGCGGCGGGGGAGATGCATGTATTTTCTTCTCAAGAGTCCAGATGGAGTATTTATTTTTGATGTTATTTAAGGCATTGGAAAGCTGAAGTGCATTGAGACTTATTACAAAATAAATCTCATTTGTTCTGTGACAGAAGAAGTGCTTAAATTGATTAGCAATTCACTTCGGCTTTATGATATCACATAACAAAAATGGCTGCCTCAAAAAAAAACAAAAACGGGAGAGGTAAAATATAGCCGTCTTCTGTACATATCGCATACGAGGGAAATTTGGGGATTTAGTTTTTTTTTAATATTTCAAATTGAGTTTATATTTTTTACTTACAAGTGATGTCGTATTTAAAAAAAAACAGTTCCTTATTGCAAAGTGATTTATCAAACTTGACTTCCTACAGCAACCAATCAAAGGTAAGAATTTATTTCCTAGATTGTAAGAAAATTGGATTAGTTGCAACTAAATGGGCATTGGAAGGGTCCAAGACTTCTCTTTGGTGTTTTTTTAAATCCTTGTGTCACATGCTCCACTTGAAACTTGCAAAGTGTCTTTTTTTTTATTCCTCAAGTATTCTTTTAATATTCAAGTTTCTACTGTCAGTATTATTGTACATAGAATCATAGAATGGTAGAGTTGGAAGAGACCTCCAGGGTCATCGTGTCCAACCCCCCGCTCAATGCAGGATTCACTAAAATCATCCCAGATGTTTGTCCAGCCTCTGTTTGAAGACTTCCATTGAAGGAGAACTCACCGCCTCTCGTGGCAGCCTGTTCCACTCATTGATCACTCTCACCATCAAAAAGTTTTTCTAATACATAAACCTATGGTCCTGTTCTAATTCTTATCTTGCGCCTCTAAAAATGTATCGGTCCCTTCTGCGCTCTGCATGGTTTCGATACAAAGGGACAATCGGGTGCCAAGTCACCAAAACTGTCATTTTGCTTAACAATCTTGAAGAAAAGTACTCTGGCATAAGACGTGCCAAATTTAAGAGTAAGGACATGCCTCTAAATCAATTTGGCACATTTTTCATTTGTTGGGCGTTACCGCAGTCGAGAATAGGAGTACATCCATGTCGTAGTTACAATGAATTTTTCAGCCTTTTCGCTTCTTGCGGAGGAGCTCCGACTACTTTTCAAAAAGTTGCCCATAACTGGTGTAAAAATTTCCAACAGTCAGTGCGTTTTTGCAGAACTTACAAGTTGCGAAAAGATATGATCAGGTTTCAAACAGTTTCACGCCAACATTCTGGCAAAAACACTTTGACGACTCAAAGCCAAATTTTTTTCTCTTGGACTGTTGTTTTGCTTACCAGTCTTAGAAAAAAGTACTCTGGTATAAGATGTACCAACTTCACCAGTAAGAACATGCCTCTAAATCAATTTGGCACATCCTTCATCGGTCATTAATTACGATTAATTTTTCTGCCCGCTCTCAGCCTTGTTCCCTCTCATGGAGCTCAAACTACTTTTCAAAAAGTGGTTCAAAACTTGCCTAAAAATTGCCAACAGTCAGTACATTTTTTGAAGAATTTACAAGTCGTGAAAAAAATATAATCACATTTCAATCACTTTTACATATTCTGGCAAAAACACTTTGATGACTCAGGGCCAAATATTTTTCTCTTGCACTAATACTAAATTGCACAGAAAGAATAAAATGTCGTTCACCATCAGATGAAGTTTTACAAATCTTACTAGTAGAACAAACGCCTGTGTGTTATTGATCTGCACTGACGCACCATATTGGCCACACATGGAGTATTTACTGCTCAAAAACAGGATTGAAAATTGTTGAAATGCCTAAATGGTTGGGCTCAATATGGAACTTGAACACTTTTGGAGGGATGCCACTAACTTGCTAACGCCAGATTATATCCATGTTGTTGTATTCTTCTGATGCATGTTCTTACACCACTTTTTTTTTTAACGAGAATCCACCGTTGACACTGCTGCATTTGGTCCCTTAGATGATCATATTTAGGTACAGAATATATCCTATCAGCTCAAAATTTCATTTTGAGGGGTTGTCCGGCCTTCGTGTGCAAATCAGCAGGCACTCTTTTTGACTGCAGACTTGTAAATCCTCATAGCGCGTACAGTGCGCACTGTCAAGATTCTCCACTGGCAGTGCCACGAAGCTGTAAGTATGTGATTTTCATACCGCCGGTCACATTCTCACTAGATGTACCCAGACTCATATACTTCACTGGTATTTAACGAGGCATGACTAGTTGGCACGTAATCTCATATATGCAAATCAAATACTTGCTGTTACACACCTGCCTGCTCCCGATGCCGACACCTGGAGAATCTTGACAGCACGCATACTACACACTGTGAGGACTCACAAGTCTGCAGTCATGTAGAGTGACTGCAGACTTGGACCCCAATCCTGTACAACCCCTTGAAGCTGAGATGATATAATTGCCATAAAAGTTTTGCTTTATGGGATTAAATTTTCTGCAACTACAGGATTTATATTCATAGCATACTTATGAACATATTTAGCGGGATTTTCCCACGAACAAAAGTTCATTTTAATCAATAGATCTTGGAATAATAATAATTTCAACAACTGGATGTATTTAAATAAAATGTTCCTGTGCTGAGATAATCTTATAAATGTGACCCTGCTGTGTACTGTGTAATGGTCGTGTCTGACCGTGCAGGAACATGGTCTGATCATACCACAGCTCCTGGGCAGGGGAGGAGAAAAAGAGAGTATGCAGATATGATAACATGAGATCACAGCTGATTCTTTCTGTGAGATAAAACATTTCACTGCCTGTTTTTAAACAATGTTTTACTTCAAAGAAAGAATACTTTACAATCTTGCGCTGTAATTTCTATACAATCCTCCCCTCTACCCAGCAGCTGTGGTATGATCAGACCATGTTCCTGCACGGTCAGACACAGCCATTACACAGTACACAGCAGGGGCACATTTACAAGATTATCTCAGCACAGGAACATTTTTTTTAAACGCATCCAATTGTGGAAATTATTATTATTCCAAGATCTATTGATTAAAATTAACTTTTCTTTGTGGGAAAACCCCTTTAATTAGCATTTTTGTACTCTTAGGAGAATTTTTTTAAGGTGCTAATATTTGGGACTATAATGCTACAAAAATATCAACCATTACCTTTTTATGAATTTTAGTGGAGAGCTACAATTTCCCGTTGTACCGAGTCAACCGACTATTACGACATTCCGTTTGTCAGGCTGCAATACACATCATGACCACTTGGTGGACACAACAGATAAATATCTGATAAAGTATTACAAAAACTTAACAAGCTGCTTATCTTATGCTACAAATTTCATGATATGTCAAGATAAGAGGAAAGATAAGGAAGGACACATTTCTATTCGAGTGATGTCTTAATTGAAATCTCAAACCTCCTCTAATATGGACTAAATACCTTTGTCTTTATCCCAAGTATATTGGACTAGAATAAAAATATTAGAAATAAAATAAAGGTTCATTTTGACAATGCACGTTGTTGAGCTTAGTTTGGTAGATATTAAAATAGGTTTTCTTTGATTTAGATACTGATGGATAGGTAATCAATATTAGAGTTGTGGGGTTTTACAGCCGAAAGTAATTTGCAGTACCGCCACCGGCCAGAAGTAGACCGTGGTTGGAGCTAGGACATGACAGCTCCATAGACTGTGTAGTGGCCATCCTCAGGTGTTGCAATTTTCAGCTTTCTCTGAAGTGAATGGGAGCCGAGTTGCAGTACTTGAGACTTACAGTGAATATCCACACGTGAAAGTATATTTTTATGCATTTTAACATTGTGTAGGGATTAATTTGTATTTATATATCTTTAGAATGGTTAGAGCTTTGTTTTTCTTATACATATCTACAATTCCTCTGCATAAACAAAAAAAAAAAATAAAGACTAATAATAAATAAAGAAAACACTCCTTAGCTCCCCCTAGTGGTGGCTACAGACAGCCAGAATTTTAACTAGAGAGCAGCAGTTTGTTTGGGTAAGGTTAATGTTGTAACATAGGTAAATTAGCATTTCTATTCGAATAGGGTAATGAGAGAGGAGATAACTTGTGAAATAGTGGAGAACACACTCATTAAGAGAATGAAGGGTCTTTCTTTGAGTGGTGCAATGTGTGATGCAGCGATCACAAGCGAGTTGGGGAATACTCCCTTGGCTGCGAGATTTAAGGCACACAGGAACACTTTCCACTTTAAACAGTCTATGCGGTTTATTTTGCACTCATAAACCACTTGAGGCTATGTTATATATCACAGGCTTAACACATACGCCACAACACTTTATAGTATACGACAAGCACTTCATTGACAGACACTACACCCGCCAGTCCTCCTCTGACTAGTTCCTGGTGTTGTCCATGCACCGTATTACTGTCTCTATTCACACAGCATTAGATGACATGAGATTACAGTCTCTAAACACACCGGACCTCACTTCGTCCAGTCACTGTGGAGAACACAGTTCATTAATTGACCCTCATTAGTACATACAGTCCACCAATTCTGGGTTACCTTCCTGGAGCTCCTGCTCCACACGCTGACCTCCTGTCAGTCCTCTCTCCTGGGGAAACTGCCTTACTTGGTTCACCATTCCGGATGAAGCCTTGCTCACCAGGCCACCCGACAGTCCAGACCCGCAGAAGGAAAGGTCTCTTCCCCAACACACTACCGCCACAGACTATGCAGGACCAAGGCCTCACCGTGTGCTATTCAGGGACTCTGGTCCTACTCCCAGGACCTCCGAACACACAGGCCTTCCAGGTCCACAGCCTCTCAGTGTGCTATTCAGGATGTCCAAACTTTGGACCGTCCAATACACAAGCCTTCCAAGACCTGACACCTCGCCCATGTGTCCAGACCTCAGTCCCATTATATCACAGAAACCACTCCCACAGGTGGGAGGTGTATGGTTAGTCAGACCCTCCCAGCTCTCCAACTAACCCTGTAAGCCTCCCTTTAAAGCTACACAATAATACTTGTGGGTCTATAGGTCCCAAAACAACAATACTGGCTTACAGCGCACACTCCCTCTACGTCACATACCGGCCATTTACAATCATGCCAGACACTATTTCACCATCATATTTATGTCTGTAACTGCCATGCATTCCCATGGCCTCAATACACCTCCTTGTGTATTCTGAGGAGACCATGCAGCACCCACTAGCTGTACCAGGGGTCACTGCATCACAAATGTTTGAAAATGTGGTCGTCTGCTCCATCCAAGTCTAAGGAGATGATGGAGATAACCAAGCAATGTATTCAGCCTTCTTGTCTTCTGCTGTCTCAGAGACTTTAATTAATCAGTGATAGGCGGTTAAAGTGCAAAGTTCATTCCACATGGAGATAGAATTAGAAAAATGTCTACTCTAATTGTGGCATACAGTGGTATAATTTGCAGTGTGTCGACCCCAATGTAACATCTACAACAGGGTCCCCAACTGTCACGCATCTTTCACGGTACAGTTCTTCTCTTGTGAGCCGAAGGGACCTTTTGGGGACCGCTTTGCTTCAGGGCCCAGGTGCAAATGGAACCCCTACACTCCATGTAGTTACACCCATGGTAGCCCATTGAAATGGGAGTGGTAATCTCAGTCTGTGAATAATAAACCAAAGACTCATGTGAGATAGGGAGGTGCTGGACCTGCAGAGTCACTCAGTGTAACTGTAAATTGATTGATGTGTGATGCACTGCATTAACAGCACCTTAATAACAGAATTTTTATTATTCACCACACACTGCAAATAAGAAAAGCAGTGCAATACCCCTCTGTAGTAATTTTTGCTTCTGAAAAAAAAAATCCTGGAACTAAGGCTTGTGTGTCACAAAAAGTGTGCTTTTTGCCTTGCGAGTCTGATAAAAAAATGAATTAAAATTAGGGCTTAAGACAAAAGAAACATTCACAATCCAAACATTTAGACACAACTATCTACCTTGCAAAATGTGTGGGTTGAAAGAAAAAAATGCTTTTTTTTTTTGCACACTTCCATGTTATAATAATCTTGTTAAAATTAGACTTGAATACTCAGGGCTGGCCTCTTCCTCCAAAAACATGCAGGGCTGGCATCAGCCCCCAAAAAGAGATTATTTTTGGACATTTTTTTTTTACAATTTATTGGGAATCTGTCAGCAGGTTTTTGCTACCTCATCTGAGAGCAGCCTGATGTAGGCAAAGAGAAACTGAATCCAACAATATATCACTTAGATTACTGGGTGCAGCCGTTCTCACACAATCAGAGCTTTTATATTTAGCATGAAGCAGAGCTGAGAAAGCTAGCCCCGCCCACACCAGGCTCTGTATATACAATGTCTGTAAGCAGTGAGTTGCCTATCAAAGGAAGGGGCGTGTCAGATCAGGGCTCACACCACCAACTTGTCACAGCAATAATAAGCTACTGGCGCTAAAACAATCATTTTAAGCAAACAAAACCTTAGAGCTTGATAAGAGAGGCATTGCTGAAATCTGTGTTTTAGCCACTATAGCATTCTGTCTTCAGGTTTCATAGCAAAAACATACTGACAGATTCCCTTTAAGTAGTCTAAAAAGCCACATGCCATTGGCAGGGCTGTCATCTGTCATCAAAAAAGTGATAATTTTTGGACCATTTTCACAAGTTAAGCAGTCTAAAACGTCTGATACTGCAGGGTATTGTTAATGTGACTGTTGGCTACCACCACCAGTCAGCCATTTTCCCCTAGCTAGATAGATTGAGGTCATTTGGATATTGCGATGGCTGTGTTTAAATGCTCAGGAGGGGCTCAAAGCGGTTCTAGGAGAGCTCCGAGTGCTAAATAGCATTTGTTTCCGGTCAATTAAAGGCCTTGCAGTATTGAGGTTTACAGTAAATTTATTCGCCACTAATCCAATTTTTGGAGGAAAATACGACAAAGCTGGAGAATTCGAATTTCAAAAGATTTGCTCACTTCTAAGGCTACTTTCCCACTGGCGTTGTTAGGCGTACGTCGCAATGCGTCGTTTTGAAGAAAAAACGCATCCTGCAAATGTGCCCGATAGACTTGCATTAGCGACGCATTGCAACGTATGGCCACACGTCGCATCTGTCATGCGACGGATGCGTCGTGTTTTGGCGGACCCTCGGCACAAAAAACATTACATGTAATGTTTTTTTGTGCGTTGAGTCCGCCATTTTCGACCACGCATGCGCGGCCGGAACTCCGCCCCCTCCTCCCCGGACATTACAATGGGGCAGCGAATGCGTTGAAAAACTGCATCCGCTGCCCCCGTTGTTCATTTCTTTCACAACGTGCGTCGGTATTCAGAGGGGGGATGCCATAGATTTTTTTTTTTTAAATATAGAAGGTATGCTAAAACGGGAATACTAATGAATTCCTCTTGACAAACATGAGTAGCTAGAATAAATTTCATTGATAATCTGGAATCTACAGCAAAGAAAGCGAAATCGAACGACACATCAAAAGTACAATGTAACGGCATTATATCATCATTGGATATGCTGGACCGTTACACTTCTCCTTAAAATTATTCTCATTTCCCTCATAAAATATATTAGAAATTATGAATGTTGTGTTTGTTATGGGAAATCAGAGCATAAAACCAAATCAGAATCTACGGGAAAAAATAAAACCGTAACTAAAAACGCTGATGGAGTAAAATCTTCATGTCAATTATGGAAATACGGCTAAAAGACAAAACAGTAATAATAATAATAGTATCAGAATTTAATTGTTTCTATTTTTTATATTTTTATGATTACTGTTGTGTTTCGCTGTCCTTTAATGTTGCGGCGAATAGTACAAAGAAATGTTCTATGCTATGAAGCATGTTATTGGATCTGTTTGTATCATTCGGATTAGATGTGACACAAGCCGCGACTTCCTTCACGTGCAGCGAGTGACCTGTCACTGCGGTAATTTCATTGTCTCACTGTACAACAATTTAATAATGCAAAGCACCGTACAATGTGAGACGTAAGCACAACCACAAGTTTACATCAGACGGAAAAAAATCTTTACTTTTAACCTTTATGATAAAAAAGATATATACAGTAGGTATTAGATAGATAATACATAGATAAATAGATAGATAGAAGGTAGATAATAGATAGATAATAAATAGATAGATGATAGATAGATAGATAATAGATAGTTAGATAGATAGATAGATAGATAGATAGATAGATAGATAGATAATAGATGATAGATTGAGATAGATAGATAGATAATAAATAGATAGATAATAAGATAGATAGATAGATGATAGATAATAAATAGATAGATAATAGATAGATAATAGATAATAGATAGATAATAGATAGATAGATGATACATAGATAGATAGATAATAAATAGATAGATAGATAATAGATAGATAGATAGATAATAAGATAGATAGATAATAGATAGATAATAGATAGATAGATAGATAGATAGATAGATAGATAGATAATAAGATAGATAGATAATAGATAGATAATAGATAGATAGATAGATAGATAGATAGATAATAGATAGATAGATGATAGATAGATGATACATAGATAGATAATAGATAGATAGATGATAGATAGATGATACATAGATAGATGATAGATAGATAGATAGATAGATAGATAATAAATAGATAGATAGATAATAGATGATACATAGATAGATAGATAATAATTTGACAACTTTTATTGAGTAGCTGAAAAACTACAAGAGTTGCTTGTGAACAGGCCGCATCCCTTTCGTATCCCCTCGCACCCAGTTTCCTGCCCTTCTAAGGACAACAAGACGCCGTGTGATGACAGCGTATCCCAGCATTTTGTGCAAAGAAGAATGTAAAACTTTAGCCTTAAATATGTAATTTACATCTATTTTTATTTAAAAAAATAATTAGACAGATTTCAAAAAATAGATGAAAGAGAGAGAATGAAGGAAGGAAAGACAGTAATTAAGAAGTCAAGAAAGGGAAAGAGCAAAAGAGAGGAGAGGAAAGAAAGAAAAGATAGAGGAATAAGAAAGAAAGAGAAAAAAAGAAGGAAAAGAGAAAGATAAACAGACAGAAGGAAAGAAAGAGAAAGCGAAAGATGGAAAAAAGCGAAAGAAAGAAAAAAGAAAGGAAAGAAAGAGAAAGAGAGAAAGGAAAGAAAGAGAGAAAGAAAGAAAGAAAAAGAAAGAAAGAAAGGAAAAAGAAACATAAAAAAGTAAGAAAAATATAGAAAGAAAAAAACAAAGAAAAAAGAGAACACAAAGAAAAAATAGAGAGTGAGATTGAAAGAGAGAAAGAAACAAGAGGAAAGAAAGAAAACTGAAAAAGAAGAGAAAATGAGGAAAAGAGAGAAAGGAAGAAAGAAAGAAAAAGAAAGAAAGAGATTGATAGAGAACTATCCCATAAATGAAAGGGGTCCATTGGGCTCTGAGTCCGTTATGTGATTGAACAGAACAGAATATGATCAGAATATAATAGTTTTTTCTATCTGCAAAATGAAAACATATTTTCTTAAACCAATATTTATTTTTATTATCCATATTTTTAGGAAATATTCATTTATTTACCCCTGACGACAGTTTTCCTTGTCTGCAGTGACACTGGATGCTTCCAGGGCCATAATTAAGGGTCTCTACTAGTCCAACTTGACGCTGTTGTGAGACTTTTGCAATTAACTACTTAAATGCATCGTAACACTCGCTTCCATGACAGGGAGCTATTGATTTTTTAATCATTTTCCAGTCTTCTCCCCGCACAAATAAATGTACTACAGTTACAGTTAATGCACTGTGTACATAAAGCAGGGACTGCACACAATTTATTGTGCTGGGGTAAATACATACAGGCAGGGCCAAAGACACTGGGAAAACAACAGCGAAATGTTTGGGAATTTCTCTTCAATGTTTCATCCATTCTTCTGTAATACACGGAAGTGTCTGCAGGAGAAAAGTCAGGAGGAAAGTGGAGGAAATCCTGAATGTGGCTGAGAGGAGATTCCAAAAGGTGTCACTGTAACACCTTGGACTATGTGATCTTCCACAGGACTTTGATCTGGTAGAAGCTTCTGAGGCAAGATCTCTATTGTGTGTGCAGAGAATGCAGGATCCATAGAGGTAAGATCACATGTCAGCGATAGATAGATAATAGATAGATAGATAGATAATAGATAGATAGATAGATAGATAGATAATAGATAGATAGATAGATGATAGATAGATAGATAATAGATAGATAGATAAATAGATGATAGATAGATAGATAGATAGATAGATAGATAGATAATAGATAGATAATAGATAGATAGATAGATAATAGATAGATAATAGATAGATAATATATAATAGATAGATAATAGATATAGATAGATAGATAGATAGATAGATAGATAGATAATATATAGATAGATAATGGATAGATAGATAGATAGATGATAGATAGATAGATAGATAGATAGATAGATAATAGATAGATAGATAAATAGATGATAGATGATAGATAGATAGATAATAGATAGATAATAGATAGATAGATAATAGATAGATAATAGATAATAGATAATAGATAGATAATAGATAGATAATAGATATAGATAGATAGATAGATGATAGATAGATAATAGATAGATGATAGATAATAGATAGATAGATAGATAGATAATAGATAGATGATAGATAGATAGATAGATAGATGATAGATAATAGATAGATAGATAGATAGATAGATAGATAGATGATAGATAGATAGATAATAGATAGATAGATAATAGATAATAGATAATAAATAGATAGATAGATAGATGATAGATAGATAGATGATAGATAGATAGATAGATAGATAAATAGATGATAGATAGATAATAGATAGATGATAGATAATAGATAGATAGATAGATAGATAGATAGATAGAAAGATAGATAATAGATAGATAGATAGATAGATAGATAATAGATAATAGATAGATAGATAGATCATAGATAATAGATAGATAGATAATAGATAGATAGATAGATAGATAATAGATAATAGATAGATAGATAGATAGATAGATAGATGATAGATAGATAGATAGATAGATAGATATATAGATAGATAATAGATAGATAGATAGAAAGAAAGATAGATAGATAGATAGATAGATAGATAGATAATAGATAGATAGATAGATAGATGATAGATAGATAGATAGATAGATAGATGATAGATAGATAGATAATAGATAGATAGATAGATAGATAGATAGATAGATAATGGATAAATAAAAGATAGATAGATGATAGATAGATAGATAGATAGATAGATAGATAGATAGATAATGGATAAATAATAGATAGATAATAGATAGATAATACAAAGATAGATAGATTGTTAGCTAGATAGATAGATAGATAATATATAATAGATAGATAATAGATAATAGATAGATAGATCATAGATATTAGATAGATAGATCATAGATAATATATAGATAGATGATAAATAGATAATAGATAGATGATAGATAGATAATAGATAATATATAGATTGATGATAGATATATTGATAGATTGATTGATAATAGATAGATAATAGATACATAGATATATAGATAGATAATAGATATTTTAGAATATATGAGATGAATAGATAGAGATAGATACTGTATTATAGATACAGTAAATTGTTATACAGGAGATGAATGGATTTAGATAGATACTGTATATACAATGCTAGATAGATATATAGATATAGTCATGTCCGAAAATGTTGGCACCTTGAAATTGTTCCAGAAAATGAAGTATTTCTCCTAGACAATTATTGCAATTACGCATCTTTCACACTTGTTTATTTCCTTTGTGTATATTGGAACAATACAAAAAAACGGGAAAAAGGGCAAATTACCGTATATACTCGAGCATAAGCTGAGATTTTCAGAAAGTGCCCCTCTCGGCTTATACTCGAGTCATACCCAGGGATTGGCAGGGGAGGGGGAGCGGGGGCTGTCTTATTATACTCACCTGCCCCTGGCATGGTCCCTGCAGGTCCCTGGCTTCCCCGGTGCTGCAGCTTCTTCCTGTAGTGAGCGATCACATGGTACCGCTGTGTCTTCCGCAGTGACGCTCAGGTCAGAGGGCGCGGAGATGTGATTAGTGCGCGCCGCCCTCTTCCATAACGTCGGCGCAGAGGATGGGAAGACACAGCGGCGGTCAGCGGTGGAACGTGAAGCAGGTGACTATAGCAAGTGCCGGGGGCCTGAGAGGTGAGTATGTAATTTTTTTATTTTTTTAATCACAGCAACAGCATATGGGGCAAATATCTGTATGGGGCATCTTATGTGGCCATGTGCAGCATGATATGGGGGCAAATATCTGTATGGGGCATCTTATGTGGCCATGTGCAGCATTATATGGGGCAAATATCTGTATGGAGCATCTTATGTGGCCATGTGCAGCATTATATGGGGCAAATATCTGTATGGAGCATCTTATGGGGCCATGTGCAGCATTATATGGGGCAAATATCTGTATGGAGCATCTTATGGGGCCATGTGCAGCATTATATGGGGCAAATATCTGTATGGGGCATCTTATGTGGCCATGTGCAGCATGATATGGGGGCAAATATCTGTATGGGGCATCTGTATGGGGCCATGTGCAGCATTATATGGGGCAAATATCTGTATGGGGCATCTTATGGGGCCATGTGCAGCATTATATGGGGCAAATATCTGTATGGGGCATCTTATGGGGCCATGTGCAGCATTATATGGGGCAAATATCTGTATGGAGCATCTTATGTGGCCATGTGCAGCATGATATGGGGGCAAATATCTGTATGGGGCATCTGTATGGGGCCATGTGCAGGATTAAATGGGGGCAAATATCTGTATGGGGCATCTTATGTGGCCATGTGCAGCATGATATGGGGGCAAATATCTGTATGGGGCATCTGTATGGGGCCATGTGCAGCATGATATGGGGCAAAAATCTGTATGGGGCATCTTATGTGGCCATGTGCAGCATGATATGGGGGGAAATATCTGTATGGGGCATCGTATGTGGCCATGTGCAGCATGACATAGGGCAAATATCTGTATGGGACATCTTATGTGGCCATGTGCAGCATTATATGGGGCAAATATCTGTATGGAGCATCTTATGTGGCCATGTGCAGCATTATATGGGGCAAATATCTGTATGGGGCATCTTATGTGGCCATGTGCAGCATTATATGGGGCAAATATCTGTATGGAGCATCTTATGTGGCCATGTGCAGCATTATATGGGGCAAATATCTGTATGGAGCATCTTATGTGGCCATGTGCAGCATTTTATGGGGCAAATATCTGTATGGGGCATCTTATGGGGCCATGTGCAGCATTATATGGGGCAAATATCTGTATGGAGCATCTTATGTGGCCATGTGCAGCATTATATGGGGCAAATATCTGTATGGGGCATCTTATGTGGCCATGTGTAGCATTATATGGGGCAAATATCTGTATGGGGCATCTTATGTGGCCATGTGCAGCATGACATGGGGCAAATATCTGTATGGGGCATCTTATGTGGCCATGTGCAGCATGATATGGGGGCAAATATCTGTATGAGGCATCTGTATGGGGCCATGTGCAGCATTATATGAGGGCAAATATCTGTATGGGTCATCTGTATGGGGCCATGTGCAGGATTAAATGGGGGCAAATATCTGTATGGGGCATCTTATGTGGCCATGTGCAGCATGATATGGGGGCAAATATCTGTATGGGGCATCTGTATGGGGCCATGTGCAGCATGATATGGGGCAAAAATCTGTATGGGGCATCTTATGTGGCCATGTACAGCATGATATGGGGGGAAATATCTGTATGGGGCATTTGTATGGGGCCATGTGCAGCATTATATGGGGCAATTATCTGTATGGAGCATCTTATGGGGCCATAATCCACATTTGTGGAGCATTATATCGGGCATATTTTAATATGGAGCATCTTATGGAGCCCATCATAAACTGTATGGAGCATTATAATGGGCTCCTGATTAAATATGGATATTCAAAAACACTTAAACTACTGATGTCTCAATTAATTTTACTTTTATTGGTATCTATTTTTATTTTTGAAATTTACCAGTAGCTGCTGCATTTTCCACCCTAGGCTTATACTCGAGTCATTAAGTTTTCCCAGTTTTTTGTGGCAAAATTAGGGGGGTCGGCTTATACTCGGGTCAGCTTATACTCGAGTATATACGGTAGACATAATTTCACTCAAAATGCCCCAAATTGTCTGGACAAAATTGTTGGCACCTTTCCAAAAACATGGGTAAATAACTTTGCTTCAAGCATTTGATGTTCGTTCCAACTCACCTGTGGCAAGTAACAGGTATGGGCAATATGAGAATCTCACCTGAAACCAGATAATAAGGGGAGAAGTGCACTCTGCATTGTGACTCTGCATTGTGTGTCTGTGTGTGCCACACTAAGCATTGAGAACAGAAATAGGAGCAGAGAACTGTCTGAGGACTTAAGAACCAAATTTGTTGAAAAATATCAGCAAGTTTAAGGTTACAAGTCGATCTCCAGATATCTTGATGATCCTTTGGCCAGGGTATACAACATAATCAAGAAGCTTATAACCCATGGCCAGCGTCCAACTGGAGCACCTTGGGCCCACCAGTGAAAATCATTCTTGGGGCCCAGTATGTAACTACATAGAAATAGATACAAGACCACCAATTGTGCGGTAAAAAGCGCTAATATCAGGGTATAATATAAAGTAGTTCACGTCTTAATTATGTAGCAAGGGTTGGGGTAGCCCTCTCACAGAAAATAATGTAGCCCCCTCATAAAATATAATGCAGTCCCCTCTCATAGAATATAATGCAGCACCCCACAAAATATAATGCAACCCCCCTCAGGTATAACGCAGTCCCCACCATAGAATATTATGTAGCACCCTCAAAGGGTATAATGCAGCCCACCACAAAATATATATGTAGTCCCCTGAGAGAATGCAGCCCCACCACAGAATATAATGCAGCCCCCCATAGAGTATACTGTAGCCCCTTCATATAGTATGATGTAGCCCCCCATAATATAATGTAGTGAAGTCCCCTGAGAATAATGCAGTCCCCCACAGAATATAATGTAGCCCCTCATAAAGTATAATGCAGTCCCTCTCCACCCCATCATTGTCCTCATCACCACCTCCATCATTGCCTTCTACCCCTCCACCCCTATCATTCTCCCCCACCACCTCCATCACTGCCCATTCCACCACCTGCATCATTGCCTCCTACCCCAGCATCATTGTCCATTTCATCACCTCCATCATCACCTCCATCATTGCCTCCCCCACCACAATCATTGCCCATCACCTCCATCATTGCCTCCCCACCATCATTGCCTATCACCTCCATTGCCTATCACCTCCATCATTGACTATCATCTCCATCATTGCCTCCCCCACAACCATCATTGTCCATTACCCCCATCATTGCCTCCCCACCATCATTGCCTATCACCTCCATCATTGCCTCCCCCACCACCATTGCCCATCACCTCCATCATTGCCTCCACACCATCATTGCCTATCACCTCCATTGCCTATCACCTCCATCATTACCCATTACCTCCATCATTGCCCATCACCTCCATCATTGCCCATCACCTCCATCATTGTCTCCCCCACCACCATAATTGCACATCACCTCCATTGTCTCCTCCCACCAATATCATTGTCCTTCATCACCACACGCACACACCTCACCTCACCGCAGCTCATCACACACACACTCTCACACACACAGACGCACATGCAGGCACAGACACACACACACGCAGGCACACTCTCACACACACACATGCAGGCACACAGACACACTTACACACGCAGGCACACACACGCAGGCACAGACACACTCTCACATACATACACACGCAGGCACACACACACGCAGGCACACAGCACAGCTCACGTCCCCGCAGCAGCAGCTCATCCCAGCAGCCTTTTCCTCGCTGGAAGCTTTCTGTCTGAGACAGCACGCTGGATGATGACGTCATCCAGCTGGGCTGTCTCAGAAAGGATGCAGGATGCCGGAAGGTGAGCTGCTCTGTGTGAGTCTGTGTGCCTGCATGTGTGTGTATGTGTGCGGTGCTGTGTGTGTGGGCAGTGCTTTGTGCATCTGTGAGTGGTGCGGCTTTACATGCGGGCAGTGTTAGCTACAGCCTGCGGCTAACGCTGCCCGCTATTAAAGACAAAATGGTATTCACGCCTCTCCACGCCCATAGAGGTGTGGGGAAGCGTGAATATTCATTTTGCTTTAGCAGCGGGGACAAGATCCTGTCTCCAGCTGCTGCTACGCTGGCACAGGCGGGGTCCTTTAGACTCAGGGGCCCCATAGCCACTGGTTGGGGGCCCCTGGAGCAGTGAGGCCTTAGTCAGCTGCTGGACAGTATGCCAGCAGGTGTCAGTCCTCCGGTTCTCCGGTGGGCCAGTCCGAGCCTGCCCATGGCACTGCAGCTAATCTCCCTGGATGTGGACGGCTGTGAAAACTTGATGAAAGGTTGCAATGCAGTCCAGATGGTGGATAAGCAGCCCCAATCAAGTTCAAATTCAAATTTTAAGCTACGTGCAGGCTCAGGGTTCATCAGTGTAAGCGTTAACTATCCATTGGCATTTGAATTAAATGAAACGCTATGGCAGGAGACCCAGAAAGACCCCACTGCTGACAAAGAGACATAAAAAAGCTAGAATGAAGCTTGCCAAAATGTACATGAGTAAGCCAAAATCCTGCTGAGGGGAAGTGTCTTGTGGACAGATGAGACCAATATAGAGCTTTTTGGTAAAGCACATTATTCTGCTGTTTACTGAAAAGAAATGAGTCCTACAAAAAGAAGAACACAGTACCTACAGTCAAATATGATGGAGGTCCAAAGATGTTTTTGGGTTCCTTTGCTTTCTATTGCACTGGGTGCCTTAACTGCATGCAAGGCATCATGAAATCTGAAGATTATGAAAGGATTGTGGGTTGCAATGTAGTGCCAAGTGTCAGAAAGCTGAGTTTGCGTCCTAGGTCATGAGTCCTGCAGCAGGACAATAACACCAAACATAATTCAAGAAGCACCCAGAAATGAATGTAAACAAAGGGCTGGAGAGTTCTTAAGTGGCCAACAATGAGTCCAGATTAGTGATGAGTGAGTATGCTCGTTACTCGAGTTTCTCCGAGAATGCTCTGGTGGTTTCTGAGTATTTCGGAGTGCTCGGAGACTTAGTTTATGTCGACGCACCTGCATGATTTGCGGCTGCTAGACCGCTTGAATACATGTGGGAATTGCCTAATAAACAGGCAATCCCCACATGTATTCACTCTGTCTAGCTGCTGCAAATCATGCAGGTGCGTCAAAATAAACTAAGTCTCCGAGCATATGAACTCCCTATGGAAGGGTTCAGAGGCAGCAGTCACTCCTGGGGTCTGTTGACTGATGGGCCCTTATGATTGTTGCATAATATAGGAGGACAGCAGTGCCATAAATGGAACATTATGGCTTTCAGTTCCTGCAGAAAATGTTTCCATTGGCCATTAGGAGCTTCAAGTTTTGTCTATTGACTCCCTATACCCAAGTGCTATGCCAATTTTTTCTTTGCTATGATACTGCGTCATTGCATTTGATATAGTCTGCTTCTTACGAGCTATGCAAGTCAAACGCAACCTACTCCACTTGGTGAACCTCCTGCCTGTCTAGCATTACCTCTCCACCTCTTCCTGTTGATCTTTGATGCCACATCTACAGCACTCTTCAACAAGTGGCCCCAGTAGCTGTTAACCATTGCGTAGTAATTGAGTGATTGGGTGCAGCAATTAGACTGCTGTCACGTCTGCAGCAATCTCAATAAAAACTAGATATTAGCAAATCTGCAAAAATTTGGTTCAACAGAGTAACTCAAATTTGGAAGGGAAATTCAGCTTGAATCGAAATACTAGAAAATCTTTTTTTATGTTTTGAGGTCTCTCCAAGCCCTACAGTATAATAAATGGAGGGGTTAAAAACACTAAATATTATTCTCACCCCACCCCTCACTTGTCTTGGTGCTACAATTCACCACCTGGTTCTTCACTGGCTTGCTACCTCCTTCTGGTTCTGGTCTTCGCTTCCGTCTTTAGTCTTTTTCTTTCTTTGATGCATCCGATACTCACTTAACTTCATACGACATTGAAACATGGGTCGCCCCGTACCATTACACCTTTATTTGAGGTCTAGCCAGTACTGGTGACTTCAAAGAATAAAGATGGAAAAATCGACTGGAACCGGAGTGTGGACTCGAGTCAGCAAAGTACTGGGCCGGGAGCTGCAGTGTGAAGACCGGTGAACAACAAACATTTTGAGTTCTGGCAAATCAAACTTTATGATGAAAGTCAAAGTGAATTAATTTTGCCTACGAAAACAAAAATTTGGGCCTAAAAATTAACAAGGAGGTAGTTGCTATCTGAGGCAACTACTTGTTTGTTCTACCAGGTGCCGGCTCAGAGAAGTCACCGACTGCTCCTGCCGGTGATTCAGCTGCTACATGTTAACAGAGCAGCTCTTCTTCTGTTGATGGGATGTGACTGATGACGTCATGCTGATGGACAGCCGGCTCCCCATGGTTAGGCAGTGGGAAGCCGGCTGTCAATCATCACAATGTCAGAAGTCACACACCATGAACAGAACAGACTGGAAAAGAAGCTACTGCTCTGCTGACGTGAAGACACTGAATCGCTGGCAGGAGCAATCTGCGACCGTTCTGTACAGGCAAGGATAGACGCTGAGGACAACAGGTTGGTAGTTAGCAACTACTTGCATGTTACTTCTTATGCTCGTAGTAAAAAATTTAAATAGGCATATTTCGAAGTCTTTTGCCTATAATGTGGAAAACCCCTTTAATTAGAGACAAGTCACTCATGTATAGTGACCCTGCACTAGGGTCAGTATTTCTAGAGGTTAGACGGACATACTTCAAAAATGCCATTGTGCAACAGAGGGCTTCAATACCGGGGGACAGATGGCAACCTTCAGCCAGAATTCTATAACTAAGCATTGCAGAGGTCATTGGGTATTCTACCAGTAAGCCATTTCATCTTAGGCACCAAATGAGGTTGGTAAGCGAAAAAAAAGCAGTTAATTTTGTTTTGTTGAAATAATATCATTTTAGTTTTAGAATGGGAGGCAGATGCCAGCTTTTCACTCCGAACAGATGGCAATTCTATCTAATAGTGAATCTCTGTATTAGTAAGGTCTGTTGTGTATACAAACAGCCATAAACACTAGGTAAGAATCAAAATAAATTTTAATTGTAGACATTAAATTCTGGCAGGCGTTCTACCCAAGGATATCAGATTCCTTCTCTCTAAAGTCTGTTCTTTAACCGGGGCTTATTGAAATTGCTGGAATTGCAGCCTTGATAGTTTGCACTCATTTAATTCACCCCCCCCACCCAAAATAGGTTTTCCAGGAGGTGATCCCCCCGTTGATTTTGTGCTTTATCAGAATTTATATCCGAGGGAAGCTTTAATATTTCTGCTCGCATTGCTGCAGGTGTAATGATCCCAGTGCAGACCAATTTTACCAGTCTACAGTTTCTTCATCTTTCCGCTGGGAGCGTCGCCTCTGTCGGCCACATTTGCTTGTACATAAACTAGAACAGTCCAGATCCACATTTTCATTATTGTTATGAGTCACAAGACCACGGGATTCCTTCATTAGCTGCGTTAGTTTGCTTGATTCATGCTCCGTCAGATGTACCAGACCATTGATTTTTACTAAAAAAAAGGCAGTGGATGGATATAGGGGAAGAGAGTATGTGCTGTAAGAGTAAAGTGTGTAACGGTGATGAGGTCCATGGGGCATTTACCTTTCTACGAAGGATGGAAAACGAGCCTAACAAGTGATGGACCCACCGGTTTTCTAATGGGACAATAAGGACCCCTTTATATGGGTGTAGCTCTAAAGGGTGCAGAGGTCGCAGTTTCAGCTTAGCTCTGGTGCCACAATATTAATAATATCACATTACTATAGATGGATATTCATAATTCACCAAGAGGAGTGATTAATCACAGAAAGATAAAGTGATACTTTTTTTATTTGAAAAAAAATGTATTATTATTACACATGTATTAAAAAAAATCATTAATAGTGGGGGGGCTACATACAAAACCTTGACAATAAAATGTGTAAGCCATGGGTGTAATGAAAATAATAGTATTGCATTCTATAAAAATAGAGACCCTAAGACTTCAACTTGCGTTTCGCTCGGTGGCTTTCTCAAGGAGTTAGACTCCTTGAAAAAGCCACCGAGCGCAACGTACGTCTGAGTCTTGGGGTCTCTATGGTTTTAATGTTCTCTTTCCCTATATGTGTGTTATTTGACATAAGCAACGTTTTTTTCACTTTGTTCAACTATTTATTTATGCGTTTAATCATTTATTGCTCACATTTATATACTACTAGCTGAAGAACCCGGCGTTGCAAGGTCATAGTAACTAACTGCTGTCCCTCTTTCTCCCTCTGCAGCCCTGCTCTCCACTCACCGCCTCGCTCTCTCGCTCCGCAGTCCCGCTCTCCACTCCCTGTCCCGCTCTCTCCCTCCAAAGCCCAACTCTCCACCCACCATCCCGCATTCTCCCTCAGCAGCCCGCTCTCCATTTACCATCCCGCTGTCTCCCCTGCAGCCCGTCTCCATTGGCCATCCTGCTCTCTCCCTCAGCAGCCCCGCTTTCGCTCCACAGCCCCGCTGTCTCCCTCTTCAGCCCAGGTTTCCATCCAACATCAAGCTCCATCCTTCTGCAGCCTCACTCTCCAATTGCCATCCCACATTCTCCCTCCACAGCTCCACTCTGTCCCTCAGCAGCCCATCTCCACTGGCCATCCTGCTCTCTCCCTCTGCAGCCCCGCTCTCCACTCACAGTACCGCTCTCTCCCTCCGCAGCCCGTCTCGGCGCCGTCCCTCTCTCCCTCAGAAACCCAGCTCTCCACCCACATCCTGCTCTCTCCCTTAACAGCCCCGCTCTCCCCCCGCCATCACTCTCTCTCCTTCTGCAGTCCCGCTATCCATGTGCAATCCCGTTCTATCCTTCTACAGCCCTGCTCTCTTCCTCTACGGCCCCGCTCTCTTCCTCCACAGTCCCGCTCTATCCCTCCGCAGGCCCGCTCTCCATCCGTGTCCCACTCTCTCCCTCACAGTTCTGCTCTCCACACGCGTCCGGCACTTTCCCTCAGCAACCCCGCCCTTCACCAGTGGGCAGGGCTATGTGGAGTGGGTGTGGCTTGATACATTACCCCCCGCAGGAAGAAGAAGCCAGTAGATTGGCAGCAGTACCATGGAGCTTCGTCCGGTAAGGGACTTTCATTTTAAAACCACCTATGACCCTTTTTTATTTAAATAGTTCTAATTAATTGTCAAACCCTTTAAATCTAATCCCCTAATATACTAACCTAATGGATGCTGGAACCTGGAATTAAGAAACTCAAAATTTAGAGATTGCTGGTAGAGGCCCAAAGTTCTGGTTCAGAACATATATGCTTACTACATAAACACCAAGTAATCACTTAAATCTCCATGTATTTGACTACACACTCCAATCTCTCATAAAACTAATTCAGTGTATAAAATGCTAGAAAACCCTTTGACGGGATGTAATTAACATTACGACTACTAGGTGGCCACATCAATATATATAAGAGGCATCGTGATTACTCGCCAATCCTGCCCCCTGCACAGTAGCTCTGCCCCCACCACATCACCACACATAATCCCACCCCCCACCCCATTACCACACACAATCCCGCCCCCACCACATTACCACACACAATCCCGCCCCCCCATATTACCACACACAATCCTGCCCCCACCACATTACCACACGAGACTCCGTCTCCACACATTACCACACGAGGCTCCGTCCCCACACATTACCACACAAGGCTCCGTCCCCACATATTACCACACAAGGCTCCGTCCTCACACATTACCACATGAAGCTCTGTCCCCCCATATATTACTACACGAGGCTCCGTCCCCACACATTACCACGCGAGGCTCCGTCCCCCCACATTACTACACGAGGCTCCGTCCCCACACATTACCACACGAGGCTCCGTCCCCACACATTACCACACGAGGCTCCGTCCACACACATTACCACGCGAGGCTCCGTCCCCCCACATTACCACATGAGGCTCCGTCCCCACACATTACCACACGTTAATTTACCACCTGCGTAAGCACTATTGAATGTTGTTAATTATTTACTTTAGTTTAATCACCAGCAGTGTTAATTAGATAGCGATGAGCGTGCCGAGCGTTAGCTGGCTGGAAACACCTAGTAGACACATATAGCTTCAACATCTCCAGACAGAGTATCGTAAAATCAAATTATTTTAAGGTTTTGTTTTTTTTCTAACGCTGGTCATCTTACGCAGCTCATCTTGGGATATGTTAAGCCAAGAAGAAAAGTAAGGAAGGAGACATTTGTAGGCACCATGGAATATTAGTCGTGAGATTATTAACAAAATCCTATAAAACAAATTGTTCTAATAATAATGGGAACAGTACGAACGGAAATGAACTGTGAAGTGATACATGGCTGGGTAGATATAGTTAGCATGTAAAGGAACTGTGACATAAGGTAGACTGTGGCATTGACTAATGTTGATGTAGACAGGCAAGTGGTAAAGCCAGCATGGTATTTGGCTATCAAGAGAAATGGGACTGCTATGAGTCCGATGCTAATTTATGTGACAACTTGTATTATCATGCTGTTATCAATGCAGTGTGTCTATTTTGCCTTCAGCAATGGGGAATTTAATAAATGAGGCACTATTTTGGGTTGGGTAGTTAGACTGTAGAGATAAGCCTATCTCTACTGACTCCCTGAATAAGTAGGAGAAAAGACAGAATATCTTATTCTAGGAGATTCTCACTAAGTACATGGTCTGCATGATACATTGTCGTTATGACTAAAAAAGCATCAAGTGTAGGCAAAGTCCTCCAAATTGACGGACCTTAACAAAATGTTTCAGTTGTCGCTTCTTCTGCGTAAATATTCCCTTCATTTATTTTAATCGGCTTTTTGTCACAATAAAATTGTTAAAAACTAGAAAAAGAAAATAAATTTAGGACGTTAATAAAAAATATATAATTTCTTTATTTCTTTTTGCTCAATTCTCTTCATTTACCTTTTTATATTAACCTATCACAAAGATAAAATTGTTAAAAAAAATATTTTTGACAAGAAATGTCAAATTAAATCAGAGCTTTGATGAAAAAAATGGATTTTTACATTACCTTATTTATCTTTAGATTTTCTTTAATTTTAGAATTGTTTTAAAGTTTTTTTTTAGATTCTTTCATAACAAGTATTGAAATCAATTTTGGGACAAAATTATTACTTTAACCCTTCCGCTACCTGGCACAAGTGTTCATTCTTACCTTTCTCTTTGTCCTAAATACCTGAGAAAGCGATCAGTTGCGAAACTCAGGTCTGGGAAAGCAACCGCTGAGCCCTAGCCATCATTTTCTTTATAGGTAATGCATTTACTACATAAAAATAGTCACACAATATATCGTTATATATTGTGTGACTATTTTTATGTAGTAAATGGAATAGATTTCAGACAATAAAATACTTTCCTGCTATATGTGAATCTCCATTAATTTATGTAATTATTTATTTATTCCTTGTTTTGTTATTACAGTACATAGAGTTATGTTTGTATTTTGTGTAATTTATTTTTTAGACCATTTATGATTTTGATATATTATTATAGATTTAATCTGAATTTGTAATAATGTTGAGTTTTTTAACTTCAGTGGTTATTGACTCCATTTTGTTTCTAGACTGTTTATGTTGGGAAATTATCGCTACCTAAATATGTGATGTTGTTAACAATATCGGCAATATGTTCATAGGCACAAGGCACTCCTAGATGGGATGTACACCCCTAGAAGGCATAGATACTCCTAGAGGGCGTGTGTACTCTTAAAGGGCATGGACAAGATGATATGGACACTCCTAGTAGGTATAGGTACTCCTAATGGGTACGGGTACTCTTAGGTGATTTGGACTAGATGGTATGGACCCTCGTAGGAGGTATAGGCACTGCTAGAGAGTAAGGGTACTCTTAGAGCATATGGACTAGATTGCATGGTCACTCTTAGAAGATATAAGCACTCATAGAGAGAAAGTATGGGTACTCTTAAATGTTATGGCCTAGATGGTATGGACACTCTTAGAGGGCAGGGGTACTCTTAAGAGTGTATAGAGTAGATGGTATGGACACTAGTAGAGTGCAGGGGCTTTCCTAGATGATATGGATACTTCTAAAAGGTATAGGAACTCCCAAAATGTATGGACTAGATCAGTGTTCCCCAACTCCAGTCCTCAAGTGCCACCAACAGGTCATGTTTTCAGGATTGCCTAAAGGTACCGTCACACTCAGCAACTTTGCAACGAGAACGACAATGATCCGTGACGTTGCAGCGTCCTTTATAGCGATCTCGTTGTGTTTGACATGCAGCAGCGATCTGGATCCCGCTGTGATATCGCTGGTCAGAGCTAGGAGTCCAGAACTTTATTTCGTCGTCAGGTCAAAATGTTTGACATCAAAAGCAACGATGCCAGCAATGTTTTACATGGAGCTAACAACCAGCGAGAACGATAAGTGAGTCGCCGTTACATCACATGATCGCTCCTGCATCGTTCTGGAGTTGCTGTGTTTAACGTCTCTACGGCGACCTAAACAGCGACGCTCCAGCGATCGGCTCGTTGTCTATATCGCTGCAGCGTCGCTGAGTGTGACGGTACCTTTAGTATTGCCCAGGTGATAATTGCATTACCTGGAAAGGCAAGAATTACATCACCTGGGCAATACTAAGGAAAACCTGAATACATGAGCTGCTGATGGCTCTTGAGTAGTGTTGAGCATTCCGATACCGCAAGTATCGGGTATCGGCCGATACTTGCGGTATCGGAATTCCAATACCGAGATCCGATACTTTTGTGGTATCGGGTATCGGTATCGGATCAATAGGGATGTGTAAAATAAGAATTAAAATAAAAAATATTGATATGCTCACCTCTCCGGCGGCCCCTGGACATCACGCTGGTAACCGGCCGACTTCTTTGTTTAAAATGAGTGGGTTTAGGACCTGCGAATGACGTCGCGGCTTCTGATTGGTCGCGTGCCGCTCATGTGACCGCCACGCGACCAATCAGAAGCCGCGACGTCATTCTCATTCACTAAACTCCTAATTCTAGGAATTAAGGACCTGCGAATGACGTCACGGCTTCTGATTGGTCGAATGGCGGTCACATGAGCGGCACGCGACCAATCAGAAGCCGCGACGTCATTCGCAGGTCCTAAACGCGCTCATTTTAAACAAAGAAGCCGGCCGGTTACCAGCGTGATGTCCAGGGGCCGCCGGAGAGGTGAGCATATCAATATTTTTTATTTTAATTCTTTATTTTACACCTCACTATGGATCCCAGGGCCTGAAGGAGAGTTTCCTCTCCTTCAGACCCTGGGAACCATCAGGATACATTCCGATACTTGATGTCCCATTGACTTGTATTGGTATCGGATATTGGTATCGGCGATATCCGATATTTTTCGGGTATCGGCCGATACTCTCCGATACCGATACTTTCAAGTATCGGACGGTATCGCTCAACACTACTCTTGAGGACCGGAGTTGGGGAGCACTGGACTAGATAGTATGGCCACTTTTAGAAGGTATAAGCACTCCTAGAGGATACAGGTACTGCTAGATGGTATGGACTAGATGCTATGGGCATTCGCAGAGGGCATGGCACTCATAGAAGATTTGGGCACTCCTAGAAAGTATGGACTAGATGGCATGGTCACTCTCAGAAGATATAGACACTTGTAGAGAGTATGGGTACTTCTAAATGTTATAGACTAAATGTATGGACACTCTTATAGGGTAGGTGCATTCTTATAGGGTATAGATTAGATGGTAAGGACACTACTAGAGGGAAAGGGCATTTCCATATTACAGGGACACTCCTAGTTGTTATAGGCACTCCTAGAGAATATGGACAATACGATATGGACACTCCTAGAGGGTACCGGTTCTCCTATAGGGTATAGACTAGATGGTTTGGACATTAGTGCAGGGGTATTCCTAGATGATATGGACACTTCTGAAAGATATAGGAACTTCTAAAGGGCATGGACTAGATGGTATGGCTACTTTTACAAGGTATAAGCATTCCTAGAGGATACGGTACTCCTACATGGTATGAACCAGATATATGGGCACGGCACTCCTGGAGGGTACGGGCACTCCTAGAAGGTATAAGCACTACAAGAGGGTATGGGAACACCTAGAGGGAATAGACTAGATGGTACGGACACACCTGGAGGGTACAGGCACTTTGATGATTTCAAAATGTAACCAGTGTAATGCAGTAAAAATGCTGAATGAGATTTGCCCGACCGTTCTCCAAAAAGGTGCATGGTCACTATGTATGCATATGTATCGTGAATATAAAGAACTGGTAGGATTTAACTAAAGTACGTGAAGACATTCATTCTTCTCAGGTAGAGTAATTATACTAAGCCATACCCTATGCCATATCATGGTATTAAGCAAGTGCTGAACTTGATGACCTGCAGTTGTCGACTGTGTGACCTGGAAGCGGCATTTACAATGTAAAGCCATAGAGCATCAGAACGAGACTCCATGGGCTTATATTGTAAAAGCCTCTTCTGGGTCATATAGAACACAGTGTCATCCGGAGTTTCAGATGAGGAACGAAACATCGCTGGATACCGAGCAAGATGGCAATCGGTGAGTGTATTAACACACTGACAATACACTACGCTAGCATTTAGACAGGTTTAGGGAAAAACAGGATGGATTCTTTAAGAAAAATAAAAAAGTCTTTTTTTAGATAAAATTTGATTTTTAAAATCAAATAAATACACAGATTATTAATCTAAGTTCTCTAAAATTCATGTTATTACTAAGATTAACCAGACTAAAGACTGCCATACACATGAGATGAAAGTTGGCAGAACCAGCCGAGCATCTGACGTGTATGGAGGGGTCCTGCCTCATCCACCCTGAGAGATAATGTGAATGGAGAGAAGTATTGGGAAGTTGGAATTTCAACACTTGATCCTTTTGTTTTCAGGGGAGATAAGACGTTACCTGAGCATCTTTCTCTTCTCTCCACCCTGAAAACACATGAGTTTTTCGCCGATAGTTACCTCATGTGTAGCTCAACAGTCTCTCAATTCTTTTTCACTTTAAACTGTGTATCCTGAGTGAGTCCGTAATATTGGCACCAGTTTCACCTTTCATTATAGGCATATTTCTATAGGTTAGAAGGAGTTTGTCAATGGTCTTCGCGCTGTCGACAGGATTTAAGACATATATCTCAGTGTAGTAAAATGATTGGTTTATTTCGACGCGTTTCGAAGTACAAGGGTACTTCTTCTTCAGGAAAACCACATGTCTTATAGGCATATTGAAAACATTATTTGCAGCAAAAAATGATTTGGTCAGCCATCTAAGATGATCACTCGGTCAAACGTTAGGAAAAATTGGTCTTGATACCAATGATACAAGACTACTGGGGCACACTTACTATTATGAGTTCTCCTTGGCTATGGCAGGAAATGTACCAATTTCAGTTTAATTTTGGCCTTAGTAGTGTTAGACCAATCTATTATGTGTTTAAAACTGTTTTTGCACCTCACTCAGGACCATTCCCTCCCCGTAGACCCGCACCTCCCTCCTGACTCAGGAGGGAGGTGCGGGTCTACGGGGAGGGAATGGCTTAGCATTGCCGATATATACCAAGATTTTAGTGCATATATTTGGTCTACAAGTACGTCACAACTACTTGGGGTAACGTTGGATAAAACTGTCTACAAATGCGGGAAATTTATCAATCACCATGAACCACTGGGATAAATGTAACATATTTTTAGAATGTCTAATTTAAAGTGATTTTCCTGGACTGTTTTATTTTTTAGCACGGGCCTAAGAACTGATAGGCAGATAGATGCCAACTACCTGCCATTGATCTCTGTCGGCTGAGAGACGCTCTGTTGGCATCATGTCGACAGAGCTTCGGCTTCTCTACTGCTCTGGTCTGTTGTCAGGGTGTGACTGTCAGTATCATACTGACTATAAGCCGGCTCCCTGCTGTCTAACTGCGGGGAGCCAGCTGCCAATTACTATGATGTCAGCAGTTATCCCGCTGTCGGCAGAGCAGTCCAGAAGAGGAAGAGCCGCTCTATTTCCTGTTTCCATAATTGTTCTCTTGTGTCTACAAGACTGGGGAGTTCCACCACTCCTCTTGGGCTATCTGCACAAAAGCTGTTCTACCCTGTATGCACACATGGATTTTTCCTCTCTGAACCCTGTTCACACAGGTTATATACAGATGATCAGGTTTTTAAATACATCAGATAGGGATTGCATACATTAGTTAGGACTGCTCTGATAAGGGTATACCGTGAAGATTGGTAGAGCAGCTTAGTATACATTTTTTGCAAAAAACGTATCAACCAAATACCCTGTTTTTTACATCTTTTACTAGCACTTGCGGATTACTGCAACATTTTTTCAAACTGAGTGTTTTTGGTTTCACTATTCTCTTTTGTGTCTTCAGGTTTCTTGGTGGTGTGTGAACATGATCATACAGACTTGTTCACTGTGCAAGTAGCCCATGTGTTCCTGTTTCCATAATTGTTCTCTTGTGTCTACAAGACTGGGGAGTTCCACCACTCCTCTTGGGCTATCTGCACAAAAGCTGTTCTACCCTGTATGCACACATGGATTTTTCCTCTCTGAACCCTGTTCACACAGGTTATATACAGATGATCAGGTTTTTAAATACATCAGATAGGGATTGCATACATTAGTTAGGACTGCTCTGATAAGGGTATACCGTGAAGATTGGTAGAGCAGCTTAGTATACATTTTTTGCAAAAAACATATCAACCAAATACCCTGTTTTTTACATCTTTTACTAGCACTTGCGGATTACTGCAACATTTTTTCAAACTGAGTGTTTTTGGTTTCACTATTCTCTTTTGTGTCTTCTATTTACGTGAAGCAGCAGAATCACCAGGAGGAGCGGTCAGTGACAGCTCTGAGCCAGAACTGGGACAGAACAGGTAGATAGTGACCCATAGTAAAAATATAAAGCCGATAACGTTATATAATAATATTGGACTGGATTAATAAATCTGCCCTAATGTTTTATTTTTAACAATACATAGAGATAATAGCTTCTTCTAGCAAATTTTAAAAAATGTACTCTTTTTCTTTCCACTGGGTTAAATGTGATTGGTCGGAATGTTAATTATGGATTTATACTTGTTATTTACTTTTGAATTTTGTAATAAAATTTTAAAAATAAAAAATAAATATTTATAAAGGTCAATAGGAAAAAAAGTTATTCTTCCCCCACTTTATCCCCCCTATATCTGTTACAATTCTTTTATCCTCTAAAATAATAATAAGTAATAATAATAATAATCCATTTATTTGTAATATTGTGTAAGGTTTGCCA